>NC_134569.1:213500949-213813273 GCF_050947875.1 Dermacentor variabilis | reverse complement strand
CGCGGAATTCGAGGCGCGCAGAGGCCCAGGACGCGTCGGCCACTTCCCTTTCCTCCGAATCTCCTCAGACAAAGCACTCGGAGGCGCTTTTTCGTTTCCGTTTTTGCT
This sequence comes from Dermacentor variabilis, assembly GCF_050947875.1. Taxonomy (NCBI): domain Eukaryota; kingdom Metazoa; phylum Arthropoda; class Arachnida; order Ixodida; family Ixodidae; genus Dermacentor; species Dermacentor variabilis. The sequence goes on along the minus strand of NC_134569.1, from coordinate 213,813,165 downwards.
ACGGCACCGCCATCCTTCAGAGGCACGTGACCATGACGTAAGTCGATTTCACGCCGGCGCTCGGGAGCAGAGTCCGTTTCCCTTCCTCACTGTCTGGGGCCAGCACAAGTGTTGAGGATGCGGCGCCTGCTCCTGATGTCATTGCGCCCCTTCGTCTATCGCGGCCATCGTTTCTCGTTTTAGTAAAAGCCCGAGCGTGCGCACTTATCCCGCGCTTTCCTCCCCATCTGACACGCGTGCCCGGCAGGCGCGCGACCGAATCACTGATCCCACACTCACTGCATCCTCGGGGCCCCACGCGCGGTCCTAGAACCCCGAGGCGAGCGTTCGTTTTGCTGCGTGGCCAAGCTTCGACCACCGTGCATTAATTCGCGCTCACGCCTCCCCGTGTTGCGATCCCCCCTCTACCCGCCACTTTGCATGATATCTGCCCCCCAACCCATCCAGATACCGGTTGCGTGATCTGGCTCCCCATCCACCGCTGACACAGGCGCCGCCTCCTTTTTAATCGCCTCTAATTACCCCTGCATTCCGACCGCTCCCACAGGCCTTTGCGAGCTCTGGATATGTGCCGCTGCCGACAACGGTCGACTCGAAGCTGATGGCTCGGCGGTGGCCGGTTTCAACCAGGATGAAACACCCTGACATCGCTGCTTCGGCGCCATAATCCATCTCCTGTTTGGTTTGAGTATTTCTCGCATTTACATGAATCGAATTATGTATTTCGCTTACCAATCCTCATTTTCTTACGCCTTTCCGGGTGAAGTCCTCTGCTACATCTCGCGGCGGAAGTATGCTGCTCACGGTTCATTTGTTGTCACCTCCATAACGATTAAAAAATTGCAAGGAATGCTGTATGATGTCAACGCGTTTCAATCAATTGACCAAGTGCTAAAAAAAAATCTCAGTGCCCTCCCACTCTGTGAAGAAGGATTAAAAATTAAATTATGGGGTTTTATGTGCCAAAACCACGTTCTGATTATGAGGCACGCCGTCCTGGAGGACTCCGGAAATTTCGACCATCTGGGGTTCTCTAACGTGCACTTAAATCTCAGCACACGGGTGTTTGCGCAATACGCCCCCATCGCGCATTTCGCCCCCACCGGGATTCAATCCCGCGACCTCGTGCTCAGCAGCCCAACCCCATAGCCACTGAGCAACCACGACGGGTTGAAGAAGGATGACCAGCGAAGCTGTCTATGTGGGCCCCTTAATGGCGAAATGCGCCTCCACCGCGGGTCGGCCTGGCATTGCAACATCTTCGGGATTGGCCCAAGTATAGGGAGTGCTTAACGCCTGCTTCACCTACGCCGCGGGTGGGCCCGGCATTGCACCATCTTCGGGATCGGCTCACATGGGAAGCTTCGCTGCAAAAAATTTTTTGCTTTAGATGATGCGTAACAGCAGTGCTCTCTCATTTCTGCCCCATTTCAGCGCACGAGCTTGCGGAGACCCGCATCGGGTACGAGGTGGTACGATGTTTGATACCACGTCTTGGACATTGAAAAGACCGTCGTTATGTATTTTGTGGCTTTCCGCTTCGTTCGCTTACCATTTCGGAATATGTGACAAACAATTTTTTGTGGGTAGCAACTTCCTTAACGAAATCGGTCTAAGGTACCTGCCCGTTCGTTCCGTTACGCCCGTTATTACGTCATCGCAATCTGCTTATTTTTAACTCCGCCGTCACTAAAGGACCAAGAAAAAAAAAATAGTGCGCCGTCGTGATTGGAATCGAACTCAAAACACTGTGGCAATGTGCAGCGAGCTGGACGGGCTAACCACTCAGCTATCCCTCAACATTCACGCTCAGCAGCTTGGGCGCGGTTTGCCAGTTGCTCGACGTCGATTCTGACAGTGGTGGCGCCTGAATTTCGGACGCATTACCCTTATACGCAGCGTGTCTGACGCGCGATTGTGGAGTCGCTCGCATTGTGGCTCTCAGCGCAGGGGTAGTTTCTAGCATTCCTGTCCCAAAGACGACTCTTCGCTGTCTTAGGTTTCAGTCAACGAAATGTCGTTGTCAAGCCGCCTTCGTTCTCCCTTTCATAGTCGTGTTGTCATCGTTGCATACAACTGTGTTGCTGATGCACATCGCGGGAGATCTATCATGGTTGGTGGCATTAAGGAACCAAAGTATATACTCTACAAAAGGCTGTCTAAAGGTGTATGGAAACCGACGAGTAAGCGCGCTGAAATATAATGAAAGACTGCAAAACAAACAACCAGAAATCGGGACACTTCAGCGAATCCTCCTGCTCTAAACTCGTTTATTACGTCAGCAGTTAGTCCTCTGACGGCCCCTATTTGGCAAAGTATGGCGTGAGCTAAGTCCGTGACACTTTTGTGCCAGTACCCTAACATATCATGTACCTTGTGTAACTGTCCCCAGGCCAATGCTGCCGGGCAACCGTCACACGAGCCGTGAAAATAACAGCCGTCGACCGCAACTGCAGCGTAGACTTCCTTCTCGAGCCTGCGTTTCCCGCAACGTCAAGCTCTCCTTTCGAGCCCCTCGGCTCTTCACAGCGTAGCGTGTTTCGGCAGTGGAGAAGCGCACGATGCGAGCCCCTGACGCCGTGGTACAAAATGAAAAAAAAAAAAGAAAAAGAAAAGACCCAAGCCAAACTCTGCCGCCGCTCTTCCTCAACCGCGCCCGCTCGACCCTCCACCGCGCCACTTCGCGAGAAGCGAGCGAGTGGCGGCTTCCCCGCCGCGCAGGAAAGAGCAGCGGCAAAAGCGCGCGCACGCCCGCGTGCTCACAACAAGCGGGGCGCTTTGTTTGCCCTATACCCGGCGGCTCTTGTTTTGCGCCGCGCCGAGCGAGGCGGTGCCGGCGTCTCGCTTTGCATACGCGTGGTGAGCCGCTGTTGCGCGCTGCTTACGGCCTCGTTAATTGCGCGCAGCACTGCCGAAGGCTCGGTGCGTTGATCGCCATCAGTGCGTCGCGGCGCAGAAAGAAAACGGACTCGTCCGTGCTTAGCGGCCGCGTTATATCTCGTCCGCACGAAATTTCGAAATTTGAGCCTTACATCAATATTAACGTTGCAATAACAGCAAGAAAGCACAAGTGATCGCAGAAGTCACATCGGTCGAAAACGGCACTGGTTATATCGGCCGAAAGCAAGCAACCTAAAGCTGGTTCCGTGCGCCACATTTAGCATGGCAAATGATAAATAGTAATAAAGCAGGATTTTCCCCTCGTATGTTAATGTTACATTCGCTAGCGCTCAGCGACACTTTATCACTGAACTTTCGATTCAACTGGGCAAATGTGCTTGGATTTGAAAACAGCAGCAAATTTGCAGTTCCTCGAGCGTTCCTCGACGCTAATTATTCCCGCCCAACACACACGGCCGTCATGACTCTGTGGAGACTCAATAATTAAGTTTCTTAGCAAAAGAAGGAACTGAGTGGTGCTGAACGCAGCAGCATTTCGGAAGCCGTGTGCCAACAGGGCAGCTCCGTTCTGTTCTGTCCTGACCTTCGCTGCTCGCCTGCCTGACCTTCGCTGCACGTAATTAGGGATGCTGAACAGCGCGCACGTCTTTTGCGTCCGCGCCCGCTCTCCCGCTCGCCGCGGCTGCCGCTAAAGCTGCCGGCGCTGGCAGGCGAGGCTTTGTTTTTCCCACGTCCGCGTCATAAATTCCCGCCTTGCGGCTGCGGCCCGCGTTGAATCGTCCGCTGCTCTGCGACGCACGGGCTTCGTGGCTCCGCGGCGCGTCCCGCGATTATGCTGGCGCGGGCCTTCCGCGATACCTTTCTGCTGTTGTGCGACGCACCACCGTGGCGTGACTTCCTCTCTTTCTTCTCCCTCTTCTTTTTTTTTTCTTTTGGGGCTCACCATAGACGACAGGTCAACCAACGCCGCCTTTCGGAAAAAGCATTCGCAGATGCTTTTCCGCACCAGCGACGTCACTTTCGGCGTAGGCACGCGCATGCAGGAAGGGAGAATTCACGGACCGATAGCTTACGTCTGCTTAAGTCTGCTTTATGTTTGGGATCGCACCGCTGGTACGATCTGTTGGGAACTCGGCGCTGACGCCCGTGGTTGTACCTGGGTCGCAAGCCCCAAGGGTAGCGTTGGCCTGGCGGCCTGGGGTACAACTGGAAGCATCCGAAGGTCCCGGCAAAGCATGAGTCGACTGGTAACAACGAAACAACTTGTTTATTTTAACATCGCAAAGAGTTGGCGGTCAGGTTTGACCGAAGTAGAGAGACGGGAGAGCACTTCACTCAACAGAAGAAATCGGAGCCCTCTTTTTGGCGTCCGGGGCAGCTGTTTTTATACTCTCGCAGTTGAGGGCAAGAAGGAACCCCTCAAAAGACGAGCACGTGAATGTACAATGGGCTAATGGTGACGCACACTGTCGTAGCGCTGCCGTAGCACCATGTCGAGCACGATCTCGTAGCACCCTGTTGTAGCGATGCCGTAGCACCATGTCGAGCACGATCTCGTAGCACCCTGTTGTAGCGATGCCGTAGCACCATGTCGAGCACGATCTCGTAGCACCCTGTTGTAGCGCTGCCGGTCGGGCACAATGACTGTAATGAGGGGATGATCCCTGCTTTGGCATCGCCTGTTTCGGGCACAATGACTGGAATGAGAGGATGATCCCTGCTTTGGCATCGCCTGTTTCGGGCACAATGACTGGAATGAGAGGATGATCCCTGCTTTGGCATCGCCTGTTTCGGGCACAATGACTGGAATGAGAGGATGATCCCTGCTTTGGCATCGCCTGTTTCGGGCACAATGACTGGAATGAGAGGGTGATCCTTTGCGGTCGCATCGCCGCAGTCGCGCCTGGAAACACCTGCCGATGAGTGTTGCGGCGACGACGATCGGGCCAAAATGTCTGCCGCCCCGCCGCAGTCGCGCCGGCAAAACCACGTGTCGCAGGCGAAACGCAACAGACCGCCCCGCCGGGGGAAGGAGATCCCGATGGACAGGGGACTGCATCCGCTGTCCGGAGGGATGTCGCTCGATGATGCTCATAACCGAAGACGGGCGTCCCTCGACGTTTCTTGAGCGCAGCGCACAGAGAAGGCCTCGTTCTCTCGTTCAGGTTCGCACGGGACACTGCAAAGTGACTTCGGGAGAGTTCACATTTTTGTTCTCGTTCCCGGCAAGCGTTAGAACTACGCTGAAACTCAACCGCTCAGTCAGCAAGCACGGCACAACCCTCACTAAGCCCTGCCAGGCTCTTTCCCCTTTTTATACCACTGCATAGTTCCTTACAGTAGTCTAGCATCACTCAGAACGCGTCCACAAATTGAAAAATTGCACTAGAAAGCATATCATCACTTTGAAACACTAAACAAAAGCAATATGTTAAAAAAAATCCTGCCTCAGGAAGAAAAACATCAGTAACCAACAATTTTGAGGCTGATTCCTACGTTAGGGGCTTCGACTTAAGCCATCGGCGTTACCGTTGAGACTCCCCTTTTTGTAACGCACCTCAAAGGAATATTGTTGTAAAGCGAGGCTCCAGCGCAGGAGGCGGCCATTTTTGGGAGAGATGGTCTGCAGCCATTGGAGAGGGCAGTGATCCGTCTCAATGATAAACCTCGAGCCGGCTAGATAGCATGACAATTTCTGAACGGCCCACACGAGACACGCACACTCTTTCTCGGTGGCGCTATACGCCTGCTCACGACTGGTCAGCTTACGACTAGCATACAGGACGGGGTGTTCTACTTCTCCATTTTCCCGTTGGCACAGTACAACGCCCATGCCTCGCTCACTAGCATCGCACTGAACAATGAACCCTTTTGTATAGTCTGGCGATCGTAGCACAGGCTGGTTTGTTAGGGCACTCTTTAGGGCGCTAAAAGCTCTTTCCTTTGTCTCGTCCCAGACGACTGTTTGAGGCTCTCTCTTTCTTAGAGCATCCGTCAGGGGAGCCGCGATATCAGAGTACCTAGGGATGTACCTCTGATAGTAGCCGGCGACACCCAAGAACGACCGAATATCGGTCTTTGTGCGCGGTTGCGGAAAGTCTCGCACAGCGGCCACTTTTATTTCAGAGGGGCGGCGACGACCCTGACCAATCACGTGACCGAGGTAGACAACCTCGGCCTGTGCTAACTGGCACTTAGGAGCCTTGACTGTCAAGCCCGCTTCGCGCAGGCGGGTTAGCACTGCCCGCAAGTGTGTCATATGCTCAGACCAGGATGCGGAGAATATCGCTACGTCGTCTAGATACGGTAAAGCGAATTCTTGCTGTCCCCGCAACACTTTATCCATGAGGCTTGAAAAACAGTATGGCGCGTTCTTCAAACCAAAACTCAACACTTTAGGACGGAATGTTCCCATTGGTGAAATGAACGCCGCATACCTACTAGCCTCTTCTGTAAGTGGAACCTGCCAATAACCCCTGACAAGATCTAGGGTGGAAATAAACTGAGCGCTACTAACTTTCTCAAGGCGCTCCTCGATGTTAGGGATCGGATAAATTTGATCCTTAGTGATGGAATTAAGCCTGCGGTAGTCGACGCAAGGACGAGGTTCCTTGCCCGGTACCTCAACTAAAATCAAAGGGGAGGTATAATCACTCTCACCTGCCTCAATAACACCGAGCTGTAGCATTTTCTTTACCTCAGCCTCCATAATATCGCTCTGGCGGGGTGACACCCGATACGCCTTGGATCGTACTGGCTCTGTGGAGGTAAGTTCTATATCATGAGTAAGTACAGAAGTCCTACCAGGCCTCTCAGAGAACAGACCTTGAAACTCTTGTAATAGCTGGTGTAGTTCGGTTTTCTGCTCGGGCGACAGCGGTGCTTTACTGATAAGGTCACTAATGACTTGACCGGTGTCTTCCCTGTTCGTCACTGAGCCTAGTCCTGGAAGCTCGACCGGAAGCTCTTCAGGAACGTTTATCATCATGCACACCACTGCTTCCCTTTGTCTATAAGGTTTGAGCAGATTACAGTGGTAAACTTGCTGTGCTTTCCGCTTTCCTGGCAGACTTACCACGTAGTTAACGTCCGACAGTTTCTGAACAATTCGTGCTGGACCCTCCCACTGCACGTCTAGTTTGTTGTTTAGCGATGTGCGCAATATCATGACCTCATCGCCAACCTCAAAACGACGGGCCCTGGCTGTCCGATCATAATAAACCTTGGCCCTCTGCTGGGCCTTTGTCATTGCTTCACCTGACAACTCCTGTGCCCTTCTTAAGCGTTCGAGGAGCTTAAGCACGTACTCCACCACGACTGGGTCGTCGCCCCTACCTTCCCATGATTCTCGAAGCATGCGAAGCGGAGATCGAAGCGAGCGACCGTACACCAGTTCAGCTGGCGAAAACCCCGTAGCCGCATGCGGCGCGGTCCTTAAAGCAAACATCACCCCAGGCAGACACAGCTCCCAGTCAGTTCGATGTTCAAAACACAACGCTCTCAACACGCGCTTCATGACGGAGTGGAGCTTCTCAACGGAATTCGACTGTGGGTGGTACACTGAGCTGTGTAACAGCTTTACCCCACACCTTTCGAGAAAAGTTGTCGTCAAAGCGCTAGTAAACACTGTGCCCTGATCTGATTGGATTTCCGCAGGGAAACCAACTCGCGCAAATATGGACAGTAGTGCATTAACTATCTCAACTGAGCTGAGTTCTTTAAGCGGCACTGCTTCAGGGAACTTTGTCGCTGGGCAGATCACAGTCAAAATGTGTCTGTACCCCGTGGCTGTTACCGGCAGAGGTCCCACAGTATCAATAACGAGCCGTCTAAAAGGCTCCGTAATGATAGGTACCAATTTCAACGGCGCCCTCGATTTGTCCCCTGGTTTGCCCACCCGCTGACAAGTGTCACATGTCCTCACGAAATGGTCTGCGTCCCGAAAACACCCTGGCCAATAGTACTCTTGCAAGAGACGGTCCTTAGTTTTCTTAACTCCAAGGTGTCCGGACCACGAACCCCCGTGTGACAAGCGCAACAGATCCTGACGATAGCATTGAGGCACGATCAGCTGATCGAACTCCACTCCTCTTCGGTCTAGATACTTCCGGTACAGGACTCCACCTCTTTCCACAAAATGCGCAGTTTTCCTGGCGATACCTTCTTTGACATTGCAGCGCACGTTTTCCAGGCTACCATCCTTCTTTTGCTCGGCTATCAAAGCCGACCGGCTGACTTTTAGCAACCTATCAAGTCCGTCTGACGTAGGCGCGATGAGCAAATCAGTAGATAGCTCTTCTAACTTTCCCGTGTCGGGCATTTCCTCTCCAGTATCTGGCGCCTTTAACGTTACAGACTCAAGTTTATTCAGTTCGGGCGTGCTCGGAATATCAGCTTGCTGCGCCTCTGACCCTTTTTCGTTGTTTGATAACGTCGGCCCCGCAACTACCGCCTTTGCAGCGAGCTCCCGAACCTTCGACCTGGTTAAGGCCTGAACACTAGCTTCACCAAACAAAAGCCCCTTCTCGCGCAGGAGGTGATCGGACCTGTTTGAAAATAGGTACGGGTACTGGGGTGGCAGCATAGATGACACTGCCGCCTCCGTCTCAAGCGCTCCGAAAGGTCCTTCAATAAGCACCTTTGCTACTGGCAGACACACGCTATGAGCTTCCACGGCTTGCTTGATCCACGCGCACTCGCCCGTGAACATATGGGGTTCTACGTAAGACGGGTGAACTACATCCATCGTAGCTGCGGAATCGCGAAGCACTCGGCACTCTTTCCCGTTCACGAGGAGGTCTCGCATGTAAGGCTCGAGAAGCTTCATGTTCTCGTCAGTGCTGCCTATTGAAAAAAACACAACTTTTGGTGTTGTTTCCGGACACTGCGCCGAAAAGTGACCCGGCTTCTGGCACGTATAACAAACGCCCGCTCGCCTCATCTCGAACCGCTTTCTGCGTTCGGCTTCGGCTGCCGCCGTCTCCTTAGGTTCGGTCGCACTGCTTCCACTCGCATCCGCACTACGCGTGTTCCCCTTTGCTCTCATGGGTGTGAACTTCGGCCTCTCGAACTTCGAGCCAAATTCACCCTTTTGACCATCCTTAGCTCCGCGAGCCCGACGCGTCACAAACTCCTCGGCTAGCTCAGCGGCTTTAGCCACCGTACAAACGTCTGGCCTATCCAAGACCCAGTATCGCACGTTCTCCGGTAACCGACTATAAAACTGTTCTAGCCCGAAGCACTGCAGAACTTTATCGTGGTCACCAAACGCTTTCTCTTCTTTGAGCCACTCCTGCATGTTCGACATAAGCCTATACGCAAACTCTGTATATGACTCACTTTTGCCTTTCTCATTTTCCCGAAACTTCCGACGGAACGCCTCCGCAGACAGCCGGTACTTTTTTAGCAGACTCGATTTTACTTTGTCGAAATCCTCTGCTTCCTCTCTATCCAAGCGAGCGACTACGTCGGCCGCCTCGCCGGGTAACAAAGTGAGCAAGCGCTGTGGCCACGTTTCCCGAGAGAACCCCTGCTTCTCGCACGTTCGCTCAAAGTTAACCAGGAACAAACCAATGTCCTCTCCAAGCTTAAACGGCCGCATCAGGTCAGTCATTTTGAACAATACTCGTTCTCCTGCACCGTGTGCCTGACTTCCATTGCGAGCGCGTTCCATCTCTACCTCAAGACGCTTCATTTCCAAAGCGTGTTGACGGTCACGCTCTTGTTGCTCTCGCTCTTTCTGTTCTTTACGTTCACGCTCTTCTTTTCCTTTTGCAGTCTCCCTCTCTTCAATGGTCTCAAGGCATTCCGACAGCTCGTCATCCTCAGCCTCTAACTCAAGAATAGCCTTTAGCAGTTCAGGTTTTCTTAGTTTGTCTGAGACATCCAGACCCAACTCTCTTGCAAGCTCCAACAATTTCGGTTTGCGCAACGACTTCAAATCCATGGCTGCTCTGAATGCTGCTTTCTCTACTGCTTACTATTGTCTTGCCGCAAACTAACCCGGCAACAACGACAACCACAATTACCAGCTCTGTTTCTGACACTAACAAAAAGCCTGGCAAAGCTCAGAAGAAGAAAGTCCCGCACTCACCAAACCTCGCAGGCAGGAATTCCGCGCAGTCGTTCCGCTGCAGGCAACCAGTCGTCACACAGGGCTCGTTGCACTGCTCCCGGATCGTCGTTGAGCTGCTCAGCATACAGTCAACTGCATCTCTTCGCTGCTGGCCTCCGTTGTCGCGATCTCACCGCTGGCAGACAGTCGTTTGAAGTCGGAGGCGATCTCACCGCTGGCAACCAGATGTTTGGGATCGCACCGCTGGTACGATCTGTTGGGAACTCGGCGCTGACGCCCGTGGTTGTACCTGGGTCGCAAGCCCCAAGGGTAGCGTTGGCCTGGCGGCCTGGGGTACAACTGGAAGCATCCGAAGGTCCCGGCAAAGCATGAGTCGACTGGTAACAACGAAACAACTTGTTTATTTTAACATCGCAAAGAGTTGGCGGTCAGGTTTGACCGAAGTAGAGAGACGGGAGAGCACTTCACTCAACAGAAGAAATCGGAGCCCTCTTTTTGGCGTCCGGGGCAGCTGTTTTTATACTCTCGCAGTTGAGGGCAAGAAGGAACCCCTCAAAAGACGAGCACGTGAATGTACAATGGGCTAATGGTGACGCACACTGTCGTAGCGCTGCCGTAGCACCATGTCGAGCACGATCTCGTAGCACCCTGTTGTAGCGATGCCGTAGCACCATGTCGAGCACGATCTCGTAGCACCCTGTTGTAGCGATGCCGTAGCACCATGTCGAGCACGATCTCGTAGCACCCTGTTGTAGCGCTGCCGGTCGGGCACAATGACTGTAATGAGGGGATGATCCCTGCTTTGGCATCGCCTGTTTCGGGCACAATGACTGGAATGAGAGGATGATCCCTGCTTTGGCATCGCCTGTTTCGGGCACAATGACTGGAATGAGAGGATGATCCCTGCTTTGGCATCGCCTGTTTCGGGCACAATGACTGGAATGAGAGGGTGATCCTTTGCGGTCGCATCGCCGCAGTCGCGCCTGGAAACACCTGCCGATGAGTGTTGCGGCGACGACGATCGGGCCAAAATGTCTGCCGCCCCGCCGCAGTCGCGCCGGCAAAACCACGTGTCGCAGGCGAAACGCAACATTTAGCAGACCGAGAATTCAACGGCAGAGCAACGTAACAGAAGACGTTGCGGTGCCGTTGGCACAACCCGAGCCCCTCGTCCCAAGTGCGCTGACACACGTGCACGCAAAAACAAGGCTGAAAGCTCTACAGAATTTTGCGTAAGGAACGTCAGGTATAAATGGCTCTTTCAGTTGTACCGCTAGCTCGTCCGCGCTAAAGCTGCGCAAGGAGGTGTATATGTTTCTAAATGCGAAGCATTTCTTGGGTGCCACTTTGATAGTATATATCTAACCGCCTACGTCTTGATGCACTCATGGTCGTTTCGTTAACTTGGTATGCACCGAAATTGGCATACTATGACAAGAGTGCGTGACGAAAATAAATGATAGGTCATGACCTGAATGTATTGACATGCGTGTCGTGTAGGTCATGAAACAGCCACCTACATCTTGGTGTTCTCTCGGTGGTTACCTCAACTTGGTAGGCTCCCCGCGCACTACTTCGCATAACATCGATTCCCCCAGGGCGCGGGATCTGCTGGCCTTTTATTACCGGGTTTAGGTGCCTCGCTTGCTTGTTTCTTCCACAGCAGAAAGTATGGAGATGCCGCCGACGCGCAAAGCGTAGAATTAACACGGACTGAACCATAGCGCAATGTGTCATTGCAACGGTGAAGCAAGGCTCGCACTGTGTCTTACCCATATCTGTCATGTTGTATCTCCCTAATACAATGACAGACGGCGTCATTGCTCTGTGTGCAAAAATTTGACCTGTATTGTCTGGCGTCGCCGTGGGTGACGCGTACAGTCGGTGTCACTCTTGTGTGGAGAGTGGGAACGGTGGCTGCCGGGCCGCTTCGGAGGCATCCAGTGACGTCTAATTGTAGCTGCTGGGCACGAGATAAGAAGCATCTGGGGACGCGCGGCCGACGCATCTACTCTCGGGCTCAGCCACTACCGTTAGACGTCGCCGGCTGGCTGCGGAGTGCCCCGGCGGCTGCCGTTCCCGCGCTCTACACAAGGTTGTCGCCGACTGTACTTCTCGTTTCTTCTGCACAAAAGGTAAGTCCCACAGACGCGCATGACACATTGAAATGCATCCACCACTAAGCTTCACCGCTGTGCGAAATTTTTTCTGCGGACAAGCTAGTGGTTTAACTGGAAGAATTACGTGTGCCCAGTCACTCCTATTAGCGCAGAATTGGGTTATTTGAGTGAGCTGAGGCCTCGCATATAGGCTTAAAAACGCTAAGATTAGTATATACAAGAAATCGGCGACCTTTGCTTTTGAATTATTTTTGATCCCGGGCATCAGGAATGTCGCGATTTCACGTTGTCATTGCTTGATATTTTCGCTTTTCGGAACATGCATGGCGTTCGCCATGATACGAACAAATAAAGGAAAAAAATCACACAAGAACTCCCCTAGGAGTTGTCAAAGTATGCGTAGCATTGTTCCACCTGCTCATCTAAGCGCAGTCCGGTGTCATTATCAATGTTATGAAACTTGATCCGACCAGAATAAACCCCTGTCAACTCTTATCGGCCGCTATCGCCCTTATCGGACTGGATCCGACTCTTATCGGTCGGCATCAATCTTATTGGACTTGATCTGACCCTTATCGGTGCTTATTAACCTCATCAGAATTGCTCCGGCCATTGTAAGTCCTTATCGCTCTTAACCACCTTATCCATCTGGGTCAAACCATTATCAACAGTGATGAGACTCATATAATACCTCATTACTCCTTACCAACTCATTGACTGCTTATCTGTGTGCGTTGCGAGGCGTAAAGCGCGTGAGTCCTCAGAGATTGGCGACATTTCGGTGGGTGAAGGAACGCACCAAATGAAGGCGCATCCTGCGACCAGCGAAACGCGTCGGGGATTTGGCGTGTTTGGCATTAAATTTTCGCAACGCCGGAATTTTCCTTATGTTTACAATGCTCCAAGTCGGCTCTACATGTGGTCCTAGATATGATTTTTATTCCACCATCACGAAATCATTCAACAAAGCCTTCATAGAAACTGTTCTCCTTTGACATTTGTACCGCAGGTACAGTCGAGTGCAGAAGTTTAAAGACCAAAGTTGCCGCTAAATTTATTTTTTCTTCTGAGCCCAGCCATAAAGGCTTAAATCAAGTGTACTGCCCACGTGCGCCTGCTTGACTAGCGCCATGCTTTAAGACAATTTCCGGTTGTGCTAGAAGAAATTATTATTATTATTATTATTATTATTATTATTATTATTATTATTATTATTATTATTATTATTATTATTATTATTATTATTATTATTATTATTTGCATATCCCGTGATTTCTAGACTTTTGCATTCGTCTGTACAGCACTTTACATGGTTCAGATGTATTCATTCTCTGCAAGCCGGGTGTTTCCCTGAACCTTTTCTTTGAACCTATATAGAAATTATAGAAATTGTTCATGCGAAACGGAGGCTGAAAAGAATCCGGAAGCGTAAGTGCGATCCAACAGTAATAAATCAAGATTACCACGAAATTAAAAGCTTGTTACGGCAAGCAAAAAATAACTTTCTTTCACACACTTTAACAGGTTTCATGACAAAGCAACCAAAAAAATTTTGGCGCTACCTTGCTAAGCCGGACAGTCCAATCCGTAAGATGGAAATCAACAGCATCGTTACTGAAAATACGCATCCTATAGTTAACTTATTCAACTACTTTTTTGCAATCTGTATTCCCCCAAGCATGTCCAGTCTAAGTACCACTTGTTCAACGTGACTCGGCTATGCTGGGAATCGAGATAATCGAACGAGGTATCTTGAACCTGCTTTTACAACTAGATGTTAAGAAATCCCCGGGCCCAGATAAAATCCCAAATGAGTTTTTTAAGCGCTATGCAGAACAACTTACCCCCTTTTTGCATAAAATATTTACGCTTTCACTGAAAAATGGTGCAGTTCCGACAGACTGGCTACGCGCTAGAATAACCCCAATTCATAAAAGTGGTAACAAACTTACTGTGGAAACATATCGACCCATATCACCAACTACTTGTTGTCGCAAATTGATGGAGCATATCCTCAACAAAGCCATCATGGACTATCTAGAGTCTAACAATATATTGTACCCTAAACAGCACGGCTTCCGCCGTGGGCTGTCCATGGTAACGCAACTTGCGGACGTAACTCATGACTTCGCTGGCATAATTGATTCTAAACTTCAAGCTGACGCAATACTCATAGACTTTGCGAAAGCATTCGATCGCGTACTTCATTCTAAATTAATAGCCAAGCTTGAATCGATTGGTATTAATAGCAAAGTAATAGGATGGATTTCGGCTTACCTTACATATCGTATAAACAATGTAGATTCTGACTGCCTAAACGTTTTGTCCGGTGTACTCCAAGGGTCTGTTTTAGGGCCAACATTGTTTCTTACATACGTTAACGACATCTCTTCTTGTGCAGAACCAGGTGTAACATTTGCGAGTTTTCGCAGATGATTGTGTCATTTATACTGCAATCCGCTGCACTGACGACCAACTAAAGCTTAATTATTCTTTACAAAACATTGCCCAATGGTGCAATACGTGGGAGATGGAAATAAATGTCTCTAAAACAGCGTTCATCAGCCTAACCAAGAAAAAACGACCTTTATCATTTACGTACAAACTTAAAGGCTTGAATATTACAAAAGTCGACAAAGTAAAATACTTGGGTGTCACATTCTCGCAAGACTTAAAATGGGATAAGCACATTACCGATACATGCGCCAAGGCATTCAATCAACTAGGGTTTCTGCGCAGAAGGCTGAGTAAAGCACCTCAGGCTGTAAAATTAACTGCCTATAAAACTCTGGTCCGACCTATTCTCGAATACGGAAGCATAGTGTAGGACCCTCATCAAAAGTACCTTCGCGATAAACTTGAAAGATTACAGAATAGGCCTCTTAGGTTTATCTATTCAAAATATTCTTGGCACGACAGAGCAACAGACATGCACAATCAAGCGCATTTGGCGACTCATTCCTGCCGGCGTCATGTTGCATCTATGAAGTTGTTTTATCTCCTCCTTTACGGACACATCAAAATCAGAAAAGACGACTGTATTCATTCACATGGCCATCGATCTAGTAGGACAAACTGCGATAAGTGCATCCGGCCATTTAGTTCGTATTGCAATACCTTAAGGTTTTGCTATTTCCCTCGAGCTGTGAACGCTTGGAATGTGCTACCAAGCGAAGCTGTAAACAATCCAAATTTAGATCAGTTTTGTTCACTAGTGGAGCAGCTAATGAACTCTGCATAACTACTTTTCCTGCTGTAAAACAGAAGTAAGTATCTTGTAGTGTGGTATTGTTTTACATTGTACATTTCTTTTGTCATGTATGGCATACGATCTATAATGCCAGATTTCCTCTTCTCATGTACGCGAAGTGTAACCATGCAGGTAATATAATATTGATGCATTTGTTGAAAAGTGTTCTGATCTACCTCATGCTTTTCTGTTGTCTTTTTGGGAACCTGTTGTATCTTACTACGCCTATGATGATGTAAGCGCGCTCCTTGTATGGGTCTGCAGAAGACCTACAGAATTGATAAAAAAATGTATTGAAAGCCGTACCTGCCTCTGTTTGGTCAAGATTTTCTTTGCCGTGTCCGTACAATGTGTATAACGCCAGCAGCGAAAACAATTTACAGCGAAGCTATATATGTCTAGCCAATTCGTCCGTCTGTCCGTATGTCGCCTGTACGCCGAAAAGTCCTCCGACGCAAACCCATGCGCTTGCGCTAAAAAAAGAGAGAACGGGAGGTGCGCGATTGGCTGCGCCAGTAGTGACGTCGTTGCTCTCCGTCGCAGCCGAGCGCAGGCGCAGCAGCTTCTCACCGGCTCTGAAATGGGTGGGTCGCGCGTTTTACGTACTCCTGAGGAGCAGGCAGCCTTCGATCAGCAATGCCGCGAGCATAAGCGGGAACGAGCTCGTCTACGCCGTGCCGATGCTGCCGCCCGGGCACAAGAACAGGCTCTTTCAGCCGAGCGCAAGTAGCAGCTACGTACCGAGAATCCGGCAGCCTACCAAGCTGTCGTTTTAATAAACCGTCGGGGATGAACGCTCTGATAAACACCGGGGCCGCACGTTTCAACTTCGCTGGCTAAGCATCTGTGCGGATTGCTTGGGCGGTGAC
Source organism: Dermacentor variabilis (assembly GCF_050947875.1). Lineage (NCBI taxonomy): Eukaryota > Metazoa > Arthropoda > Arachnida > Ixodida > Ixodidae > Dermacentor > Dermacentor variabilis. Next base: position 213,796,950 of record NC_134569.1, on the reverse strand, counting down.
TTTTTGTTTAAGCTACGCACTTTCATCCTACCAGTTAAAGCATGGCTTCATGAAAAAGGATTTTACATACCCTGGAACGCAAATTGTAGACTTTGCAACCAAGCCGACACAATAGAACATTGTTATATTCTTTGTCATAACGCATTTTATTTTTGGGACCCCCATGTTACAAAGAATTATCAAAAAAGAACTTCCTCTCACATCTTGCGGTATACGGTTTCTTGCTTTCAAAAAAGACAGTCAGTAATTCACCACATGATTTGTTCAGGTTTTTAGGACTCTATACATTATGCAGGAGTCGCGTGATCGACAGACATGCCGACCCACCTCTCTCGACAAGGTCTGTCTTTCGAGAAGAGGCTCCTCAAGTTCGTAGCGTGGTTGGAAATTTTGATCCCGTTCCTGAGTGGATTTCGCATCTGGACTCCTGTGTTTGCTTGCCCGATTCTTCCACCGGACTGCGTAGCATGTATGCATTTGTTTTTCACGTGTGTCTAAATGTAGTGTAACTAATTTTCGCATCACACTACTCATAATTCTATGTATTAAAGAGAAATAAAAGGCAGGTGTTTAGCCTAGTGGATAAGACACCTGGCTTTTGAGCGTGGGATTATAGGTTCGGAACTTACCACAGCCAACGTTTTTCTGTTCTAATTTATTTCGTTTGATACATTAATTCTAACGATTCGTCTTACGTGACAGACAGACAGACCCACAGACGGGCGGGTTTCCGCATTGGGTCGGCATAAAAAGGAAAGCGAAATGGCCGCTCAAGCCGTGAAAAGAGAATTCTTGGATCTGTCTTCTACTAATCCGGGTCATTCAAGTTAGGAAGACCACCAGCTTCAATACGCTAGTGTTGCACAAAAATAATTTTCTGCACCAAGTGATGGCAAATAAGATGATCGGACCGAATCCTCCTTCCTCGGTTTCCAAAAATGCAGTAGGTATTTAGAATAAAACGCATGCAATGAAAGGCACGTAGAAAACGCATACCAATCGCGCACCAGGAGTCGAATTTACAAAGCTTTTAGAGCGAACTATTATTAGGATCGAACCGCGACATTATTGATACGGTGGTTTGGGTAGTACAGTTTGGTTGTGACCTTGAAGTAGCACCAGTGAACATACCTCTGTTCTGTTTGTGAAGTCATAAATGACGGCATAAAACCATTACAGACAGTGTTGCTTCCGAGCTATGTCTAAAGCACACACTGACTTCTTAATTAAATATCGTATGGCTCCAATAATTTTCTTGTATTTCGAATAAACGATTCTTGTGCCATTGTGTAGGTGCCAACGGGTATGTGACAATTTTCGGCAATTCCTCCATTAGGGGTATGTTCGACTTTGACGCAAAAGGTGTAGAATGGTTAAACGTGTTTACCTGTGACGTACTTCATTGTATGTTGCTTCTGTGTAGTTCTTTGCGTTCTGTTGCCGAAGCCAAAATTGTAATGTATATAAAGAAAGAAAATCCCAGTTTCACCCGAAAGGCGAAGCATTTATAGCGATACCGTAGCATTACACAACTTGTCGCACTGTTCTAGTGATCATAATGTGACGAAATCAAAATGGATGCGCCATATACTCTTACAGTATTTGCATCTGGACCTTAACCACATCTGCGAGACGCATACGAAAGGCGTATTGATGCCGCGCCGTCCTAAAGGGTATGAGGATGGTCGGATCAGCTCTAAGTGACTTGTCGCTGGTCAAGTTGGTGCATTTTACTGCACATAAATTGGAAAGGCACCAAAGGGACACACAGCAGGGGAAACACCACAGAGCTAGTGGTTGCGCTTGTGTGTCGTGTTCTATGCGCAGCGCGTGCTTTTTCGCATCGTCAAAAATATTGTGTAGCGGGCCCACTCTGCTTCCCTATCGTAGAGGTACGAATGAGCGCTTCATATAATTAAAGAAACGCCATGGAATGTGAAATTACATTTCGAATCACAAATTAAATCTGAAATTAAAGTTGGGCAACGCAAGCGAATTGTGGGAGCAATTGCAGTGCCTTGGAACGGCGACACTAAACTACTGCCGGGTCAATATGGCGGTGCCTATCAATGCCCCGATAAACATGGCGTCGGGATGTGCTACAAAAGCATAGGGCGAGCCGCGCCCACAAATCATATAAAAAATACCTGTCGCTAATACATACTAAGACCAGTGTACCCAGTGGTATTCGTTTATACCTCGCGTTATGGGTGCAATAGTTTCCCGCTTTCGGCATTTCTCGTCTTTGTTACAATCAATCAATCAATCAATCAATCAATCAATCAATCAATCAATCAATCAATCAATCAATCAATTTCTCATAGAAAAACCTCACCTGGCGGCATATCTTCACCTGAAAGGAAAGAACCGCCATCCACCTAAGAGCGTAGCGCGAACCTATAAAGGAAGCCCACACGGGCTTTCCGGTGGGTTACAGCTAAACCGATTTGGTCTGCTCAGTGTTCAAATGCTTCGATTCGTGATTAATCCGGCTTCGTGCTGCAATATACCTCCTTGTTAGCTCAAATGGAAGAAAGACCATCCCGGAAAGGTGTTGGTCCTAGCTTGGTTCGATGCAGCATCATACAGGCCGTCACTTCCTCTTGGGGTTTACCATGTGGAGATGTCCAGTATCCGAAGCGCTGTGAGACGTGACACTGTGTGACGCAATGATTGCACCGTGACACTGCGTAACACTAGGAACGCCTTTGCAGACTGCGTGACAGTGCCTACAGAAACATTTCGTGTGTGCGTGTGTGTGCGTGTGTGTGTGTGTGTGTTTTCATTTTTAATCCTTTTCTCTCTCTCACCTATCGCATCCCTTTGCCCCTCCCCCGGTGCAGGGTAGCCAACCGGGACAATCTCTGGTTAGCCTCCTTGTCTTTCCTTTGCCTTTCTCTCTCTCTCTCTCTCTACTGGATCTGCAATGGATGCCTGCCATATACTTGGATGCGCCCTGTGGCAAAGACAGCCCGCGAAAGTGTACTTATATGCGTGAAATTGGACAATGACCAACCCGAATACTATGGATGATGGATTATAGACAACTACGTTCTGTGAGTCATTGTTGCAGTAGCTGCGTTAAACGGGCCTGGAAGCCTATATTTAGTTTCATACCAAAGTGATGCCATTTGGAAACCAAAGCGACCCCCTCTTCCCCACCCCCCTTCAAAAAACAATGTAAGAATTTTTTTTATTGCGAAGTTTCCTTTCTGAAAAATCCGTGTGGATTTAATCGTAGCTTCGTGCTAGATGAGCATTTTTTTTCATAACCCTTTACCGTGTAGCAGGGTTACAGCAGAGCTGATCTGATTCATATGGCCATGGCAAAATCATTCCGCCACCTTTACGCGGCTCGTCGCCGAGGAAAGAGCAGCCAGAATTGCTAGGATCGCAACTCAAGCCTCATTTTACTAAATCCCCATTGTGGTGGTGTAGCTGGTACACATTGTTTTCCACGTATGCATGAGGTCGCAGGTTTGGTTGGCAGTTTGAGCGAGAACATTCCAATGGAAGGCCGGCGACCAAAAAAAAAAAGAAACAGAGAGAGAGAGAGAGAGAGAGAGAGAGAGAGAGAGAAAAGTAGCTGAAGCGCGAAGCTTTTGGAGCGCGGTAAAGGATCTCTGGTGGTCAAAATTAATCCGGATCTTTTTACTACGGCGTCTATCGAAGCCAGATTGCAATGTTGGAACGCAAAGCCCTTTTAATCCTTCTAATCCGAAAAGACTTCGAAAAGAATTGCACTAGACTGTAAGTTGTTGCGTGGCAGGAAGGCGCGCAAATGCTGCATGCATGGCGAGTCGTTGTACACCTGTGTGTAGTCGAATTGCTCTATATGTAGTTTTTTTCTTGTTATGTTCTGCGTCACTTGTATAGGTTAACGTGGAGATTGCTTCACTGCAGCCTCAACTAGCGCTATACACTCGTTCGTTTATCAAGCGCACTTCACCCAACACCATATCTCGACGAGATATGCGGCTCGCGAGATGGCTTCCAACTTTTGCGCAATAAGACATCGTTTGTCTCCTGATAGCATAGCGCTACTCTCTAATTTGCATATATCGTCGTGCTCTTCGCGCCACACTGCTCACGGCTATCATTCACTTGCGCGCGGCGCGGACAGCCGGTTTCGCGAGACTGTAGCGTAGTTGCATAAGGCGTCTACCGTTTTTCCGCTATTGTTGCGTCAAATCAATGGCGACGAGATCGGGCTGTAAACTCGGTGTGAGTTAAAATGCGACGTCAGTTATTTAGCTGATAACCATTGCTTGTTATTCTACTTTTGTTGGCAAGAAGAGAGTGGCATCCTTTACAATTACGGGAAAAGAAGGCACCCAAAATAATTTTCTGCACGACTGCAGCAGGACGCCACTTACAGGGTGCTCTACTTGCTTTATCGCCGTGGACCGTGGCCGATGCAGCTTCGACATGAAAACACGCACAGCTGGAATAATACTGCTTAACTGGCTTAACAATATCCTCAAAGTTAACTAACAATAATTTTAACAAAAACGCTACGCTAGCTGCTCTAATAATCTGCTTGCCCAGGTGGTTGATGCGCTTTGGCGGATAGAATTTTCGAAATAAATTAGAGTCATCAAGCACTTGATTAACGAAGGCGCGTTAATTAATTTTCTTGCCATCGGAATTGTGGTATACGTTTATGCTTCAAACTTTAAGATGGTCGTATTTGAAGACAACGCCACTCTTTCTATTCTAGAGCAGAGAGCTCGACACAACGTCAAGCCCCCATTGTGACATAGCTCACTGCGCGCGCCATATCGTTTGCAAGCTGGGCGAAGGAGATAACGAGTGCGCTCTTGCTATCGGCTGGCGAAAAGAAGCAGCGACTGACTTTTCTCTCTTTGCGAAATTTGCCGACGGACTGTCAAATTTGATGAATATCTCGGGAGAAAAGCAATCCAGGAGAATCAAAGCGAAGTTGTCTTTAAATAGAATTATCTTGACGTTTCAAATATAAACATTTTACCATAATTGTAATCATAAAAAAGAGAATTAAGATGTCTTTTTGTCAAGTACGCGTTTGACGACGCTAGCTGTTTGCGAGAATTGCGTCCGCCAAAGCGCATAAGCCTCCTGTGCAATGAGAGTAAGCGTAGCTAGCATCGCGTTCTTATTAAAATTGCGATTAGTTTAGCTTTGAAGACCCTTATATGCGACCGTAGACGATTTATGTTAAACTACTCTGGAGTGTGGAAAGAATTAGGCGGGAGCATTGCGAAACACAATTGAAGCCATATATGCTAGTCGGCCCAACACGTGATCGTCACGGCAGAGCCCGCGGTAGGTTTTAGTGCTGCCGCTGTGGAGGCCGGGCAGCCGAACAAGTTCGCATGCATTGAAAACTACCGGGAATCAAACACACTCGGCCAATGCGCCGAGACTTAGAGGTCGCGCGTTGGGCCGACACTCCAAGGAAAAAAAAAAGCGAAGGGAGAGGAGGCTGGTTGCGTGACGCAGTGGTGCGTCCTAATTTACTTCCCCCACGGAAACTACATACTGTCTGGCATGAATTGGCATAAGCATTGGTGCCGTATGTGCCTCCTGCTTCTAGGCAGACCCCCAGTTGTAGGTAAGCTCCATTGAACGGAAGTCATCATTATAATCAACACGTGGCGACCATCTGACAGAGCTAGTTGGTGTTGGCACGAAAGAAATGCACGTGTAGTTGTGGCCTAAGGGTTTGAGCATCGGGGGCTGGGGTGCTGAGGTTCGAATCACGCTGCTTGACGCGCTTCAATTTTTATTTCACGTGAATGCGAATCCACTCGGCGAGAACCCGACCAACGACCGACAGTTAGACCGACCGACATACCGATCGAGGCGAAACCGTAGAATGGTAGACAAAGCAAGCTACGCTTAAAAAATAAGAGACACAAACAAGCGTTCTTTATATTATTATCATTAGTAGTAGCACTAGTAGTAGCAGCAGTTATGTAAACATTGTTAAACAGCAGCCAGAGAGAACGAGAAGGGGGCTTACAAATGTCGCTTAATGCGCATGCAATCACACGCAGAAAAGGAACGAGTTCTTCATGTCCGAGGCTTGAACGAAAACGAAACAACAATGGCTCAAACTGAGCAGTAGCAGCATATGCAATAACTCAAGCACACGCAAATGAACATTCACCCATGCGCACACACATACACACTGACTTCGCTTTTTTCTTCTTCTTTCCTTCTCTATGCTCCGGCGCAGAGCACCAGGCTAAAGCAGTCTGCGCCCTGAGATGGAACTTTCTGTCGTTTGAAAAAAAAAATCTTCCTTATACACATGCTCAGCCCATACACAGATATAGCTATAAAAGTAACAGCGAGAAATCTGCCATCCTTCTTTTAAAAGACGTGGAAGCAAGCTCGAAGTTTCAGAGTCCGTTTGGCAACTTTCTTCGCAATTGACTTGCCCTGAAGTTGGCGAGAGTGTTGATCGTCATTGACGTTCCTTGCTGTTTTCTTCGAGCCCCGATCCTGCACGCCATCGAGCCACCCAGGTGGGGCTCACCGTAAGCCCCCACCGCGATCATGGCGCTGCCCTGGCAGCACGACCCACGTGGCACGCTCGGTCGTCGCAGGGCAACCCGTATACAGTGCACGCACAAACTCTATCGTTCGCCTCCGTTCTGAGCTTCCACACTGAGTACTTAGGTACGTAGCACTTCCAACAACAATTGGTCAAGCCTTCGCTTTCCACCTACTGGCGCTGAATCGAAATGACAGAGCGGTCTTCTGCTACGGAGTGCGAAAAAAAAACGACAAAAAAGCATACGAAGGAACACACAAACACGCTACTCTTAAATATTAACCGATTAGAATCGACGGAGCGAACCCCTGTCGTAGTGACTGCCATCTCGCGGGCGCGGCAGCCACGCCATGATAGGCGGCGTGACACAGTTATCGTTTCCAGCAGAAAACCGATGGCGAACTGAAAGAAAGAAGCGATTCGGCTGCGTCTCGCCGGACAAAGCGTTGTTCGTTCGGCATCGGCTGCAGCTGTCTGGTTTTTGCAACTGCTTCGCGTGGCGGCCACACGCCCGCCGGTAGAGCTGCGCGCGCTCTCGACGCGCCTGCCCGGCCTGTGCGGGCTCTAAATTAAAAATGCGCGACGCGACGCCAGCGCCTGCCAACTTGCGCCCCTGCGTGCCTCGCTACTCTCCTCCTGCTCCTCCTCTCGCTCGAAGCTGCTGCGCGCACAGCACGCCAAGCCCTCGGATCCATACTTTATGAATTGATGATGGCGCAGCGCCGCCGCGACACCCGATTCTGTCTCGGAGAGCCTTCTCTTGGACAGCTTCCCGAACGCCGTCCCTCCGACAAGCGTCTCTCTCTCTGTCCTTCCCTCCCCTCTCTCTAGCTTGGATTGTACGAAGCGAGTAGTGAGTTCTTTTGCGCAGCCATGACGTCACGTCTGTTCTCCGCACGATGTCATCCGCTATGGTGGCTCGAGGGTATCGGAAAAATCTCGCATGCACAGGAAAAAAAAAAAAAAAAAGAGAGAGAGAGAAAAACGCAAAGTCACAGTACGCATTTCTGGCATCTTCTCTTTCGCACGCCTGCGCTCTACTTATAACGATGCAGTAACAACAGGCGCAGTCCTCCACACTTGTAACTTATGAGGGTCACGCTGTTAAATGCTGCTGAGCGCATGTCTGATAAATGGCGGCGCGTGCGTGTGCCACCCAATCTCGGAGACCACGGCACGAAAGCACAGTTCCACTCCCGACTACCACAGCCGCATTCCTATCGGAAGCAAAGCGCATCTGCGTACTCAGGCTTGCGTTGTTCATGCACAACCAAAGACGGTCGAAATTGTTTCTCAGACTTTCACTATTACGTGCCTCTGATCCCAGGTCTAACCCTGAAAGGTCTAAAACAATTGATTGTTGTTATCGTGTTATTAAACGCTCCCGTGCTGTCTCGTCCTTCGCAGTAATGGGCGAAAATCCGTTAATTGTTATGCGTTCATCTACGTGGTGGTACAATGAAGCTTTTTTTTTAAATTGTGAAACTGCCAGCTGTAACCCGGGCTAATGAAATCGGGGGACGAGAGGCACAGTTGACAGCTGTCAATCGTCGTAAACTGTTTTTGCGACTTGTTTCGCTGCGCACGCGACATCGGCAAGGCGTTCTCTTGATCACCAATGAGGCTGGGTGATTCTGTACACGCTCTTCTCCGTCGCGACAGAGATACGGGGTGGAAGGAAATGCAGAGAGAGGTTAACAATCAATTAATCAAGCAATCTTGGTTTTCGCCCTATCCAATCAGCATACAGCGAAAGAAAGTGGCAGGAGAACAAGCTGCTCTACTGCAGCTTGACGGAGCTCCTGTCACGCTTACAGTTGCATTCATTCAGTTAATTAAAACACTCGCATTTTGAACTGCAGTACTTGCAGTAACCGTGCTTGCGATGTTCATTGATCAACAAATATTCAAATAACTATATTCCTGTTATGCATAAAATAAAGATATTTCACTAAAATGGTAGAGAAGCCTAATTACACAAGACATAAAAAATGTGTAATTAACACAGTCACTTCTGCATATGAAACAATGTTGTGATCGGCCGTTCACCCTGCGACAACCTCCGGTCACGGCTAGCGCGATTATCGGGAACGGGACGACGGCCTCGTCAAAATGATTCTCAAAACGAATGATTTATGGCCAACACGGGAGTAGCTCGGTCAGGAGAGGTTGGGGCAAATAGTGCAAGGATACGGTCCATAACCTGTCAGCCAGCCGCCCAAATTGGCACGTCCACGCCGGGGACGGAGTCAGTGTACGAGCGGAGTCAGTGTACGATCCCCCTTCCCCTGTTTGTGCCTAGTGATGTGCGTGTGTTTCCGACAAAGCTCCCTGCCGAGGGAAAGGGCAACAGACCTCCGGATTGGTGGGACCTGATGTCATCGGTATCCTGACGCCGGATTGGGGGAAGGGACTGAACAATGACCACACAGGGCATAAAAAGAGCAACGGACGACGGGAGTGATCGGCTGCTACAACTTCTTGTTGAACTTTTTCTGTGCTACATTGAATTTCCTTGTAAATATGCAAAAATAAGCTTGTTTGTAAAACGCCCTGGATATTGGGCCGAGCCCCACGTTCCCTTACTCCTCCACGAGAAAAGTACATTCGACGTCGTCGCACTCCCAGTCGCAACAACATGTACATTGCACAATGATTCAGTGCGATAGCTATACAGAGCTCCAAGAGCATAGTATACATAAAGCCATAAGGCTGAAAAATAAATAGAATCATGTAAATGGATAAAGAAACATAAACTGCATTCATTTTTCAAATTCAGTTTAGCGCTCTTAGCATCCAAACTCAGATATATGTCTTTTTTAGTGTAAGTATATCTAAACCTCGCTGGTCATATTTATTGAGTACAGATGACACTTTCTGTCACACCCTCTATCTTCCGTAATGTGTACGGGAGAAAGGGATTCGGTGGGGTGTGTTGGAATATTCGGTACTTTCAAATGACGAATCTAATAGTGTCCTATTCGAGTCGGTCCCTGAATCGAATAGTCACTATTTGTAAATGCGAATATTTTTCTAATACTTTTCGAATATTTCGAACGTCATTTGCGCCCAACAAAACATAAAATTGGAGCAAAAGTAACGTAAATTTTTACCCTCACGAGCATAGCATAGACATAGCTAGAACATATGAAGAAAAAAAAAAAGTCGTGCAGGCTACGTCACTTAGGCAGCCATACTCTACAAGCTATACAGAGATCATTGGCATTCTCTGAATAGTCCTGCGCATGGGAAGAAACTACTTGTTTTCTCAGCCGGCCGCGGTGACTTAGCGGCTATATGCTGGTGCGGTTCTAATCACGAGGTCGCGGGATTTAATCCCGGCTGCGGCGGCCGCATTTCGATGGAGGTGAAGCCAAAACGCCCGTGTCCTGTGCGTTGGGGGCACGTTAAAGAACCCCAGGTGGTCAAAATCAGTTAGGAGCCCCGCATTACGGCGTGCCTCAGGATCAAATCGTGGTTTCGGCCCGTAAAACGCCATAAGTTAATTTTTGTTTACTTGTTGGCACCTTGTGCTCCGCTTGCGCTTTTAATAAACAACGCTTCATAACGTACTATGACATCACAGGGACTGGCTAACTTGAAGAATACTAAGATGTGAACATCGTGTTATATTAACTGTGATAACGACTGTCCGTTACTCGAAAACTATTCGATATTCGTTTCGGCCTCAAACATCCCTATTCGCACACTCCTTGATTCGGTATGGCAGCTGGTACGTACAAGGATAACACGCAATATCTAATTTTAAATTTGTTAAATCTAACATTTCAATTTTGCCTTACGTACCGTAAACTTTGTCAGGTTAGTAAATCGGCAGGGGAGGAGGGGAGATTACAAGGAGTGTAAGAGAGAGAGAGAATATTTATGCACGTGCACTGGTTGAGGCATACCGTCAGCCAACGGCCACCATGTCTGAGGCACCTTATAGCCCTGTTCTTGCGACATATATATCACGATCTGGCGGGGCCGCAATCTCGGCTTTGTGTTTCTAGTGTCGGGCATTCGAGTCTTGCCTACAAAAACTGAAAAAAGTGAAGGCGTGCGTTTTTTCCTGGAGAACGAAGGATCAATCGTGAAGAACCATGGATCCGCTTCAGGCAGGTAGCGGTTACCAACTTAGAGCCCCCTTAGGAAACGCTTATTAACACAGTATTAAAATTGCGACTACTGTATTTATGGAACATTCGTGTAAGCGACTACCGTTGTACACAGGACAGATAAAGACAAGAACACCACCAGAGAAACGAGTATCATAAATTTGCTCTGGGCATGAGGTTCAGGGCTTGCTTCGATCCTGCCCATGCCAGCCAAATTCCGACGGAGGCGACATTTAAAAAGAAAAGGACGGAGAAACATCGTGTGGTGTATTTAAAGTTAGGCACGTATATATACAAAAAAAAATCCTCGTTTTCAGAATTCATCCAGAGCATGAACATTCCACGACAGCGCTCGTCAGAGCCACCTGTATAAGTCAGGGAGGTGAAACCCTGTAAGGCAATCACAATATCACTAAATATTGCGCGCAGTCTCACGCTGAGTGAGCAATTTTACTAAAACAGTGAGGGAGGCGAACGTTGGTGCCGATATTGTGATTCGTCACATGTGACGCTGCCGCTCGCGAGACGTACGTCAACTCGAAATGAGACCCACGGATGAGTAAGCTGTCGCGCTAGCTTTAAATCTACCAGCCATACACGAATGCCTCGGCGTACTCGTTCACAGAATGGTGCAGGGTAAAAAAAACTACACTTCCTGCTGTTCGCGGCACTCGTGGAAATCGGCCCAATATCAGCCCACGTTTCATTGACGCCGAGGCTACATTTCCTTCGCAGCTTTACTAAGGTATCTCTAGGGACGGCAGCAAGAGAAACGTATCTCCAAGTCTGTAAATCTCTTACAGCCACGCCGCGTCTGTTGCAGCTCTTGCGTCAGGCTCGAACGTGAAACCGCGAAACCCATTACTAGTCCGTGACGTGACCGCTCCCCCCCCCCTCCACCCCTTTCTTTTTCTTGCTCGCTTCCCTCCCAGAACGAAACCTCGGAACTCAACACAGAAAGAGCTAACGTCAGAGATGCGGATGCTCGACGAAACGAAGACTACCGCGACCCCTTTGCTCGCGCGCTATCCAACGCGCGTTTGGATGAAGGGCCGGTGAAAAAAAAACTGCGATGGCAACCGCGCGTCCTCCGGCGACCGGAGCTGCTAGTCAAGAAGGGGGCAGAAAGACGGAATGGAAAAGAAATAAAGAAGAAAAGCCCCCTCTGTCGCATCATCCCCTGGGAGCAGGCGAGAAGAATAAAGAAATAAGCGAGGAGGAGATAAACTGCCACGAGAAAGAAGAGAAGAAGGTAAAAGGAGAGCAAAGGAGTCGACGACGCGGGACGGCTTCTAGCAGCGGGCAAACATCACGAGCGCGCGGCCCCTTTTCGTATCGTCGTTCTCAGCGCCACCGTGGCGACGCACTCGCTGGGCTGCGCGGGAGGGACAAGACGCGAGACGTCGGACGGGCGGACGCATTTCACGCTCGAGCTTGCAAGCCACCGCCGCTGTCAGCAGCCGCAGGCGCGCGAGAGAGCCGAGAAGCACCGCGCTGTCTCACTCCCCCCCTCCATCACCGCATTACTCCCGCGAGAGGCCGGTGTCCCGCTCCATATCCTGCCTCGCTAATTGAGTGCAGCGCTGCCGAAGCTAAAGCAACGATTTAGGGAACAGGGAGGCGAATTTGAGGACATGGGTCGGCGTACTCTCTCTCGCGACTACACCGACTTACAGTTGCTCCGCACTCATTTCGTGACCGAGGGTGTGACCGGACGTGAGTAGGAATGTGAACGAGTGCCGGCGGATTTCAGTGGCCGTGAGTAGGGAAGGAGTGAGTGCCGGTTAACGTGTGTACGAACGAAGTCGATGACGCTGATTTTGCGTGAGCCTGAGGGAGAGCGTGAGTTTGCGGGTGCGACTGCTGGATGTGAGTTAGTGAGTGCCGGTGAGTTGGAGTGGACGACGCGAGTATGAGCATGATGTAATCAAGGAAGAATGACTCAAAATCTCCGAAAATTCTTCAGTGCATTAGCATTAGGAGTGTCAAATTGACAGTGCGGGAAGCCGGTCACACACACACACACACACACACACACACACACACACACACACACACACACACACACACACACACACACACACACACACATATATTATATAATATATATATATATATATATATATATATATATATATATATATATATATATGGGCGGCGTTTTCCCATCTACTTTCCGGGATGTTTATGCTTATCTGCTAGAACTAACGCTGGGAGTGTTAGGTAGCACCACCATTCACGGTCTTGGCGGCGGCAGGCGTCCCCTCTACGGGAACGTTTTAGCTTAAGGAAATTGGTCAATAAACCCACACATGCTCTCTGAAAGCATAAAAAAAAAGCTGTCGGATTCGAGACCGTCCCTTGTAATGAACGAGAAAAAAGAAGTTATTGCTTGTTGGCTTCTTATGAAATGATTAATAAAGAATCGGTCCCATCGGTTTCCTTTCTTCTTGTTCGTATATATATATACATAGAGCAGACCAACTGACGGTGGCCTGGCCCAGACCACTATCAGTTACGCTTCGCTCCTCGAAAAGGCAGGGGGTGTGTTGATTGAGCTCCTCAACAACCCTTTGCAATGTAGTGAACGCCGTTTAAGTCATACACCCGGGATCGCAAATACGCTAACGCTAACGCATTCATCTAGTACCTACTGCTAAATGGCCATTACTGTTTAATTTTTTTCCCCGCTGTGTTGCGTAGCTAGCCGTTGGGATTGGTCAGCGGCAGCGCAGTTTCGCCGATCGGTCCTTCAAGCTTTCTCAAGTGAGAACACCTCTGCGCGTTTGATTCCCAATGGCTTTGCGTGGTCTAGGCGTCACAACGCTGCACCCTTTTAGTGGGAGAAAGTGCAGCGTTTCTTTTCCTCCATCGGCGCCCCGAGGCGTCGAGAAATAAGGCAGCGGCGCACGCGCGCGGAAGAAAGGAAAAGTTGGGGCTCGGAGTGAACGGCGAAAGGGAAGAAAAAAAAAGTAGGGAAAGAGGGAGACTTGCGAAGTGCGAGGAAAAGAAAAAGAGGACAAAAGTGGTGTGACAACAGCGCGCGCGACGCCGTGGAAGGAAGCTGTTTGGTGGCTCCTTCGTTATTTTTTTTTCTCACAGTGGCGCTCAGCTTCGAGTTGCACCGCTGGAACCTGCGGTAGAGCGACTTCACGAAGGAGACAGTGCGTTGGTGACAAAAGGGAGGAAATAGAGAGGCAAGGGCGCACTTACAACGGAGCGATTTATTTCGGAAAGAAGAATATGGAAATCTCCTTAAAAAAAGAAAAGAAAGAAAACACATATTCGATGAACGATAAAGAAATAGGCAAACTTAAGTTAAAAACAAAGAACTGCGTTCATTTGCAAGTGAGCGCTCGTGTGTCTTTTCTTTCTTTTTCTTTCCGTCCGTAACGTTCCTGCGCGATTTTATTTCACGGCGTATTGTCAACATATGGTAGGTTGCAGCTGAGTTATGGCAGGATGGTTGAGTGCCGTTCTCGGCTCAACGCAGTGATGGGTTCGCAACCCGCTTACAAAAGCTTTTTCGTTGGCGGTTTGCTAAAGCTTCCTGAAAACGCTTCTCAATGGTACAAACGAAAAGTTCACAGGAGCGCCTCTGCCAGCTGTTTAGTGCGAAGGAGGCAATGAATCGGTTCACGCTCTCGATGCATGCAATACACCAGCAACGTTACACCAAGAAAAATGAAGCGCATTTTTCGTTTCTTTTTTTTTTGCTTTATCCAAATCTGAGCGTTGTTAGGAATCTGTCGATCCCAGTGTTGGCCTCAACTGTCGAGAATTGGAAGGTTTTTGACACTCAGGCCGCCTCGACGTCTGGCTGCCACAGTTTCCTTAAGTCCCATGTTGATGTCGCACAACAAGATGGTGAGACGCTTGAGTTGAACTCAAATGATAAGGCGAATACTAAAAGTTAGAAACAACACAACAGGCAAGCTCAGATTCAATCAGTAGGTGAGTGAAGAAAAGTAGGTGCGTTGTTTAGACTAGTCGCGTCACTTCATAGCTGTCTCCTATTATTGTTTCGACGACTTCTTCACGCGCTTTCTTCGCTTCGACGAGCTTCTCTACCGTGAGACCATCATGTGATCAGTGCTTCATTCTCTCTGGTGGGACCAATGCTTCCTTCTTTCCCGCGACGCCATTATGTGACCAATGTCAATAAAAAGTGCTGCTCTCACCATGAAATCACAAGTGAGGGTGCCGTGCTTTCACCGTGAGCATGCCTTTCCTCCAATGCACATGCCTCACTCATTGTGGCACACATCACATAGGGCACTGCGAACCCACAGAATTTTCAGAATTTATTTGCTAAAGGAACACGCAGAGAGAGAGAGAGAGAGAACAACTCGACACACATATATTCACTAAAATCAGACGCTAAGTGACAACATTGGTGATCCCGGCAATGTCAGGTCGTCAATCGCATTTCTTTTCTTTTATATAAACCGTAGTCTGGCTGACGATAACTGTAAAAAATTGCAACTTAGATGAACTTAGATTACACTTGGAGGGCTTCTTTCGAGATTTCTCTGTGTCAAAAAGAATTGGCCAGCTTTCCGCGCTCAGCTATCCACTGCGCATTCTTTGCGCTCTACGATCATTAGCGAACCACGAATTGGACCACGTGTGCCCTTTGGTTTGTGAAGTAGAAACTGCGCCATCATCCTCACTGGCTTCTCTGGTTGTCCTCGAGAGCATCCGTAAACTTTTCAAGTGAAATCACTCTGCGGCACTGACCAACGCTGACCAACGCATGCGTGCGTATAATACTCGCTAAAGGGCGATCGTCCAATCTGGCTTCTCCGCAATAGGAGTCCTTGTGGGGGGAAGCCAACTCACGTGATTATCCTTATCATATAACGGACAGTAGCTTGTACGTATACTTATGAAATTAATGGACAATTTTAGAAAATCGTTTGTTGTCCTACGTAAGCTAAACGCAAGCATCTTTGCGGGACGTTACGGCGCGCGTCCGTTTAAGGCATTTAGATTCACGTACGGGAAATGCAAATGTAAAGAAGACGTTACAAGACAGGGTGCCATCTGGTGCCTCGTGCCAAACATATCCGAGTCAAGGCAATCCATCAGCAACCACCCTGTCGTTTCTATACCGACGCGTCTCGTAAGGGCTATAGAACACCAGAATTACCGAACGATCTCATAGAACACCAGAATCACCGAACGATCTCAAAAATTGACCGCGCTTTGGGCTCATAACTAATATTTCAGGCGAGTTTAAAGGAAGCGAAAGCTCATTTCAGCAGTTACTGGCATTAAACAATAGCGACATTACAAAAACTTAAAGCGTTATAGACACGCAGGACGTAGAAAAAGAAAGACAGCACACGTGTGTTTTTTTTTCTACGTCCTATGTGTTTATAGCGCTCTAAGCTTTTATAATATAGCATTAATCAACCAGCCCATCTATGCAGCCTTTCTATAGCGACTGCGCAGCCATAACGAGAATTCACGCTAAAGCAGGAGCCATAGGTGCCGCCAGTCTCCCACTACAGTGTGCCTCATAATCAGATCGTGGTTTTGGCACGTAAACCACCAGGATTAATTTTTTCTGTACTTGCTTGCTCTTTACGCTTCATTTGCGCTTCTATAAATAACGCTTCATAACGTACTAATTTAATAAAGGGAAAATGAGACATCCACCCAAACGTAACTAAGGGCTACAAAGGAAACCTATATGGGTTCCTCGAAAGAAAAGCTTCGCAGTTGAGGGAAAATTCGTCCTGGCCCGGGACTCGAACCCGGGACCACCGCCTTCCCTGGGCAGCCGCTCTACCGTCTGAGCTAACCAGACAGCTAGCAGATGGCAGGAGAAGTCGAATTTATCAACAACTCAGAAGCAAAGGCAAGAGCTTGACGTAATAGTTCTACGGAAACCAGCAAGGTGGAGAGAAGTAACTTTCTTCAACTGCGAAGCTTTTCTATCGAGGAACCCGCATGGGTTTCCTTTGTAGCACTTAGCTACATTTGGGTGGATGTCTCATTTTCCCTTTATTAATTACTTCATACGTCGGAATCGCCGAAAATGAAGACGCTGATCGGCTCGCTTCAACTTGCGCTCATAACAACTGTGACTGCTCAGAAATTTTTCGCAAGCTTGATGACGTTCGTCTGCTGATTCGTCGCCACCTACTCAAGCAGCATCCAGACCAGCACGTCACAAATGGAACGTTCCCGCCCCGTGTTCGCGGTCGAGGCTTGCTTCGTCGTGCTAGAACCCAACTACTCAAGCTGAGGGTTGACTGCGTGAACGTGCACGAACGTTTATACAGACAAGGACATGTAGCAGGTCCATCGTGTACGTCTTGTGGCTGCTGCGAGACACTGCAGCACCTTATATTTGAGTGTCCCGCTTTCAGTGCACAGAGCATGTAGCTAGCGAGAGACTATCATCTCCTTGGCCTGCGGTGTACGGCACTCGACGAATGTTTGTACCCCAGTGGTTGTGCGTCTAATCATGATTAAGCTCATCGCGCTCTACTTACTTTTCTAGAGTTAACTAACTTCGGTTCACTTTTGTAGCTTCGAAACTATTCTATTCAACATTCTGTAGTAGCATGACCTTTAGTGACTGGCCCTACTGTGTGCGATCTGTACTGTGTTCTACTTTATTCTTTAGATTTGTCTTGTTCCTCTTCCTTTCCTCTTTCCTCCTCTCCTTCCTATCTTCAATTTATGCGTTGCTGTCACCTCCCTTCTGACGAGTAGGCAGGCGTTGTGCCCCTTCCGGTGGCAGTTGCCAGCCTGCTCCTCGCTTTTCCTTTCATGTTAATTATATATGTGTGTTCAAATCAAGTAATAATAATAATAATAATTACTTCTCTCCACCTTGCGGGTTTCCGCAGAACTATTACGTCATAACGTACTATGTAATGACAGAAACTGGCCAACATTGAAAATACTAAGTTTGGAACATCGTTTTTATATAACTTGGCATAACAGCTGTTCGTTATTAGAAAACTATTCGATTCCATTCCCTTTTGGCACTATTCGATTCATATTCAAGTCGGTTTCAAAAATCCGTATTCGAAAACCCCTACTTATTCATAACTTTCCTGCTACGTTATCATCATCATCATCATCATCATCATCATCATCATCATCATCATCATCATCATCATCATCATCATCCTAGTTATGCCCACTGCAGGGCAAAGGCCTCTCCCATACTTCTCCAACTACCCCGGTCATGTACTAATTGTGGCCATGTTGTCCCTGCAAACGTCTTAATGTCATCCGCCCACCTAACTTTCTGCCGCCCCCTGCTACGCATCCCTTCCCTTGGAATCCAGTCCGTAGCCCTTAGTGACCATCGGTTATCTTCCCTCCTCATTACATGTCCTGCCCATGCCCATTTCTTTTTCTTGATTTCAACTAAGATGTCGTTTACCCGCGTTTGTTGCCTCACCCAATCTGCTCTTTTCTTATTCCTTAACGTCACACCCATCATTCTTCTTTCCATAGCTCGTTGCGTCGTCCTCAATTTCAGCAGAACCCTTTTCGTAAGCCTCCAGGTTTCTGCCCCATATGTGAGTACTGGTAACACACAGCTGATATACACTTTCCTTTTGAGGGATAGTGGCAACCTGCTGTTCATGATTTGAGAATGCCTGCCAAACGCACCCCAGCCCATTCTTATTCTTCTGGTTATTTCAGTCTCATGATCCGGATCCGTGGTCACTACCTGCCCTAAGTAGATGTATTCCCTTACCACTTCCAGTGCTTCGCTACCTATCGTAAACTGCTGTTCTCTTCCGAGCCTGTTAAACAATACTTTAGTTTTCTGCAGATTAATTTTCAGACCCACCCTTCTGCTTTGCCTCTCCAGGTCAGTGAGCATGCATTGCAATTGGTCTCCTGAGTTATTAAGTAAGGCAATATCATCAGCGAATCGCAAGTTGCTAAGGTATTCTCCATCAACTTTTATCCCCAATTCTTCCCACTCCAGGCCTCTGAATACCTCCTGTAAACATGCTGTGAATAGCATTGGAGATATCGTATCTACCTGTCTGACGCCTTTCTTTATAGGGATTTTGTTGCTTTCTTTATGGAGGACTACGGTGGCTGTGGATCCGCTATAGATATCTTCCAGTATCTTTACATATGGCTCATCTACACCCTGATTCCGTAATGCCTCCATGACTGCTGAGGTTTCGACTGAATCAAACGCTTTCTCGTAATCAATGAAAGCTATATATAAGGGTTGGTTATATTCTGCACATTTCTCTATCCCTTGATTGATAGTGTGAATATGGTCTATTGTTGAGTAGCCTTTACGGAATCCTGCCTGGTCCTTTGGTTGACAGAAGTCTAAGGTGTTCCTGATTCTATTTGCGATTACCTTAGTAAATACTTTGTAGGCAACGGACAGTAAGCTGATCGGTCTATAGTTTTTCAAGTCTTTGGCGTCCCCTTTCTTATGGATTAGGATTATGTTAGCGTTCTTCCAAGATTCCGGTACGCTCGAGGTTATGAGGCATTGCGTATACAGGGTGGCCAGTTTCTCTAGAACAATCTGACCACCATCCTTCAACAAATCTGCTGTTACCTGATCCTCCCCAGCTGCCTTCCCCCTTTGCACAGCTCCTAAGGCTTTCTTTACTTCTTCTGGCGTTACCTGTGGGATTTCGAATTCCTCTAGGCTATTCTCTCTTCCACTATCGTCGTGGGTGCCACTGGTACTGTATAAATCTCTATAGAACTCCTCAGCCACTTGAACTATCTCATCCATATTAGTAACGATATTGCCGGCTTTGTCTCTTAACGCACACATCTGATTCTTGCCTATTCCTAGTTTCTTCTTCACTGTTTTTAGGCTTCCTCCGTTCCTGAGAGCCTGTTCAATTCTATCCATATTATAGTTCCTGATGTCCGCTGTCTTACGCTTGTTGATTAACTTAGAAAGTTCTGCCAGTTCTATTCTAGCTGTAGGGTTAGAGGCTTTCATACATTGGCGTTTCTTGATCAGATCTTTCGTCTCCTGCGATAGCTTACTGGTTTCCTGTCTAACGGCGTTACCACCGACTTCTATTGCGCACTCCTTAATGATGCCCATGAGATAGTCGTTCATTGCTTCAACACTAAGGTCCTCTTCCTGAGTTAAAGCCGAATACCTGTTCTGTAGCTTGATCCGGAATTCCTCTAGTTTCCCTCTTACCGCTAACTCATTGATTGGCTTCTTGTGTACCAGTTTCTTCCGTTCCTCCTCAAGTCTAGGTCAATTCGAGTTCTTACCATCCTATGGTCACTGCAGCGTACCTTGCCGAGCGCGTCTACATCTTGTATGATGCCAGGGTTCGCGCAGAGTATGAAGTCGATTTCATTTCTAGTCTCACCATTCGGGCTCCTCCACGTCCACCTTCGACTAACCCGCTTGCGGAAAAAGGTGTTCATTATCCGCATATTATTCTGTTCTGAAAACTCTACTAATAATTCTCCTCTGCTATTCCGAGAGCCTATGCCATATTCCCCCACTGACTTGTCTCCAGCCTGCTTCTTGCCTACCCTGGCATTGAAGTCGCCCATCAGTATAGTGTATTTTGTTTTGACTTTACCCATCGTCGATTCCACGTCTTCATAAAAGCTTTCGACTTCCTGGTCATCATGACTGCATGTAGGGGCATAGACTTGTACCACCTTCAATTTGTACCTCTTATTAAGTTTCACAACAAGACCTGCCACCCTCTCGTTAATGCTATAGAATTCCTGTATGTTACCAGCTATTTCCTTATTAATCAGGAATCCGACTCCTAGTTCTCGTCTCTCCGCTAAGCCCCGGTAACACAGTACATGCCCGCTTTTTAGCTCTGTATATGCTTCTTTTGTCCTCCTAACCTCACTGAGCCCTATTATATCCCATTTACTACCCTCTAATTCCTCCAATAACACTGCTAGACTCGCCTCACTAGATAGCGTTCTAACGTTAAACGTTGCCAGGTTCAGATTCCAATGGCGGCCTGCTACGTTATAGCAGTGTTTTAATACTACCGAAACACTGCTATAGCAACGAATACTTTACGACTAAGTACCGTAAATACACACGGTAATAAAATGGCATACACTCTGAGCATTGCTGCATGGAAGTTCTTGAATTTCGGTTAGCCTTCTGAAATATCTCTTTTTTCAAATTCTGCCCATTGAGTTACGTTGGTGCACTGCGGTGAAGTTCGGCAGAAAGCCGAAGGGGCAGTGTTCAAAATTCTTGGGTATAATTACGCATCACTGCCGAAAAGATTAAAAAAACATCTCAAGTGTTGCTACATCAATGAATTCCTTATGTGGCTTTGCTAGATACGTCCAGCAAAAAGGCAGGAGAATATCAAATGTAAGTGGGTCTGTTACACGACGGCGGGTTTATTCTACTCAAAAAGCTTGCAAACTTTGTGATTTGAAATGTACCAGACACTTGGAAGAATGCTAGCCTAACATTAGTCTACAAGAAAGGAATGGCTAAGGACTTTTTGAATATTATGGACCAGTTCGCTTACTGATAGTATCGTAAAAAAATAACTAAGGTTTTTACCAACAGAATTGCGGCTGCCCATGACTTCAATCGGAGCAGAGGACAAGCTGGCATAAGGAAGGAATGCTCAAGAAACGATCACTCATACTCCTGCCAATAGTTACCAAATTGAAAAGTCCGCAGAATACAAACAGCCCATTTCTTACCTTTAAGAACTACGAAAAGTGAGCTACTAGCCCTTAAGGATACGCAAGTAAGTGAAGGAGGGAAGGAAGCATATATATGTTATCTTAAGTGATATTCATACACATTCCAGAGCTATAAAGATGTTTCGCAAGTGGCAGAATACGGATTGAGAAGGATGCCAGGTTAGCAGACACAATGACCGCATTGTTATGGTCACTATATGCCTACAAGAAGTACTGAGTAGCCTCGAATAGAAATAATCAACAGTATTCATCAGCTGGGAATATCCAAATTCCTGCCGTTTTCAAAGTACATTTCCTGTACAGTAACACTACAGGACTTATAACGAATGATTCGGAAGTTGAACCCGCAATGTCTAAGGATGGGGTTGGTTTAGGAATAATACATCATGGTAAGGAAAAAAAAGGAAATGAAGGCAGTTATTTTCATGGTTCCTGTTCCGAAATAAAAAAAGATCCTTCCATGAGGAGCTTTATTCAATGCAAGAACTACACAGGATGATCATATTTAAGTGTTATGGAATTTTTCTGATCGCCTGTGGCGGATAGCACAGTTCTTGTCGTTGAGCTTTATTATTCGAAGAGGTGGTCGTTACTAGTACAAGAAATCGAAACACGTGCCGAACTACTAAATGGAAATGAACTAAATAACATCGTAATTAATTGCTTTACGGCACATACAGAAATATTACCAATTGTAGCCGGTGAGCTTCTAAGACGTATCCTCCTGAAATGAATTTCCAGGATAACGCCAGTTTCAGGATATTATTTCCCAAAGTGTGGAAGAAAATACGTGGCGTTACGTTTCGCCTACAACGCGCGGTATAGACGTCAGACTCTGGAGTTTTGCAAGACGCGTAGCGCCACCTGCCGCTGCGAAGAGAGAGTAATTGAGTAGTGCGAAGCCCGACTCTTTTGCTAAGTTGCCTATGCAGCTAGCGACTGCGAAACAACGATTTAACTAGATTTTGGTCCATATGGGGAGTTTTTTGGTCGTTTAACACCCAGACAGAGAGCTATGAATTTCTACTCTAGTCGGACGTACCGCCGAACTGGCATCAAGCGCTTGCTGGCTCACTCATCAGACTGATGACGGAAACAACGGCAACCGCGATAGCTCCGCGCGCTACGAAGAAACGCCTCAATCGACGCTACTGTTGTGTTGTAAATTGCCATGAACGTGAAGGACGGAATAACAACGTTCAGTTTGACCGATTTCCATCGCGATCGTATGAAGGGGAAAGGCGAGAGCGCTGGAAACGGGCCGTTCAACCTGTTGGGTAATCGGATTACTTGCATTGCCTACAACACAGCGGCTCGCATGAGAAAGTGCGACAACTTTGTTCTTCTGTAATTGTGTTGCGTAGCCCTGACGGAGGACCGTGGTAACCAAGCGAAAACTCAAGAATCTGCAGCCGCCACTTCGTTGGTAACATAAAAACGACGTTGCGAACCATCCTGCTTATATGCCATCGATATCTCTGCCTTTTACCAGACGTCCGCTTCCGCTTGATTCAACAAGTGGAACGGAGAGATTTGGTAGGTAAGCTTAACCAAACATTTTGGTTCGTTTATGAATTCAAGATCCTGCTCTGGAGCATCGTTGTATCGCGAGCTCACTTCTATTTCGGTATTTTGTATGTCCTGCACCGATACAACAAGCACGCTTCGCAATGTGCTGAGCCTTCTCGACTGCGTTTTTCAAATGTGAGCTATAAAGTTGCTGCAGGAGCACTGGATGAGTAATTGCGAAATAACGCACGTGTGTAAAGAAAAAAAAAATGTTGCGTTTATTTACATTTATGCGTGCGCGCTTGCTGCTCGAAGCGTCTGCAAAAAGTTCAAATTAAGGTACTGAGCGATGCTGTAGCTACTGCGAGAAAGAAAGATGCAGCGCGTAGGCACTGAAGGAAGCTTACTTTCGTTATGACCGCACGCTGTTTGCTGCCTTGGAAAACGTTTTCTGTTTGCTGCCCTGGAAAAGGCTATGAAAGGATTTACGCTCTGTAAATAATTGCGAGACAGAACGTTACGATAAAATACATAAAAATATAGGAGATACTTAATAAGTCTTGTGTTCAAGACATATTCAATATGAACCAATTTGAAATGCTTATATTTTTATGCTGATATGCCTATAGACAAACCTGATGCTCTCTCTACTTGCGAGTTGCAGCATGCCGAAATAACACTTGAGACTTTATTTTATATTCTACACGTACTTCGCCCTGTTGAGCTTCCTTTCCGAAGCGTGGATGGGCGGAAGCAGCTTTCCAGGTCCTTGATTTTTAGGAAACCGTGCCTCAACACAAACGAAAGAGAAGGGTCCATTGTGGCCTATGCACCTTCGCTTGCGGACAGCTCTCCTTGCACTACTCAGTTCGCGCCAAGGCTCCGATGGGGGCGCTGGTGACGGGCTTTTTCGCAGCGCCGCCTGGGCAGAGTCTGAGGTCTATAGCCGGCGCGGACGCAACGGACGCCGGGGCTTCGTTCAAAGCGGCGGACATTTTGGCCCGTTCGGCGCCGCTGCTACGCCTCCCCGCCAAGCGCGTCCAGGCATGTTCCAATGCCACGTGTCTTCGTGTGTGCGTGTGTGTGTGTGTGTGCATGTTGGTGCCCACGCTTGTCAAAGCGCGGCAGCCGGGGAGAGGAGCTCCCCCAACTGTGAAGCGAGGAGGTCTGAATGGCGCCGGCCCGGCGGATACGTCACCTACTCGTCTCAACGTGCCCGAGCAGCGCATCACGTGCCCCTCTGACGAGGCGTTCCTTCTTGCCCTCAACTGCGAGAGTATAAAAGCAGCTCCCCCGGACGCCAAGAGAGAGGCTCCGATTTCTTCTGTTGAGTTACGTGCTCTCCCGTCTCTCCACTTCGGTCGACCTGACCGCCCGCTTTTATGCGATGCTAGAATAAACAAGTTGTTCTGTTACCAGTCGACTCATGCTTTGGCGGGACCTACGGATGCTTCCAGTTGTGCCCCAGGCCGCCAGGCCAACGCTACCCTTGGGGCTTGCGACCCATTTGCAACAACGGGTGTCAGCGCCGAGATTACAACAACTGTCTGCCAGCGGTGAGATCGCGACAACGGAGGCCAGCAGCGAAAATATGCGGTTCACTGTATGCTGAGCAGCACAACGACCATCCGGGAGCAGTGCAACGAGCCCTGTGTGATGACTGATTGCCTGCAGCGGAACGACTGCGCTGAATTCTTGGCTGCGAGGTTTGGTGAATGCGGGACTTTCTTCTTCTGAGTTTTGCCAGGCTTTTGTTAGTGTCAGAAACAGAGCTGGTAATTGTGGTTGTCGTTGCTGCCGGGTTAGTTTGCGGCAAGACAATAGTAGGCAGTAGAGAAAGCAGCATTCAGAGCAGCCATGGATTGGAAGTCGTTGCGCAAACCGAAATTGCTGGAGCTTGCAAGAGAGTTGGGTCTGGATGTCTCAGACAAACTCAGAAAACCAGAACTGCTAATGGCTATTCTTGAGTTAGAAGCTGAGGATGACGAGCTGTCGGAATGCCTTGAGACCATTGAGGAGAGGGAGACGGCAAAAAGACAGGAGCGCGAACTTCAAGAGCAAAAAGAGAAACAGGAGCGCGAACTTAAAGAACAGAAAGAGAAAGATGAGCGCGAACGAAAAGAACAGAAAGAGAAAGATGAGCGCGAACGAAAAGAACAAAAAGAGAAAGAAAGAGAGGAGCGCGACCGTCAACACGCTTTGGAAATGAAGCGTCTCGAGGTAGAGATGGAACGCGCTCGTAATGGAAGTCAGGCACACGGTGCAGGAGAACGAGTATCGTTCGAAATGACTTACCTGATGCGGCCGTTTAAGCTTGGAGAGGCCATTGGTTTGTTCCTGGTTAACATTGAGCGAACGTGCGAGAAGCAGGGGTTCTCTCGGGAAACGTGGCCACAGCGCTTGCTCACTTTGTTACCCGGCGAGGCGGCCGACGTAGTCGCTCGCTTGAAGAGAGAGGAGGCAGAGGATTTCGACAAAGTGAAATCGAGTCTGCTAAAAAAGTACAGGCTGTCAGCGGAGGCGTTCCGTCGGAAGTTTCGGGAAAATGAGAAAGGCAGAAGTGAGTCATATACAGAGTTTGCGTACAGGCTTATGTCAAACATGCAGGAGTGGCTCAAAGAAGAGAAAGCGTTTGGTGACCGCGAGAAAGTTCTGCAGTGTTTCGGGCTAGAACAGTTTTATAGTCGGTTACCTGAGAACGTGCGGTACTGGGTCTTGGATAGGCCAGACGTTAGTACAGTGGCTAAAGCCGCTGAGCTAGCCGAGGAGTTTGTGACGCGTCGGGCTCGCGGAGCTAAGGACGGTCAAAAGGGTGAATATGGCTCCAAGTTTGAGAGGCCGAAGTTGACACCCATGAGAGCAAAGGGGAACACACGTAGTGCGGATGCGAGTGAAAGCAGTCCGACCGAACCTATAGAGACGGCGGCAGCCGAAGCCGAACGCAGAAAGCGGTTCGAGACGAGGCAAGCGCGCGTGTGTTATACGTGCCAGAAGCCGGGTCACTTTTCGGCGCAGTGTCCAGAAAGGAAAACAAAAGTCGTGTTTTTGTCATTATGCAGGACTGACGAGAACATGAAGCTTCTCGAGCCTTACATGCGAGACCTCCTCGTTAACGGGAAAGAGTGCCAAGTGCTTCGTGATTCCGCAGCTACAATGGATGTAGTTCACCCCTCTTACGTAGAAACCGATATGTTCACGGGCGAGTGCGCATGGATCAAGCAAGCCGCGGAAGCTCATAGCGTGTGTCTGCCCGTAGCAAAAGTGCTTATTGAAGGACCTTTCGGAGCACTTGAGACGGAGGCCGCAGAGTCATCTATGCTGCCCCCCCAGTACCCGTACCTATTTTCGATCAGGTCCGATCACCTCCTGCGCGAGAAGGGGCTTTTGTTTGGTGAGGCTAGCGTTCAGGCCTTAACCAGATCGAAGGTTCGGGAGCTCGCTGCAAAGGCGGTACTTGCGGGGCCGACGTTGTCGAACACTGAGAAAGGGTCAGAGGCGCAGCAAGCTGATATTCAGAGCACGTCCGAACTGAAAAAAATTGAGCCTGTAGCGTTGAAGGCACCAGATACTGGAGAGGAAATGCCCGATAAGGGAAAGTTAGAAGAGCTATCTGCAGATTTGCTCATCGCGCCTACGTCAGACGGACTTAATAGGTTGCTAAAAGTCAGCCGGTCGGCTTTGATAGCCGAGCAACAAAAGGATGGCAGCCTAGAAAACATACGCTGCATTGTCAAGGAAGGTATCGCCAAGAAAAATGCTCGCTTTGTGGAAAGAGGTGGGGTCCTGTACGGGAAGTATCTAGACCGCAGGGGAGTGGAGTTCGATCAGCTGATCGTTCCTCAGTGCTACCGTCAGGATCTGTTGCGCTTGTCGCACGGGGGTTCGTGGTCCGGACACCTAGGAGTTAAGAAAACTAAGGACCGTCTCTTGCAAGAGTACTATTGGCCAGGGTGTTTGCGGGACGCAGACCACTTTGTGAGGACATGTGACACCTGTCAGCGGGTGGGCAAACCAGAGGACAAATCGAGGGCGCCGTTGAAGTTGGTACCTATCATTACGGAGCCTTTTAGACGACTCGTTATTGATACAATGGGACCTCTGCCGGTAACAGCCACGGGGTACAAACACATTTTGACTGTGATCTGCCCAGCGACAAAGTTCCCTGAAGCAGTGCCGCTTAAAGAACTCAGCTCAGTTGAGACAGTCAATGCACTACTGTCCATATTTGCGCGAGTTGGTTTTCCTGCGGAAATCCAATCAGATCAGGGCACAGTGTTTACTAGCGCTTTGATGACAACTTTTCTCGAAAGGTGTGGGGTAAAGCTGTTACACAGCTCGGTGTACCACCCACAGTCGAATTCCGTTGAGAAGCTCCACTGCGTCATGAAGCGCGTGTTGAGAGCATTGTGGTTTGAACAACAAACTGACTGGGAGCTGTTTCTGCCTGGGGTGAAGTTTACATTAAGGACCGCGCCGCATGCGGCAACGGTGTTTTCGCCAGCTGAGCTAGTGTACGGTCGCTCGCTGCGATCTCCGCTTCGCATGCTTCGAGACGGATCACTGCCCTCTCCAATGGCTGCAGACCATCTCTTCCACAAATGGCCGCCTCCTGCGCTGGAGCCTCGCTTTGCAACAACATTCCTTTGAGGTGCGTTACAAAAAGGGGAGTCTCAACGGTAACGCCGATGGCTTAAGTCGAAGCCCCTAACGTAGGAATCAGCCTCAGAGTTGTTTGTTACTGATGTTTTTCTTCCTGAGGCAGGATTTTTAACATATTGCTTTTGTTTAGTGTTTCAAAATGATGACGTGCTTTCTAGTGCAATTTTCCAATTTGTGGACGCGTTCTGAGTGCTGCTAGACTACTGTAAGGAACTAGGCAGTGGTATAAAAGGGGAAAGAGCCTGGCATGGCTTAGTGAGGGTTGTGCCGTGCTTGCTGACTGAGCGGTTGAGTTTCGGCGTAGTTCTAACGCTAGCTGGGAACGAGAAACAAAAATGGCAACTCTCCCGAAGTCACTTTGCAGTGTCCTGTGTGAACCTGAACGTGAGAATGAGGCCTTCTCGGTGCGCTGCGCTCAAGAAACGCCGAGGGACGACCGACTTTGGTTGCGAGCATCGTCGAGCGACATCCCTCCGGACAGCGGATGCAGTCCCCTGACCATCGGGATCTTCTTCCCCCGGCGGGGCGGTCTGTTACGTTTCGCCTACAACGCGCGGTATAGCCGGCGCGGATGCAACGGACGCCGGGGCTTCGTTCAAAGCGGCGGACATTTTGGCCCGTTCGGCGCCGCTGCTACGCCTCCCCGCCAAGCGCGTCCAGGCATGTTCCAATGCCACGTGTCTTCGTGTGTGCGTGTGTGTGTGTGTGCATGTTGGTGCCCACGCTTGTCAAAGCGCGGCAGCCGGAAAGAGGAGCTCCCCCAACTGTGAAGCGAGGAGGTCTGAACGGCGCCGGCCCGGCGGATGCGTCACCTACTCGTCTCAACGTGCCCGAGCAGCGCATCACGTGCCCCTCTGACGAGGCGTTCCTTCTTGCCCTCAACTGCGAGAGTATAAAAGCAGCTCCCCCGGACGCCAAGAGAGAGGCTCCGATTTCTTCTGTTGTGTTACGTGCTCTCCCGTCTCTCCACTTCGGTCGACCTGACCGCCCGCTCTTATGCGATGCTAGAATAAACAAGTTGTTCTGTTAGCAGTCGACTCATGCTTTGCCGGGACCTTCGGATGCTTCCAGTTGTGCCCCAGGCCGCCAGGCCAACGCTACCCTTGGGGATTGCGACCCATTTGCATCAACGGGTGTCAGCGCCGAGATTACAACAGTGGGCGCTCGAGTTACTTTAGTGCTTCAATGCATAAAAGCGCGGTTTGTTGAAAAAACGTAAGTGGAACAACTCTGCATTTTTACGGAAAGTTTGATGACGCATAGCTCCAAAATGGCGTCATTGTTTTGCCGAGTGCGCCAGCACCAAGACCCACGAGATTGTTCCTGGGCACTTCAATAAACCCCTTTGATTGATTGATTTAATTGATTCTGGAAATTCATTTCAAGTGAATACGCCTTGCAAACTCACCGGCTGCAGTTCGTAAATTGCAATATGTGCGGTAAGGTAACTAAATCAAAAGATGATTCATCATCATCATCATCATCAGCCTGGTTACGCCCACTGCAGGGCAAAGGCCTCTCCCATACTTCTCCAACAACCCCGGTCATGTACTAATTGTGGCCATGCCGTCCCTGCAAACTTCTTAATCTCATCCGCCCACCTAAATTTCTGCCGCCCCCTGCTACGCTTCCCTTCCCTTGGGATCCAGTCCGTAACCCTTAATGACCATCGGTTATCTTCCCTCCTCATTACATGTCCTGCCCATGCCCATTTCTTTTTCTTGATTTCAACTCAGATGTCATTAACTCGCGTTTGTTCCCTCACCCAATCTGCTCTTTTCTTATCCCTTAACGTTACACCTATCATTCTTCTTTCCATAGCTCGTTGTGTCGGCCTCAATTTGAGTAGAACCCTTTTAGTAAGCCTCCAGGTTTCTGCCCCGTAGGTGAGTACTGGTAAGACACAGCTATTATATACTTTTCTCTTGAGGGATAATGGCAACCTGCTGTTCATGATTTGGGAATGCCTGCCAAACGCACCCCAGCCCATTCTTATTCTTCTGATTATTTCCGTCTCATGATCTGGATCCGCCGTCACTACCTGCCCTAAGTATATGTATTCCCTTACGACTTCCAGTGCCTCACTGCCTATTGTAAATTGCTGTTCTCTCCAGAGACTGTTAAGCATTACTTTAGTTCAACACACTAATCAAAAGATGATTAGTGTGTTGTAAATTAGTTGAATATGTATTTGGATTTCTCGTGCAAGTGATCTCCACTTCTCTGAATAATCCAGCTCGAGGACTGGAATTGTGTTATTTGCAACAGGCTATCGTTAAACATTCCATAAAACTTAAAAATGGTCACTCTTTATAGCTAAATAGCAGTGTGTGCACTGCTCACATGTTTGCCAGGATATCTTGTTTCAACAGAAATTACGTGGTCCCTTTTATATCCACCGATAATGTTCTTGATTTATATACAGTTTCTTGACGAGATGGTTAATCGCTGTCTTGAAGATCAGTGAAAGAGAAATCAACGAGGTCTGCCCGGTTATTTAATACGGAAGTCTACCATGCGGCTTAAAAAAGGACGTAAAAGGCAGAATTAAAAATGTGCTTGGATCACCGGCTCCTAAATACAGTGCCGGAAAGAACGGTGCTGCGGTCGGTGTGTGCAGCAATGGAAACCTTGCTGCTGAGCATACACTGTGCAAAGTCGAAAAACGCAACACTAGAGAATACACACAAAAGTAGTTAGAACGCAGAACTACCAACTGTTTTATTGGCAGTTATCGAAGGTTATTGAAGCTTGCAGTCACAATATATCTGTGCAATGGAAAATCACCTGCGCGTGTATCGAAGGATATGAAACCACCGGGCAAAGTTCGCCGAATTTACCGCAGCGACAATCGGCCTATCCTGACGGCCTCCGAGCCCGAGTGTATGGTCGTCCCAACATAACTCGCTTCTCTCCTATAGTGACCGGGATACTTCTATGTTCTCGCAGATAGAGCAGAAGGCAGGCCCGATAAGGCCCACTTTTGGACAAAGACATCAAGGCAACCACAGCCAGAGCGACACACGTTGTCATCCATGAAAGTTACGTCGCCTCTGAGCAGCGAAATGGAAATGCTGCTCGCGCAGGCATTCCCTCTTTCTAACACCTCACAGGCGCAGGTGTTTCTACTCGTTACTCCTTCTAACTTGAATGTTGGTTGATCAGCGTGGAGACAGGGCTGCACGAAGGGGGTAGGACTGCATGCCTGAAGGACAAGACACGTCGTTTGCAAACGACGGAGAGTACGCGTTGAGAGCGGCGGAATACGGAGTATAGTTGGGCGCCCTGTAATGCATAGCCCCTGAAGGTACCAGTGCTTGACTATAGTAACAAGATTCGCACTGTTACATTCCATGTTTCACGCTCATAATGTTACAATTGACGGAGTGACCAGACTGGTTTCCCAGAGAGAAAGATTCGCATTTGTATAAAAATTGGTGCTGGCACGGAGCATTGAACCCGTCTTTCCGGGGCGGGCGCTCTACCGTATATGAGCTTACGGTAGCATATCCCAGCGCGAGGGCGAATTAATAGACAACTCTAAGCGCAGGCGCACTGAAAATGGCAGATCGGTTCTGCGGAAGCTGGTAAGGTGGAGGTGGACCTTGCGGAGTCTGTTTTCTAAATGAAGACAAATATTTATTAATATCATCTTATACATGTAGCGGCGCTGACAAATGGACTTCCAGTCAACCGAGGAGCTTGTAAATGATAAACTACCGACAGGTGATCGCAGTTGGCACGTACACCACGAAAATGACAGTAACAAAATAGAGGAAGATCACGTCAACAGATATTGAAGACGCGATGAGTCATACCACAGCACGGAACACCGTTTTAAAGGGAAACTCACAGGATCGGAAAATTAAGCTAGTTGGTTTACGCTGACCAACCATAACTGAGCAACCTGTTGCAAACGTGGTGCGATTGTCTGAATAATAAATTGTCTTGGCTAAATAAAGGAAACAATTTGTAGGCTGACTAGAGGCGATGCATGCTCATTGCATGTCGGAAAATAGCTGAGCAGAAGTTGGCTGCTCCACGCGCTGGTCCAGCAACTGATGCTTGTCCGCAGCAGCCGCTTCTTGTGTGCAGCTGAATCATTTGGAACTGTCGCCATTTGTACCTGGTTTCTCCGCGTAGACACCAATAAGGGTTCTTATCCCTTTTTATTCGCATGAAAAAGTGCGCTCAACAACTTCGAATAGCAAATTCTCGAATCGAACAGCAAAAGCTTTTCGATTCGCATATGAAATTTAGAATATTTGCGCATTCCCATTGTAATATGTGCAGTGTCATGATTGGCTGACATCTATTCTCGTAATGAACGGCTCAGGAACGTTTTGGTGAACAGCGGACCTAAGCCTTTGCACATCATTAAGGCATATGTTTACCTTCGAACCGACCGTTTCAAAGCCATTGTTGGAAAAACATGGGGACCATCGATGTGTACTATGCTTCAACTGTACAAAGCGGTGTTCATGGATTTCTTGCGTAACAACACTCCGACACTGTCAAGCACCCGCAGGACAAATCTTAGAGTGCTTGAGCGCATGCAAGCTCAAGCACTTAGAAGATGTCTGAGTCTACCGCGATGCGCAATTCAACAGCCGCAACAATTGCCATCGCCAAGGAGCATGCCATCAGTGCCTATATCGTACACAAACACCCTTAGAAATAATCTTCGTCACCTTTCCCGACTACAGTCTGAACGCCTCGCTTCTCTCCCAGAAAGTGGACTAGAGGCAACTTTTTCGGGCACTGTAGCCTCGTACCGATCCTCTCTTCCATCCTATTTCAGGCCTGCAGCAAGATCAGCTTGTCCTTTGTGGTGTCTCACGCAGCCACAAGTGCTGCTTTCCATTCCAGGAGTTGGAAAGAAGTCCGACTTGCCAACTTGTGCCCTGATTCAAGCCGCTCTGCATCTACTGCAGGATTCATACTCCAATCGAGTTCCCGTTTATACAGATGGCTCTTTGACTCTAACCACCTCTACTGGTGCGGTAGTCATCCCGTCGATGTTAGTCTGCAAGAAGTTCAAGATCAGCCACGTCACAACATCGACAGGATCCGAACTTTCCGCCCTCTGAAGCGCAGTGCTATATGTGCAGCAACAATCACTAAATCACTGGGCTATATTCTTTGACTCAGAGACAGCCATCTCCGCGCCGCAGTTCACACGAACGATTGGTAGCAGAGATACGATTACGCTACCCTCAAGCGGGGGACGGAGGCTACGACATTGTATTTCAGTGGCTACCTGGGCATTACAACATTACTGGCAATGGGAGTGCCGACCATTGTCGAGAACGGATGTAACGTGGCACCTCAGCGGTCTTACCCATATTATTACTGTAAGGAAATGCAACACACCGGAGTTCACCAACTGGCGCCTATATGACATGGACCCGTATGCGATATTGCAACTTTACCTGGTGTTACGTTTCGCCTACGACGCGCGGTTTAGCCGGCGCGACTGCAACAAAGCGGCAGACATTTTGGCCCGTTCGGCGTCGCCGCTACGCTCCCCGCCAAACGCGTCCAGGCATGTTCCGATGCCACGTGCCTTCATGTGCGTGTGTGAGTGTATGTGCCATTGTGCCCGACCGGAGGCGCTACGAGAGTAGAAGTCACCTTCTCCTCCCAGCCATTGTGCCCGTCCGGAGGCGCTACGACAGTAGGAGTTACCTTCTCCTCCCAGCCATTGTGCCCGACCAGAGGCGATACGACAGTAGGAGTTACCTTCTCCACCCAGTCTTTGTGCCCGACCGGCGGCGCTACGACAGTATGCGTCACCTTATCCCATTGTACAATCACGTGCTCGTCTATAGAGGGGTTCCTTCTTGCCCTCAACTGCGAGAGTATAAAAACAGCTGCCCCCGGACGCCAAAAGGAGGGCTCCGATTTCTTCTGTTGAGTAAAGTGCTCTCCCGTCTCTCTACTTCGGTCAACTTGACCGCCAACTCTTTGCGATGTTAAAATAAACAAGTTGTTTTGTTGTTACCAGTCGACTCATGCTTTGCCGGGACCTTCGGATGCTTCCAGTTGTACCCCAGGCCGCCAGGCCAACGCTACCCTTGGGGCTTGCGACCCAGGTGCAACAACGGGAGTCAGCGCCGAGTTCCCAACTGGTCGTACCATCGGTGCGACCACAACAACCGTTGCCATCGGTGGGATTCAAACAACTGTCTGCCAGCGGTGAGATCGCGACAACGGAGCCCAGCAGCGAAGATATGCAGATGACTGTATGCTGAGCAGCTCAACGACGATCCGGGAGCAGTGCAACGAGCCCTGTGTGATGACTGGTTGCCTGCAGCGGAACGACTGCGCTGGACTCTTGGCTGCGAGGTTTGGTGAGTGCGGGACTTTCTCCTTCTGAGCTTTGCCAGGCTTTTGTTAGTGTCAGAAACAGAGCTGGTAATTGTGGTTGTCGTTGCTGCCGGGTTAGTTTGCGGCAAGACAATAGTAAGCAGTAGAGAAAGCAGCATTCAGAGCAGCCATGGATTTGAAGTCGTTGCGCAAACCGAAATTGCTGGAGCTTGCAAGAGAGTTGGGTCTGGATGTCTCAGACAAACTCAGAAAACCTGAACTGCTAAAGGCTATTCTTGAGTTAGAAGCTGAGGATGACGAGCTGTCGGAATGCCTTGAGACCACTGAGGAGAGGGAGACTGCAAAAAGACAGGAGCGCGAACTTAAAGAACAAAAAGAGAAAGAAAAAGAAGAGCGCGACCACGCTTTGGAAATGAAGCGTCTCGAGGTAGAGATGGAACGCGCTCGTAATGGAAGTCAGGCACACGGTGCAGGAGAACGCGTATTGTTCAAAATGACTGACCTGATGCGGCCGTTTAAGCTTGGAGAGGACATTGGTTTGTTCCTGGTTAACTTTGAGCGAACGTGCGAGAAGCAGGGGTTCTCTCGGGAAACGTGGCCACAGCGCTTGCTCACTTTGTTACCCGGCGAGGCGGCCGACGTAGTCGCTCGCTTGGATAGAGAGGAGGCAGAGGATTTCGACAAAGTAAAATCGAGTCTGCTAAAAAAGTACAGCCTGTCAGCGGAGGCTTTCCGTCGGAAGTTTCGGGAAAATGAGAAAGGCAAAAGTGAGTCATATACAGAGTTTGCGTACAGGCTTATGTCAAACATGCAGGAGTGGCTCAAAGAAGAGAAAGCGTTTGGTGACCACGATAAAGTTCTGCAGTGTTTCGGGCTAGAACAGTTTTATAGTCGGTTACCTGAGAACGTGCGGTACTGGGTCTTGGATAGGCCAGACGTTTGTACGGTGGCTAAAGCCGCTGAGCTAGCCGAGGAGTTTGTGACGCGTCGGGCTCGCGGAGCTAAGGACGGTCAAAAGGGTGAATTTGGCTCGAAGTTTGAGAGGCCGAAGTTCACACCCATGAGATTAAAGGGGGACACGCGTAGTGAGGATGCGAGTGAAAGCAGTCCGACCAAACGTAAAGAGACGGCGGCAGCCAAACGCAGAAAGCGGTTCGAGATGAGGCGAGCGCGCGTTTGTTATACGTGCCAGAAGCCGGGTCACTTTTCGGCGCAGTGTCCGGAAACAACACCAAAAGTTGTGCTTTTTCATTATGCAGCACTGACGAGAACATGAAGCTTCTCGAGCCTTACATGCGAGACCTCCTCGTGAACGGGAAAGAGTGCCGAGTGCTTCGCGATTCCGCAGCTACGATGGATGTAGTTCACCCCTCTTACGTAGAACCCCATATGTTCACGGGCGAGTGCGCATGGATCAAGCAAGCCGTGGAAGCTCATAGCGTGTGTCTGCCAGTAGCAAAGGTGCTTATTGAAGGACCTTTCGGAGCGCTTGAGACGGAGGCGGCAGTGTCATCTATGCTGCCCCCCCAGTACCCGTACCTATTTTCAAACAGGTCCGATCACCTCCTGCGCGAGAAGGGGCTTTTGTTTGGTGAGGCTAGCGTTCAGGCCTTAACCAGGTCGAAGGTTCGGGAGCTCGCTGCAAAGGCGGTAGTTGCGGGGCCGACGTTATCAAACAATGAAAAAGGGTCAGAGGCGCAGCAAGCCGATATTCAGAGCACGCCCGAACTGAATAAAATTGAGCCGGTAGCGTTGAAGGCGCCAGATACTGGAGAGGAAATGCCCGATAAGGGAAAGTTAGAAGAGCTATCTGCAGATTTGCTCATCGCGCCTACGTCAGACGGACTTGATAGGTTGCTAAAAGTCAGCCGGTCGGCTTTGATAGCCGAGCAAAAGAAGGATGGTAGCCTAGAAAACATACGCTGCAATGTCAAGGAAGGTATCGCCAGGAAAAATGCGCGTTTTGTGGAAAGAGGTGGAGTCCTGTACCGGAAGTATCTAGACCGCAGAGGAGTGGAGTTCGATCAGCTGATCGTTCCTCAATGCTATCGTCAGGATCTGTTGCGCTTGTCGCATGGGGGTTCGTGGTCCGGACACCTTGGAGTTAAGAAAACTAAGGACCGTCTCTTGCAAGAGTACTATTGGCCAGGGTGTTTTCGGGACGCAGACCATTTCGTGAGGACATGTGACACCTGTCAGCGGGTGGGCCAACCAGGGGACAAATCAAGGGCGCCGTTGAAATTGGTACCTATCATTACGGAGCCTTTTAGACGGCTCGTTATTGATACAGTGGGACCTCTGCCGGTAACAGCCACGGGGTACAGACACATTTTGACTGTGATCTGCCCAGCGACAAAGTTCCCTGAAGCAGTGCCGCTTAAAGAACTCAGCTCAGTTGAGATAGTCAATGCACTACTGTCCATATTTGCGCGAGTTGGTTTTCCTGCGGAAATCCAATCAGATCAGGGCACAGTGTTTACTAGCGCTTTGACGACAACTTTTCTCGAAAGGTGTGGGATAAAGCTGCTACACAGCTCAGTGTACCGCCCACAGTCGAATTCCGTTGAGAAGCTCCACTCCGTCATGAAGCGCGTGTTGAGAGCCTTGTGTTTTGAACATCAAACTGACTGGGAGCTGTGTCTGCCTGGGGTGATGTTTGCATTAAGGACCGCGCCGCATGCGGCTACGGGGTTTTCGCCAGCTGAGCTGGTGTACGGTCGCTCGCTTCGGTCTCCGCTTCGCATGCTTCGAGAATCGTGGGAAGGCAGGGGCGACGACCCAGTCGTGGTGGAGTACGTGCTTAAGCTCCTCGAACGCTTAAGAAGGGCACAGGAGTTGTCAGGTGAAGCAATGACAAAGGCCCAGCAGAGGGCCAAGGTTTATTATGATCGGACAGCCAGGGCCCGTCGTTTTGAGGTGGGCGATGAGGTCATGATATTGCGCACATCGCTAAACAACAAACTAGACGTGCAGTGGGAGGGCCCAGCACGAATTGTTCAGAAACTGTCGGACGTTAACTACGTGGTGAGTCTGCCAGGAAAGCGGAAAGCACAGCAAGTTTACCACTGTAATCTGCTCAAACCTTATAGACAAAGGGAAGCAGTGGTGTGCATGATGGTAAACGTTCCTGAAGAGCTTCCGGTCGAGCTTCCGGGACTAGGCTCAGTGACGAACAGGGAAGACACCGGTCAAGTCATTAGTGACTTAGTCAGTGGAGCATCGCTGTCGCGTGAGCAGAAAACCGAACTACACCAGCTATTACAAGAGTTTCAAGGTCTGTTCTCTGAGAGGCCTGGTAGGACTTCTGTCCTTACTCATGACATAGAACTTACCTCCCCAGAGCCAGTACGATCCAAGGCGTACCGGGTGTCACCCCGCCAGAACGATATTATGGAGGCTGAGGTAAAGAAAATGCTACAGCTCGGTGTTATTGAGGCAGGTGAGAGTGATTATACCTCCCCTTTGATTTTAGTTGAGGTACCGGGCAAGGAACCTCGTCCTTGCGTCGACTACCGCAGGCTTAATTCCATCACTAAGGATCAAATTTATCCGATCCCTAACATCGAGGAGCGCCTCGAGAAAGTTAGTAGCGCTCAGTTTATTTCCACCCTCGATCTTGTCAGGGGTTATTGGTAGGTTCCACTTACAGAAGAGGCTAGTAGGTATGCGGCGTTCATTTCACCAATGGGAACATTCCGTCCTAAAGTGTTGAGTTTTGGTTTGAAGAACGCGCCATACTGTTTTTCAAGCCTCATGGATAAAGTGTTGCGGGGACAGCAAGAATTCGCTTTACCGTATCTAGACGACGTAGCGATATTCTCCGCATCCTGGTCTGAGCATATGGCACACTTGCGGGCAGTGCTAACCCGCCTGCGCGAAGCGGGCTTGACAGTCAAGGCTCCTAAGTGCCAGTTAGCACAGGCCGAGGTTGTCTACCTCGGTCACGTGATTCGTCAGGGTCGTCGCCGCCCCTCTGAAATAAAAGTGGCCGCTGTGCGAGACTTTCCGCAACCGCGCACGAAGACCGATATTCGGTCGTTCTTAGGTGTCGCCGGCTACTATTCGAGGTACATCCCCAGGTACTCTGATATCGCGGCTCCCCTGACGGATGCTCTAAGAAAAACAGAGCCTCAAACAGTCGTCTGGGACGAGACAAAGGAAAGAGCTTTTAGCGCCCTAAAGAGTGCCCTAACAAGCCAGCCTGTGCTACGATCGCCAGACTATACAAAAGGGTTCATTGTTCAGTGCGATGCTAGTGAGCGAGGCATGGGCGTTGTACTGTGCCAACGGGAAAATGGAGAAGTAGAACACCCCGTCCTGTATGCTAGTCGTAAGCTGACCAGTCGTGAGCAGGCGTATAGCGCCACCGAGAAAGAGTGTGCATGTCTCGTGTGGGCCGTTCAGAAATTGTCATGCTATCTAGCCGGCTCGAGGTTTATCATTGAGACGGATCACTGCCCTCTCCAATGGCTGCAGACCATCTCTCCCAAAAATGGCCGCCTCCTGCGCTGGAGCCTCGCTTTGCAACAATATTCCTTTGAGGTGCGTTACAAAAAGGGGAGTCTCAACGGTAACGCCGATGGCTTAAGTCGAAGCCCCTAACGTAGGAATCAGCCTCAAAATTGTTTGTTACTGATGTTTTTCTTCCTGAGGCAGGATTTTTTAACATATTGCTTTTGTTTAGTGTTTCAAAGTGATGATATGCTTTCTAGTGCAATTTTCCAATTTGTGGACGCGTTCTGAGTGATGCTAGACTACTGTAAGGAACTAGGCAGGGGTAAAAAAGGGGAAAGAGCCTGGCAGGGCTTAGTGAGGGTTGTGCCGTGCTTGCTGACTGAGCGGTTGAGTTTCAGCGTAGTTCTAACGCTTGCCGGGAACGAGAACAAAGATGTGAACTTTCCCGAAGTCACTTTGCAGTGTCCCGTGCGAACCTGAACGAGAGAACGAGGCCTTCTCTGTGCGCTGCGCTCAAGAAACGTCGAGGGACGCCCGACTTCGGTTATGAGCATCATCGAGCGACATCCCTCCGGACAGCGGATGCAGTCCCCTGTCCATCGGGATCTCCTTCCCGCGGCGGGGCGGTCTGTTACGTTTCGCCTACGACGCGCGGTTTAGCCGGCGCGACTGCAACAAAGCGGCAGACATTTTGGCCCGTTCGGCGTCGCCGCTACGCGCCCCGCCAAGCGCGTCCAGGCATGTTCCGATGCCACGTGCCTTCATGTGCGTGTGTGAGTGTATGTGCCATTGTGCCCGACCGGAGGCGCTACGAGAGTAGAAGTCACCTTCTCCTCCCAGCCATTGTGCCCGTCCGGAGGCGATACGACAGTAGGAGTTACCTTCTCCACCCAGTCTTTGTGCCCGACCGGCGGCGCTACGACAGTATGCGTCACCTTATCCCATTGTACAATCACGTGCTCGTCTATAGAGGGGTTCCTTCTTGCCCTCAACTGCGAGAGTATAAAAACAGCTGCCCCCGGACGCCAAAAGGAGGGCTCCGATTTCTTCTGTTGAGTAAAGTGCTCTCCCGTCCCTCTACTTCGGTCAACTTGACCGCCAACTCTTTGCGATGTTAAAATAAACAAGTTGTTTTGTTGTTACCAGTCGACTCATGCTTTGCCGGGACCTTCGGATGCTTCCAGTTGTACCCCAGGCCGCCAGGCCAACGCTACCCTTGGGGCTTGCGACCCAAGTGCAACAACGGGCGTCAGCGCCGAGTTCCCAACAGGTCGTACCATCGGTGCGACCACAACAACCGTTGCCATCGGTGGGATTCAAACACTGGTTATAACCGACGGGTAGAAACATTACTGTGCCGCTTGCGAGTGGGAGTTTCTTTCACAAACGGCTACTTATTCCTTATTGGAATGGCAGACAGTCCCAATAACAGCCGATGTGGTTTCGAAGAAACGACCAAACATCTCCTGTGTGACTGCCCTACACATGAAGACGAGAGGAGTGCCCTTCGAACAGCTTTGGAGCACTTAGACGACCGTCCGTTCCCAGAGGAGATCTTGGGCCCGTCGTCTCGTGCGTCTGCTATGTGCAAGGCCACAAACGCGCTGGTGCGTTTCTTGGAATGCCCCAGCCTGTACGACTGCCTGTGTCTGACTCAGTGATGAACGCTTGTGTGCGTAGCAGTGCAGACTGTAAACTTCTTTCTTCCTTCTCCTATTTCAATCCCCTTTCCCGATTCCCCAGTTAAGGGTAGCCTATCTGGCTCAGCCTGGTTAACTTCCCTGCCTTTCCCTTATGACTTTCCATCTCTCTCTCTTTCTCTTTCTGCGCGTAGGCTCGCGAGCATGGATCCGCCGCGCTATGACAACTCGACAAACGCACCTACGTTTATGCCTTTATTTTTTCTTATCTTTAATAAAGACGACTGCCGTTTGCACAAAGGGTGCGGCGTGCTATATAGGGTTCGCATGGCAAGCAGGAACGGCTGCGCCGACGACTTTCGGATTCATGCCGAGACCGAGAGCACGAAAAGAAAAAGAACGCAAGAACAGCGTCCGGTTTTTCTAGAAGAGCGGCGCAGTCGAAGGAAGGCGCGCTGAGAACCAAAGAGAGGCTGAGAGAGGAGGAGCAGGAGGAGGAGGGCAACGACGAGTCGGGAGGGCAGCAGAGCCTAGCACTCGGCTGAGAGAGGAGGAGCAGGAGAAGGGTAACGACGAGTCGGGAGGGCAGCAGAGCCTAGCACTCGCGCCGCGCATGCATAAGCGATGCCTCCCGCCGCAAAGTGACGGCTCCGGGGCGCGCTGTCTGTTACTCGCGGCGGGGCCTCGTTACGTGCCCCAGGCGGTGTGTACGCGCCTCGGCGCATGCGAGCCGGCGCTTTCACAGCGCAGCTTTCTCTCCTCCTCGCTGCCATCTCTCGAGATGATGACGAGATGACGAGGGCGTGCGCATCGCCGGCTGCCTGCGAGGGGACTCCGGAGGAACGAATTCTTTGCTAGCGCCGCGGCTGCCCGAAACCCTCCCAGACTCCCGCCAGGTCTGCGGCGGGGAGCCGGCGACGAGGCGCTTCAGATTCCGCACGTGTTGCTGCTCCGTTGAGTCAGCCCGTTGCCTGCGCCCCTGCGCTCTGCCTCTCTCTTCTCCCACCTCTCTCCTCCTGCTCCCTGTTGGTGCACTGTATGCCAGTGTCCACCCAATACTCCGGGGTTTGGAACCTAGCCGCATTGAGTTCGTTCCGCAGAACGTGAATTCGCACGTGCGCGACAGAGGTCCTTGTCACCGCGCGCCGTGCAACGCCAGGCGACGGTGTTCCGGTTCCCTACTTTCCCCTACGGCTCCTTCGACGTCAAGCGTGGGCACAAGGGACTCGAGCGGTCTTTCTCCCTCTAACGTATGCACGCGCCTAGAAGTGCTGCTCGCTGCGGTCGCCTAGTCCTCGTGATTTGCGAAAGGTCACAAAGAGAAGGGACAGGAAAATGTGCTCGCCGCCCGTAGTGTGACCGTCGAGTCAGGGCTGGATTAACGGAATGGAGGGGGCGGGGGCTGGGCGAAGGAGGTTGCAGCCCAGGGGTGGCTTGCACGAACATTTAATAACGAAAATAAAACTCTGGAGGACGCTTACGCTTGGCCTTTCAGAGTGGAACGCGATAGCATTCAAAGTTCGCCAATTGCTTCTCACGCTTCCCGGCAACTGCAGCTTATGTAGCCGTAGTGTTTACCGGGAAACGCTGGCGGCGAACGCTATGCACGAAGGTGAGCTTTCTGGTAGAAACGCGTCATCTTGCGTGGACCATCTGGATGGAGTTGCAAGTCACCGAGCTCGGCGGGCCGTTCTATGAATGGTAGAAACAATGGAAATGGGGTTCATGTTTGAGTTTCCGCGTAACAAAATTATGTTTTCTAGTATATTCAAACTGCAATCCTACGCTACCATGTGTGTAGCTTGTGTCTAAGTCGTGTTTTACGATTTTTTGACGCATTTTACTTTCATAATTTCAATTAGTCCAGTGAAGTCTCTGCGCTATACGGATGACCTGCGTGTTTGGGCATGCGTTGTTCAGGATTAAATATATTTCGCTCTAAGGTGGTCGATGCTGGACGCGGGACGCCGGCGCCTGGTGTTTTTCCGATACGGGGCCATTAACGCTATCCTGTTAACAGGAATATTAATTATGCCTAATTAAACGCTCCCTAGAGGTCAACGTCAAGGTGCATATGAATGAGTCTGTGAAATGGTTTCGCATATGTTGCAATACATTAGGACCTTGCCCTGGTCACAGTACTTTTCATCCATTGAAGCATGTTTTGTTTGGTCAGTTATATTGGGTGAATTATTCTAGACGAATAAAAGTGAAGTCGCTTATGAAACCTCTGTGGCATTGTCATTTGCTTCTATCCTGTTCACTCACCTTCCTATGGAACCTACAGGAGCAGTTGCCCTCAATAACAACGTAATTATTTTCGCTTTAAGAGATACGGCAATCCCATAGTTTAATGACAGGCTGGCACTTCAGCTGAGGCACGTCGCAAGCTAGCTTCAGGCTCAAAATAAAAATAACTGCTGGCGTAGCGGTCGAAATGCCGGACGCTAAAGAAATTCAAACATTCGCTGCAAGCACCATAATATCTTGACGCCACTGCCATTTGCGGTTGGGACGTGACTTATTTAAAATTTTTGCTTGCTGTTAGTTGTTTCCGCGGTACTTAGATGGCGACGGTTGCAAGGAGCCGACCTTTCCTTGATATGTGGGCTTCTATGGAAGCTTCGATACCAGTTTGTATACACCTTGTCAACACCGCTTTGCACCTAGCCAACAGTTCAATATAAAGTTACTGATCGGTAAACTTCACTTAAAAAGGCCGCCTCTTAATGCAGAATATAGCAGAACAAGCTCGGGCAACAAACTTAGAACCAGCCGAGTGAGAATTAAAATAAAACATAAACAAAGCATATTTTGGCGTAAAAAAAATCATTTTAACAATATTTCGGCAGCACATGGTGCGTTTTAATTGCTTCGATAAAGAAACGTCGTTCTTTAGGTGTTATTCGCCTGCGCGGCATTTTTCGACTAGTCAAACAGTACGGTTCTTTCCGAGGCCAGTGACGCTGGGGAATAGCTGGCCCTGTTAACATGAGCGTCAATCGCCGCAATTTGTTCTGTGCCTCGGCGTCCGTTCGCTACACTTGAAGCCCCTACACCGCCGTGAAAAGAAGCGTGAGCTGATCGAGGGGCTTTTGCTACGCTGATGCCAACTGAAAGGCATTCTTTCTATGAACAAAGA
Source organism: Dermacentor variabilis (assembly GCF_050947875.1). Taxonomy (NCBI): domain Eukaryota; kingdom Metazoa; phylum Arthropoda; class Arachnida; order Ixodida; family Ixodidae; genus Dermacentor; species Dermacentor variabilis. The sequence continues at coordinate 213,753,864 of NC_134569.1, read as the reverse complement.
CTCTGGGATGCTTTCGTAGGACATCATCTCCTTCACGAGAAATTTTCAGGAGAGAAGGACCTTTCCATGCGGCACAGTCGTCGGGTCGCTGAATGTAAACAGAGCGGACGAGAGCTAGACGCGGCGATTCTGTGCGCGGTTTCAGCCTCGTTAGGTGCAAAGGTGACCTGTGAGAAATAAAATTGCAGTGGTGTGTCCATATGTTTATCGCACTGTTCTGACCGGTGACGTGAAGAGTGTTTGAGTTGAAAAGCACCGACAAAACAGCTCAGTGCTACGGTGTTAGCGATAGGCCTACACATTGTGCTTAACGCAGTCGATTGCTTCAAAGTGACTGTGTCGGCTGTATAGACTGACGGAGTTTAATGGGTTCGAGGTCGTGTTACGGTAACGTATAATTCATCTTTACGCTGCAGCGTTCACATACGTGCGGTGCGCGTAAGTATAACTGCATAGTGTATTGCATAAGAGTTGGATGTCGGACACGTGGAATACTTTCTTACGACCCGCGCATTTTACGTTTAAGTGTGTAAAAAACTGTCGACGCGTAACTATACCGTGCATACTCCTCTAAGTAAAAACGTTTGTGCACCGGATTCCCGTCTGCGTCCTTTGCGGCCAAATAAAGACAGCATAGCGAAGATCGCCCACTGTGTTAAGTGGGTGCCTAATATACGGCACTCTTACTTTCTGCAATATTGCTCGTTCAAACAAACAAACAAACAAAAAGCCATTTCGTGGTACATGCACTTTGTTACATTTGGATGCACTGTTGCTTGTCCCGTTCAGATTAAACCGGAATACGCGTCACCCACTTCTTTGCCAAGTAGAACGTGTAGAAATTGCGGGAAGGGAACCACAGTGCCGTCTGTCGTTATAGCAAAAAAAAAAAAAAAAAAGGAATCCCGCATGCCTTGTTACGCACATAGCATACGGTTTTACTATCACAGTGCCAGACGGAGCCATTGATAGCAAATTGCGCACGTTCTGCTATAGGCGCAGCGGTAAGCTATCACCTACAAGCGAGTAATAGACTCGACCGCAGTATCAAAACATGTCCACTACGAAATAATACTGCGAACGATCCATCGGTGTAGCCAGAAGAGACATACGTACCTCGCGTTCCGATTGCCATTTCGATCGAGAGGTCACAGCACTGGTCTACGAAGTGGCCGTCGAGGTGAAGTTGGGGGCTCTGGTCCCTGAAGCCTAGATGCAAGGTTGGAACACTCTAGGGAGCATTTAATAACGCATTATTGAAATCCTTATTATTTTCGTTATTAAACGTTCGTGCAAGCCGCCCCTGTGACTCATTCCGAGAGCAGCGGCAATGAGGCTCATTTATTCTAACTTGCTTAATATTGGAACCACAGATAATGGAACTTGCAGCGACACGTACCTATGAAGCCAGAAAAGCAGAAGTGTGTGTAACTAGTGTAACAACTCTAACGCCTAGTATAACTTCGTTTAGGCCCATCGGCCAGAGGCCGTTTTCCGAGCGGTCAGGTGCCAAGATTGCCACGCGAAGTCATCGCGGTACCACGCTGCGGCCGCTGTATCTAGCTGGCCAGCACTGGAGTGCGCGAATCTCGGAGGTCATGGCAACACTTGGCCTCTAAAACACAAACTGACCTAAACTTACCTTCATATAGCTCCCATAATGCTATTGGCGCCACAGCTGTTCCAAACAGTGGTCCAAACCGTAGTGGTCCGAACAAAGCCAGGTGTTTTCAGAAAAAAAAAAAAAAACAGAATCCAGAAGACTTGAACGCACAAATCAAACATAGTTGTTGGTGTTTACAACAACAAACGTTTGGATCAAATTTTGTTATTTTCCTTATATCAATAATGTTGGTAATTTTTCTTCTTTTTTTACTGTATCACGTTTTTAAAAAAGCAGGCTCTTTGGGTGCTCTGGTGGCCGCTAGGAATCGGAAACACTAGTTACTTAGTTAATAAAGTAATTAACCTAACTTTAATAACCTTCTAATCCTGAACTTTTGGGGCATAATGGAATAGCAGAATTGAAGACCTGCCACCACATACTCACTCGCAACCAAAAAAGAAGAAGAAAGAAACGGGTGAAAGACATCTCACGGGACACTGAAAGCTGATGAAACCCACGTCTTGCAGAGTTTCAGAGCGAAGAGCGTAATGCGGAGCAAATAGGGAAAGAAAAGAAAAAAAAAAGAAATGCAGATTTCTTCTGCCTCCAGGAGCACTGCAATTTGTGTAGCTCGGTTTCTTTCTTTTTCTTGGGATTGATTACGTAGAGCCAAGTCTTAAATTCTGCTATTACAATGTGCCCCAAAAGGGCAGCATATAATGATAATAATATTGACCTTATTAGATTAATGACTTCTTAAAAAGTATTTCTTTTTAATAGTAATCAGGAAGCTATAGCTCAGACTTTTCTAACCTTACAACGGTCATGCAATGAAAAACCCGACTGTCAGTTTGTGTATACGGTGCTAATGAAAGAGCGGAGGTCGGTGCTCGGCCACGTTCGCTCGGCCCACGTGTGCTCCCCCTGACGCTCGGTGCCTGGCCGTGGAACGGACACGTTACTGGCTGCGTCTGTGTCCTGTGTGCGGAAAAAAATAATGCTAACGCATTGCTGTCGCATGAATCACATTGATGGCACTTTATTCTTTTTTTGATTCGGTGCCGTTGAAATGAAGCCTGGGGTTATATTCCAGTAGCGTAGCAGCGCAGTGCAGTAACCGCGTGGAGAGGAACAGGGAGATGGGGCCTACATGAGCATTAGCCCAGGGACCCCATTTTTTTCTTAATCCGGTCCTGCGTCCATTCACAATATGTAGAATGCACGTGCGCCTTACTCCTGAAGAAAGGATTTTGCGAATCAACAAGAGTCACTTCGTAACTTCTTGGGAAAAGCAGGTAAGAAAAACTACAAGTAAGCACGTGGCCAAGGGACACATGGTGCGTAACACACTCGCTGTCTTCTTTTCGGCAGTGTGAACGTCTGCGAAGGAGGTTCTTTCCAAGCATGTGCCTCAGTCCTTTATTGGTTGAAGAGCCTAATTGCCCTAAAGATGGAAGGACAGCGGGGGATGATGTAAATCTGCTGTGTCGAGGCATCGTGGAAATGAAGCAGGTTCATGGTTGCATGCCGAGAGCGGCGCATGCAAAGGACGCACGCTGATGGCTTGAGCTCCCTTGAGGGCATACCGGCCGATCTTTAGATTACACGTCGTCTCTGACAGGTAGGCAATGAAGCCAAGTGTCGCCTGTTATCATCTTCAGTTTTGTTGCGTATCTAGCGTCATGCGTGGAGAACAAGCAGGTAGCGGGTGCAGATAAGGAATACTTGAAGACTTGCAACCACCACCGCTGTGGGTTCGAACTTGTTTTTCTCCCTCCTTGTTTCTCGGTCGTGTGTTCAAGGCGTACAATCTCCTCCTAGAAAACTTATTCGCCTTACAGTTGGTGTTCTACGGCGCAGTAGGGACCATGCGTCAGAGGCTTACGGAAGCAGAGATTTGTCACTAAGAAAAAAAAATGCGTTTAAACAAGATGCCTTCAACTTGGGGGCTTTCGGAGAGTCAAATATTCTCGTACGGATTCAGTAGCGTCGTGCACCGAATACTTTAGTCGGTGTCGACATAAGAATTACAAACAAGCTCCACCCACAAAAACGCAGTGGGCCTGCTTTTCACCTCTGAAAGAGAGCCGTGCCACTTGGAGTCCGCTCGCAGCTTGACGGCTTTAGCTCAGCTAATGTAAATGCCAGGCTAATTGGAAAATAAAAGCTAGTAGTGCAATGCTAAAATGCTGTCCTCAGCTGAGCAGGTCGATGAGGAACCTCCGTGAAATTTGCCTAGACGTATATGTTTCATCCTGAAACCAGTGACACAATGGAAGATCTGTACGGGCGAACACAGCTGTTTTAAACACGCAATAACGCTTGACGTCAGGAAAATAAGCGAACCTTATTGGTTGTATATTGTGTATAATTGGGAGTGGACTCCTGCTTGCGCAGCATTGTTTCATAGGTGAAGGATAGGTACACTGCATTTTTGTGGCCGGAGCTCGTTTGTAATTCTTAGGATGTCGCCGACTATAATGGGGCGAAACAAACACCGTCTCTCTTCAGGCCGCTGGGCCCTGGGACTGAGGCGCCTCTTGCGACTCGGTCAACCTGTGACGTGCGAATACATGGCGGTACTGGGGTTCTGGTGGAAGGAAGCTCAGCCCTCTAAGAACAGGTATGAAAACAAGGAAAGACCGTGTTCGATATTACCTAAACATTGTGATTTGTCTGTTTGTGAAGGCAGAATCGTTTTAACTGGACCTCCCATAAGTTCCCTGTTTTCTCTGACACGATACTCACGCCGCAGCACAGGGACTCATAAGATTCAATTAGGAAGGTTTAAAGAAGTAAGCAAGCATCACGAGGAGTATTAATTTGAGTGCGTTGGTAAGAGCGAACCTTTAATCGCAGCAAGGGCACCACCCACTGGGACACCGGCACACAGCATGCTCTTTCTACATTGCTTTCAGTGTCCTCGTGGATAGTGCCGCGTCTGCGCTGGCTGCCTGCCATGGATTCCGCATGCGTTGCGGAGCCGCCGGTGACGGCAGTAATGGGTGCCCGTTGGTGCGCGTCTGTAGTCTGTGCATAGCGCGAAGGAACACGGACAAAAGATGGAAGGGATGATTGTGTGCGCTCCTCCTAGTTAGCGGGCGATCTTGAATCTTGCTGCTCGTTCTTGTAAGAAGAAGCAAGAACCGAAGCGAGAAACTCCGAAGCTTTCCCTCAGTAGTACCGTCTTTCAGGCTGTTGCTGCAGTGTCCTAACAAAAAGCCGGCGGATATTCTCCCTCATATGCTCTTCGTTTCTTACGTCTGTTACTTAGCAACTCCCAATTCACTTTAATGTTTATGTCGTTTCTTGCTTTACCAAATGTGTCCTGTTTCCACGTTCTTAGTTTGTAAAACCTAACAGTCCTGACCTCATTTCGTTGCTCGTAACAACGTCTACTGCTGCCGTGGCAATGTTCAGCCGTAAGCGAAGGCAGTCTGCCTCATTCCGCTCCGACTGAGCTTCTCGAAGCCGTCTACCACAAATAAAATGCCTCGGGACAGGCGATATCGAGACTGCGCGCTGGCCAGCGACGATGACCGGTGACTCACTTTCGAAGCAATGGACAATCAGGATCCGTTCTCCTTGCAATGGTGTATCGAAATGGCCTAAAAACCTTCTCAATGTTGGATGCTCTAGTCCTCCACAATATTATCATCCATACTCAATTCATATCAAGTACTTTCATCATGTGGTTCATTATCTATATTGTATTCCTAGCCCTTGCGGCTTTAGAAGGCATACAGGAATATTCTTAAGGTAGCTTACGTTTGCTGGCATCGAATACTGGAAAAAAGGAATGTTTCTTTCTTCAATGTCGAGTATGTCGCAAACCAGAGGCGAGGTCGTTACGAGGTCATGTACCAAGCCGAGCTTCCAGGGTCTCAGCGCGAACATTGTCTTCTCTGAGAAAACAATTCCTTACTCAGCAGGTATCTCGTTCTGTAACCACGTCTTACGTATATAGCGTGCAACTTCATCAATTTCATCCTACGGCTCGCATCACAGGCGGTCGTATGCGTAAGGAATCGTTGTTACAGTCACCCATGTACGACAGTGAAGACCTCGGCAAGAGAGGGGGCACTTCTTGCGAACGAAAAAGCGAAGCCGATCCAAGACGCTTGGAGCACGATCCCGTGCGCAATTTCAGGAAAACGGAAGAACCGCACGTATTTAATTCCGTAGGCACGAGGCGCCATCTATCGACTACACTGGCAACTAGTGTTTGCTCTCTTCCTTTCCTTGTCCTCTCTCCGCCAGCTTCCCATTCATAACGACCCGTTCATTCATTGCGATTACTTCGTCGGTCTCCGCTGCACCAAAGGCGAGAAACGGAGCTACGCTCTTATCCGGGCGCTAATGACGCGCCCGGATAAGGTGGGCAACTACTCCAGCTTCACCGCTTGTATCCCAGTGGACCATTGTCGCTGACGTGAGAAGCACACTGCCTCGAGCGGCCAGTCGCGCGGCTGTTTTGCTTGTATTCGCGGGCTTCTTTCAGGCTCGGAAAAACACTTTTACGTAGCACGTATTAAGTAACATAAAGCTGTATATAATAGATTCTGTCAACCTTCTGTCCTTCTGTCGTTCTGGCCAACCTGGTCCTTCTGTCAACCAAAGGACCAGGCAGGATTTCGTAAAGGCAACTCAACAATAAACCATACTTACACTATCAATCAGGTGAAAGGGAAATGTGCGGAATATAACCAACCCTTATATATAGATTTCATTGATTACGAGAAAGCGTTTGCTTCAGCCGAAATCTGACGGAAATTCAGACGGAATCAGGGTGTGGACGAGCCGTATGTAAAAAATACTGGAGGATATCTATAGCGGCTCTACATCCACCGTAGTCCTCCATAGAGAAAGCAACAAAATCCCAATAAAGAAGGTTGTCAGGCAAGGCGATACGATCTCTCCAATGCTATTCACAGCGTGTTTACAGGAGGTATTCATAGACCTGGATTGGGAAGAATTGGGGATAAGAGTTAATGGAGAATACCTTAGTAACTTGCGATTCGCTGATGGTATTGCCTTGCTTAGTATCTCATGGGACCAATTGCAATGCATGCTCACTGACCTGGACAGGCAAAGCAGAAGGGTGGGTCTAAAAAGTAATCTGCAGAAAACTAAAGTAAAGTTTAACAGTCTCGGAAGAGAACAGCAGTTTACGATAGGTAGCGAGGCACTGGAAGTGGTAAGGGAATACATCTACTTAGGACAGGTAGTGACTGCGGATCCGGATCATGAGACTGAAATAATCAGAAGAATAAGAATGGGCTAGGGTGCGTTTGGCAGGCATTCTCAGATCATGAAAAGCAGGTTGCCATTATCCCTCAAGAGAAAAGTGTATAACAGCTGTGTCTTACTAGTACTCACCTACGGGGCCGAAACCTGGAGGCTTACGGAAAGGGTTCTGCTTAAATTGAGGACGACACAACGAGCAATGGAAAGAAGAATGATAGGTGTAAAGTTAAAGGATAAGAAAAGAGCAGATTTGGTGAGGGAACAAACGTGAGTTAAGGACATCTTAGTTGAAATCAAGAAAAAGAAATGGACAGGGCATGTAATGCGGAGAGAAGGTAGCCGATGGTCATTAAGGGTTGCTTACTGATTCCAAGAGAAGGGAAGCGTAGCAGGGGCGGCAGAAAGTTAGGTGGGCGGATGAGATTTAAGAAGTTTGCAGGTCATGGCCCCAATTAGCACATGACCGGGGTAGTTGGAGAAGTACGGGAAAGGCCATTGCCATGCAGTGGTCGTAGCCAGGCTTCTGCTGCTGATGATGATGATGTATATAATATCTCAGAAGTTGATTAACTAAATTATGCTAATTACGTGATTATTCGGAATGAAAGCAAAATACAATCTGAGTATCTCCAAGCGACGGCAAGCAAGATCATCTTGGTTCCATCCAGATTTGTGGCATTTGCATATGTTTAAAACTTGGTGCATGATACTGGGGACACCCCGTATATCACGACCGTATAAAGCCAACATACAATGAAGCCAAGGAAAGCGTAGCGGTTATTAGCTGTGGTTGAAACTGAAATGCAGAAAAAAAAATTGGAAGCTTATCAAGGTTAAGCCCAGTGGATGCGAAGCATCCACTGGGCTTAACCTTAGCGTATCCTTAGCGTTTGGAGGCATCTTGACCGCATACACGCCCGGCGCAAAGACGCTGGCGCGGTTGCGGGCACAGAGACTGACGCGACGGCGGGCGCGCGCGGCTTCATCCCTGGCGTGACGTCACATATCACGTGATGCAGCGATGGTGGCGCCGCCGCCGCGTCGCGCGCGACGGCGCGAACCGAAGCGTGGAGGCCTCCGCCGGGCGACGTCCGACGGCGCGATATGAGGCCCCATCTGCAGCCGGTGTAACGTCATCACGTGACGTCACATCATGTGATCTCACTTCAGGGTCAATGGTGGCCACTGCCGGGAGGCGACCGACGGCGCGATATGAGGCCCCATCTGCAGCCGGTGTGACGTCATCACGTGACGTCATGTCACGTGACCTACTTGAAGGTCACTTGAAGGTCAATGGTGGCCACCGCCGGGAGGCGACCGACGGCGCGATATGAGGCCCCATCTGCAGCCTGTGTGACGTCATCACGTGACGTCATGTCACGTGACCCCCCTTCAGGGTCAATGGTGGCCACCGCCGGGCGTCGCGCGAAGGCCCGAAACCTACGTTAATATGCTTCGCATAAAAAAGGAAATGAATTGGACGGAAAGATAACTTGCAGCCGGTGGGAGCCTAACCCACAATCTCCACCTTATACGCGTGCGTTGCACGTGCAAGGCGGAAGAATCTGTGAACGAACTTGGGTGTTTATTATTACGTTTGTTACGTGACCTAGCCATATATATATATATAAGAGATGAGAGGTAAGCAAGGGGCATGCTCTTTCTATTAATCATATCATGACAAGACAACAAAGACACCAAGGAGAACATGGCGAAAAGTACTTGTACTGACTAATTGAATTAAAGAAATGATAAACAATAGAAATGAAAGTGTGGCTGAAAAGAACACTGGCCGCAGGTGGGATCCAAACCCACGTCTTCGCACTACGTGTCCGATGCTCTTATATATATTGTTATGTTTCGCCTACGACGCGCGGTATAGCCGGCGCGGGTGCAACGGACGCCGGGGCTTCATTTGGCCCGTTCAGCGCTGCCGCAACGCCTCCCCGCCAAGCGCGTCCAGGCATGTTTCAATGCCACGTGTATTCGTGTGTGCGTGTGTGTGTGTATGTTGGTGCCCACGCTTGTCAAAGCGCGGCAGCCGGGGAGAGGAGCTCCCCAAGTGTGAAGCGAGGAGGTCAGAGCGGCGCCAGCCCGGCGGATGCGTCACTACACTCGTCTCAACATGTCTCTCAGCGTGTCCGTGCCCCGCCGTCACGTGCGCCTCTGACGAGGCGTTCCTTCTTGCCCTCGACTCCGAGAGTATAAAATCAGCTGCCCCCGGACGCCAAGAGAGAGGCTCCGATTTCTTCTGTCGAGTAACGTGCTCTCCCGTCTCTCCACTTCGGTCGACCTGACCGGCCGCTCTTTTGCGATGCTAGAATAAACAAGTTGTTCTGTTAGCAGTCGACTCATGCTTTGCCAGGACCTTCGGATGCTTCCAGTTGTGCCCCAGGCCGCCAGGCCAACGCTACCCTTGGGGCTTGCGACCCATTTGCAACAATATATCTTCTTATATGCTCTCTCTCTCTCTCTCTATATATATATATATATATATATATATATATATATATATATATATATATATATATATATATATATATGCGAAATGTACTTGCCCCTAAAGTGAATATGATGAATTTTATTGTACTAAGCAACTAATTTGTACATCGGCGATGGAATGTTAAATAATGATTAAGGTGGTGGTTCGTGAAGTTGGCAGAATGTCGCAGTTCCCACGTACCTTAAATTGCTCTGCGAGGAAAGTGCTGAGGAAAGTGGGCCGGTGCCAGGGTTCGTGCAGTCTCACGCGGCCCCTCAAAGCGCGAGCTGTCACGACAAAATGGGACGAGGAGGTGGCACATGACACACGCGTCGAGTGTTTAAAAGAGCTGGATGCCTTTGAATAAGTATTGCGTGCCTAGCAGTAACGAGAGAAAAAAAGTGCGACGGCAGCCTGGCGATTTTTTCCCTCTATTGCCTGTTTGTGACATGTCACAGGTAAAATATTCTAACGATATCTTTAACACTATCATCGTCCGCGTTAAAGAGCACCAGCCCATCTGGTGCCAATGCGTACATTCTAGACGTGTTCTAGAAGTGTTTATCTCTAAGAGGAGCTCTAAACGAGCTAACTAGTCTGGATCCACTTGGAGCAAGTTTCCTGTTCAACAAAACGTGCCACACTCTCTTCCAAGTATTGACGCCCCGAACGGGCATCCACATCGTCGTGGCGAACGGCCGTCCTGCACCTCCATATGATATGGAGTACGACAAACATTATTAGTTCAAAAGGTGTCCCGTCCTCACTATCTAGAGGGAGATACCAAATACCCGGGGGATCCAAGGGTAATTCTTTTTTAATGGAACGCTGCAGAATGTCGCACAGAAAGAGGGCGTCCCACCAATCGAAGAACACATCCTCTATCGTTTCCTCTTTTCTACATACTCGCGTTTCCCATGGCACGAACGTGCCCTTTTCTGCCAGCCAAGCTTTCACAGCAAGCATACATGTATGTCGTTCGACAAATAATGCTTTCATTGCTGTAGGTACCATCATTTTCTTCACCCTTTCTAGCACATCTTTCCCTCTTCCTACAGGGCACATTGACCTCTACAGAGGTATAGGAAATACAACATTACACAGGTCCTCGTGCAATTTTTTTCGTGTGTCAGCAACCATATAATCAAGGGAGAACAGAGCGGTCAGAAAGTTACAGGTTAAAGCTACTTTTAGAAAGCCATGTATGCCTCCTGGAAAATTATTCGCGGATATGACAATGCACGGCAGCAGTTTGGTTAGACGACGCTACACACTGTGCGTAGAAAAGGATCTTTTACATCAAGTAAGAGAAAAAATGCGAGGACACCACTTCTTACGAGTTGTGAATGCGAAAGCATTAATGTCCAATTGGAACGCCGCTGAGCGGCCCTTCGAGTATAATGAACACCTCGCGAGCGCGTTGAGACGCTTGGCAAGGAAACAGGGCTATTGCATCGGACAACGAATACCAGGTCGTACTGCCTACTTTCCCTACAGGCCGTCTTGTCTTAAACACCGTTTTCCTGCACGGGGACATTATCGCCTTATCGTTATAAGTTATCGCCTTAGGCGCGTACCGCATGAGTCATGTGTGGGCGGTTACATTCAAGGATGCCGACGCCGCGAAGAAGATTCTCAACATCGGCGAGTTGAAAGTAAAAAATGCGAGATATCTCCTGATCGACCCTGCAAACCGGGATGTTCGAATGAAGCTGCACTGGCTCCTTCACAGCGTACCAGACGAGGACGTGCGTCTTGCCTTCTCGCCATTTGGGAAGGTGACGGACGTCTCAAGAGAGCTGTGGCGCGCTCACGGAGTGTCTGATAAGGGGTCAACTAAGAGGATGGTGACCTTGAAGTTGAACGCTGGCGTGAAGCTCGACGACCTGCCGCACCAGGTGAACGTTGCCGGAGAGCTGGCGCTTGTTGTCATATCGGGCAGGCCACCCCTGTGCCTTCGCTGCCGTGGCACAGGTCATATTCGGCGTGACTGTCAAATTCCACGGTGTGGTTCGTGCCGTCGCTTTGGACACGACGAGGGCCACTGCGCACGGACGTACGCCAGCGTCGCCGGGCCAGTGAGCAGTGATGAGACGTCAGCACTTCTCATGGATGAGGCTGACGCGGAGGAGGCATCGAAAGAAGCTAGCGGATCAACGGTGCAGGAGACAACGTTGGCTGCTCCTAGGGCGCATCAGTTGGACACGCAATCCAAGGCTCGCGCATCTCCTGGACAGACGCCTCTACCTCCGGCACAGGACGCCGTGGCGGCGTCAAAGAACGCAGCGGAAACGCCTGACGCGTCTTCGGAGAACGCCACCCAACCGGTGGCGGAGCCCATGGACATTTCCCCTCAGGGGTCCAGCCACATGGCCGGAAAGCGGTCGCACGATGAGGCCGTGAGCAAGGCGTCGCAACCGGATGAAATAGGCGGTGATGAGCCTCCTTTTAAAGCAGCAGGTATGAGGCGAGCGTCCTGGAAACTGCGGCCGAATATTCCGGCCGAATCACGGCAGGCGGGGAAACTGCCTCCGTAGTTTCGTGCTGTAGATACCGAAATGGGGTATGGGGGCGTGCGATGTTGTCGTGAGGGTAGACACCATAAGATAGGGTTTTAACGCGACAGCTTTAAGGAGCTCGTGTCGCAGAAAAGCCGGTGTCGTCGGCGTTGGCCGTGAGCGATAAATCCTAGCAGGCACTTCATGAATAAAAAACAACTTGCAAGATGGGCTGGGTGGGAATCGAACCAGGGTCTCCAGAGTGTGAGACGGAGACGTTGCCACTGAGCCACGAGTTTTTTTTTTCTTTTACACTGAGCCACGAGTTCGATGCTTCAAAGCGGTACAAAAGCGCCTCTAGTGAACGCGGTGTTGCCTTAGAAACGAGCTGTTTCTGAGGCTCAGGCGTGCGTCGCTTGCTCAGGCGCACATTTCGTTGTCGCGCCGAACGCTGCGTTGCTCGACGCTCACCGCGTCCGATGCGGGGCGCGTAGTCGCTGCGCCGTAGCCCATTGTCTTACACCCCTTGGCGGGTCGACGGGAACGCTGTCGCGTTCCACTCTTGAAGGCGAAGCTTAAGCGTCCTCCAATTTTCTTTTCTCTCGATATGACGATCCACCTTCCTGAAGCACTACGTGTAGCGACTCTGAATGTACGAGGTCTTGGAGCAAGAAGGCGACAGTGTCAACTTAGTCGTCTTCTCTTAGAAAACAATCTACACGTGGTGGCAATCCAAGAAACCAAAATTGATAGCCAGGAAGCGACTGATCGAATGGTGTCCACTTTCCGTCAGCATCACGATGTTTGTGTGTGTCATTCTGTCGGTGCCTCTGGTGGTTGTGCCCTTTTCATCCGCAATAGTGTCGGTATAACTGTGCAATCGCTCTTTTCGTGCCAAAGTGGACGCCTCCTGGTTGTCGATTTTTTCCAATACGGTCTGAATTTCCGTCTCATTTGTGCTTACGCTCCAAATGTAGAGGCGGAGAGAAAAGAGTTTTTTTAGCGTTTTCAGATGTATCTCGATTGTAAAAAAGTACTAGTTTTGTTGGGTGACTTCAATTCTGTTTGTCGTTCGGTAGACCGTGTAAAAGGTTTGCCAGTGCGAGATAAGAGTGCAGCGGTCTTGAATGTTGTAGTTCATGACCACAACTTAGAAGATATCGGAAGTGTTGTCACAAATGGTGCGCGTCCGCAATTCACACATTTTCAAGGCGATAGCCATGCACGATTGGACAGGCTGTATGTGTCGCTTGAACTTGTGCCACTATGCACATCGTACGAGGTTAAGCCAGTGTCTTTCAGTGACCATTGGCTAGTTATTGCAACCTTTGGTAAAAAAGAAAACAAAAAGTACTGCAAGTGGGAACTTTGGAAACTTAATGCGAAATTGATGGAGGATCAGGGTTTCGTTAAGGATGTAGATGATAAGCTAAAGAAGCTACTCGCAGTGCAATCTTTAAGTATTGGTGTAGCGTGGGAGGAGTTTAAGCAATTAGTAAAAATGAAAGCCATCGAAAGAAGTAGCACATTGCCTTATGAAGACAAACGAAACGAAACACTGCTTCGTGAGCAACTTGAATTTCTTACGGGTATAGAATGCTCCCAACCAGGTACTTACACCAACGAATTAAGAAACATAAAAATTCAGTTAGAGGGAATTGATGCAGAAAAGTACAGAGCGGCGGTTATCCGTACACGGGCCGAGAAGCTGTGGGCCGCTGAAACGCCCACAAAACGTTCGTTATCGGACGAAAAACAATACGCTTGCAATAAGGAAATACGGCAAATAAGAAACGGTAATGACGTTTCAGAGGACCGCAATGTAATCAAACGCGTCGTCGCTGATCATTTCAAAGAATTGCTCGGTCAACCGCGCACCATTATAGGGGGCTTTAAAGCGGAATTTCTGTCGTTACTGCCAAAGCTGGAAGAAGAAGAAAGAACGCGTTTGGAGCAGCCAATTTCCATGAAAGAAATAGAGGATGCAATAGATGCACTACCTGTCGGCAGGGCACTCGGCCCTGATGGCCTAGGAGTAGCATTTTATAAAACATTCAAACCAATTATAGCCCAGATTCTACTCAAAGTTATCGCCGAATCGTATCAGCAAAAACATATACCACTGTCCTTCACAACTTCGCACATCGTTCTCATCCCGAAAACTGAGGCACCTGAAAAACGTCAGTTGGTGGGGTCTTATCGCCCGATAAGCCTTACCAACGTCGACTACAAGATATTTATGAATTAAGGTATTGGCCAAACGATTGCAGGGTGTGATAACGAGGCTGGTTGGCACGCATCAGACCTGTGGTATAAAGGGTAGAAGCATCGCCACGAACATACACGTGGCTCGAAGTGTGCTAGAATGTTGCGATGTTTTTGGCGATCGAGTGGCTATGATGCAACTAGATCTCGCTAAAGCCTTCGACCGTGTGAACTTTGGAAACTTAATGCGAAATTGATGGAGGATCAGGGTTTCGTTAAGGATGTAGATGAGAAGCTAAAGAAGCTACTCGCAGTGCAATCTTTAAGTATTGGTGTAGAGTGGGAGGAGTTTAAGCAATTAGTAAAAATGAAAGCCATCGAAAGAAGTAGCACATTGCCTTATGAAGACAAACGAAACGAGACACTGCTTCGTGAGCAACTTGAATTGCTTACGGGTATAGAATGCGACCTAGTATCTTCTGTTCAACAGGAAAAGAGACGCCGTCGTCTGGTATGCGCAATATTTCTGGACATCAAAAGTGCCTACGACAACGTCTTCCACCATTCGATTCTTCAGGCGCTTGAGGATATTGGAGTTGGTGGCCGGATGTATGCATGGCTGCAGAGTTACCTCAGTGGCCGCACCATTTTCATGTCCACTTCGGATGGCGAGACTGATAGACATGAAGTTCGCAGGGGTGTTCCGCAGGGTGGTGTCCTTAGCCCAGTATTGTTCAATATGATGCTGGTGGGCCTTGCAGACGAGCTACCTGAAACAGCGCGTATCAGTACGTACGCGGATGATATCTGTATTTGGTAATCCGGGGTCATACGTCCACAAGTGCGTGCAAGGCTTCAACGTGCGGTTACCATAACGGCGAAGTACTTGCGCCGTAGAGGCCTGCAACTCTCAGCAACTAAGTGTGCAGTCATGGCATTTACGCGCAAATCGATGTCAAATTATCCAATCTTTGTCGACGGAACGGCGCTTCCTTTAGTCACCCACCACAGATTTCTTGGCGTGATAATAGACCGCAGTCTTTCTTGGACCAAACATGTTACTGCGCTTAGGGCTAAACTGACTAACTTCATACACGTTCTTCGTGTAATATCAGGACTGAGATGGGGCCCCTCTGAGCGAAGTTTGCTCCAAGTGTACCAGGCACTTTTTGTGGGCTACATACGCTACAGCATGCCTGTGTTATCTAACATGGGGTCATCTTGTATACGCACGCTGGAGAGCCTTCAGGCTCAAGCACTACGGATATGTCTTGGCTTGCCACGCTGCACGTCAACTAAGGGCACAATAGCGGAAGCACGGGCTTGTCCTATCGACATATACAGGTGTTGTGAACCTGTGCGTACCTATCTTCGCCTGCTAACCAGACACTCACACCATCCACTGTCAACGCTTCCAAGCATTAACCTTGACTGTGCTTTTTCTAAAGCTATTTCATGTCACGCAAGCATTGTACCTGCAAGATCCCAGGCAACCGCCATCCCCGCGACACCTCCATGGACATTGCCAAGACCACTAGTGAGGCTTCAGATACCCGGAATTAGGAAGAAATCTCACGTTTCCTCCATTGGCTTGAAGCAGCTCACCCTGTCCCATATATTTACTTTATATAGTGGGACTGTACAAGTATATGCCGATGGTTCGGTCACGCCATGTGCCACAACGGCCGCATTTGTCATCCCACAACTTGGAATTACTCAACGATTTCTATTAGACCACAAATCGACATCTACGGCTGCGGAACTTGCGGGAATACGGGAGGCTGTCCGTTTTATGAGAACGCAGACACCCCATAAATGGACAATATTGTGCGATGCCAAATCAGCGCTACAGGCCCTAAAATACTTTTTAAACAAAGGACCATACTATCTGCTCGTGCTGGAAATCGTCGAACTTTATCACAGTGCCGAGTTAAGTGGCCACGTGATCACCTTTCAATGGGTGCCTAGCCATTGTGGTGTTTTTGGTAATGAACTCGCTGACAGTGAGGCAAGATCGGCCTCCTCTTCCTCTGATGAAGTACGGATTGCCTACTCGCGACCTGACACCAACTCCATGATCAAAGCACTCATGCAGGACCTTACAAAGGCTTACAGAGCCCACTCTGATAACATTCACAGACGTCTACATATGATTGACCCAGACGGTAAATTCTGTTTGCCCCCGAAGCTTACACGGAGCAAAACATCATTGCTACACAGGATTCGGCTCGGCGTTGCTTTCACCCGTCGCTACGCACACCTCATCGGCCAATCGAACAGCCCTGATTGTGTACACTGCCAGATGCCCGAAACACTGCAACACGTACTGTGCGACTGCCCAGCATATATGCTGGAGCGAAGGGCGTTAGACAGTTTCTTAGCCAGCGTTGGCAGGCAACTACTGTCGGAGGAAGCTATCCTCGGCCCATGGCCTAACACTGCAATTTCAATGCCTGCAACAAAAGTATTGTTGGAGTTTCTGCAGGACACCAAGCTCGACAAGCGGCTCTAGCGAGGCAACTGTCTCATGTACATATGCACTCACCACTTCTCTTATCATCATCATCCACTCCAATACTTTCACTCCCCTTCCCTCTTCCCCAGTGCAGAGTAGCAGACTAGAGCGCACTAGCTCAGGTCGACCTCTCTGTCTTTCCTATCAATAAATTCTATTCGTTCATTCGACCGTGTTTCCAACGATGTTCTCTTCGCCATATTAGAGCATTCCAACGTGGGAAGCGTAATAACAGACTGTGTCAAGATGGCGTATGCTAACTGCTCAACTCGGGTCATTGTAAACGGGGACCTGACAGACAGCGTGCAAGTGCTGTCTTCTGTGAGGCAGGGATGTCCGCTGTCGCCCCTGCTATTCGCGGCTTACCTTGAGCCTTTGTGCAAGGCCATCCAAAACAATGAACGGATAACTGGCTTCAGGTTACAGTCCACACAGGTGAAAATATTGGCGTATGCCGATGACATCGCCATATTCAAACTTAACTCAGATAAATCTGTGCTTCTACGTATAACAAACAAAAAACTACCCCTAAAATTTTCTTATTCTATTGGCCAAGATCCCTTGGCCGAAGTGAGCGAGTACAAGTATCTTGGAATTACAATTACTAACAACCTAAATTGGAATAGCCACATTGCTGCTACCGCCTCCGCTGCTTTCAGAAAGTTATGTCTACTTCGCCATAAGCTTAAACATGCATCCCATGAAGTAAAATCCTTAGCCTACACCACACTTATTCGACCCAAATTGGAATACTCGTGCGTTATTTGGGACCCGTTTACCAAAATCAACATTTACGCCCTTGAAAGGATACAGAGAAGAGCCATAAGTTTTATTTTTTCCAAATATGGCCGCGAAGAGTCTGTTTCTGAAATACTGCGGACAAATGGCTTTCACACCCTTCAAACGAGGAGAAAAATAATGCGCCTGCAGTTCCTCTACTCCTTGATAAACCGTAAATTTTCTTTAGATCCTAGTTCATACATAACACTTTCCGCATCCAGGAAAACCCGTCATTCCCACCCCCTCGCTCTCTCCCCTTACGTTGCCAGGACAAACCTCTTTAAGTTTTCATTCTTTCCTCGAACCATAGAAGAATGGAACCTCATCCCTTTCCATCATCTGAACTCACCTGAATCAATTCAAACTCATATTATTAGTATTTCTTAACTAACATTGCTGTTTCGTGTTATATTGTTTCATTTCTTGAATTTCATATTTTTGCAATTCTGCCTTTTATACATGTACTTTTATTTGTTACCATGCCCCTCCTGCTTGGGCCACACGGCCTGCAGTATGCTGTAAATAAATAAATAAATAAAAAAATAGAAATAGTATTTGTGAGGCCGTGGCGGTAGTTGAATCCTTCTGCAAGTGCACCGGGGCGCAAATAAACTGGGAGAAGAGTTATGGGTTTTGGCATGGTGAATGGGAAGAAACGCCAGACTGCTTCGCTCGACTTCGGTGGTCAACCACTGCAACAGCCTACCTAGGCGTGCCTCTCGACTCTTATCGCGACCCTGAGCCGTACTGGAATGAACAAGTGGCGAGAGCCAAGGAAAAGACTAACGCGTGGCAGGGGCGACAGCTGTCAATGTTCTCGCGCGCCACGGTCTGTAACCTATTTCTTACGTCCAAGATATGGTATGTCATGAATGTGCTGTGTGCTTCGCGGATAAACATCCAAAAAATCCACCGTATCTTCGCCGTTTTCATATGGGCATCGACTTGGGAAATGACCAGCCGCACAAACTTGTTCTTGCCAGTAAAGAAAGGGGGCCTTGGGTTGGCACATTTATTTGTGCGACAAGTTGTGTCGCGCTTTATGTACCTTCGCGATCAGAATGATGTGTTCCTTCGCACAGTCATCCAAGTGCTTTTATGTCGTCACCTTCCAGGATTTGTTGTATGCTCGTGTGAAGCAATGCATGGTGCCGTTAAAGGTTACTTGCGAGAAGTCGTACTTGCGTACAGAATGTTGAATGTGCGGTTCTCTGTGCAGTATCTCGCCAATATTACTAGGAAAAAACTGTATAAGGACCTAATTGACACTATGCTCCCTGTACCGATTTACCGTATGTCAAACCGTGGAGGCCCAGGAGATGTCCTCAAAAGGGTTAAAAGAATGCCAGTACCCCCTTCGGTAAAAACTTTTTTCTTTAAACTACACACTAACACCTTATCAGTTAAAACATGGATGCATAACAGGGGTATTTTTGTCCCGTGGTCCATTAACTGCTTCTTATGCAGGAAACCTGAAACGATAGAGCATGCGTTTCTAGATTGCTGGGATCCTATCTTTTTCTGGGATGTGCTACAAAGGACTTTAAAGAAAGAGTTACCTATAGATCCACATGGAATAAGATTCTTACCGCTAGGAAAGGAGGCTTTTCCGTACGACGCTATAATGCTCCTGGTCCACCACAGTTTGTGGAGAGCTAGAACGCAGTTCAACAATGCTGATGTCAATTCGCGACCTACACGTGATCACTTCATTGATTCTGTAGTACGGTTCAGGGATGTCCATCGGGCACTCCCTGAACAGCCAACATAGATTGACATGCTAGATAAACTTGTAGCATTGAAAAAATTTTGATATGTTGTGCCAGCAAAATCCTTGTTGACATGTTTTTCCTTTTTCTGTATTGTTTGTGTATGTCAAAGCCGGCAATAAAGAAAAAAAAAAGGTTTAGCCCAGTGGGTAAGACCCTCGGCTTCTGAGCTTGGAGTAGTAGGTTCGAAACTCCATGCAGCCAACGTTTTTTCTTTCGAATTTATTCTACTTGTTATACATTAATTTTTTCATCCCGATTATCAAAGCGAAGTTGGAACGCAGGCGAGAGATTGCGAGAACAAGGAACGGGCAGATAACACAGCCTTCCGAGAGTGAGAGAAGTGGTTTTTGTGGGGAAGGAGGAAAGGCTAGCGCTATTTTCTGCAACCCATGCGGGAGCACGGCTCAGCGTCAGTAGGGTGGAGGGGATGGGGTTAAAAGAGAGAGAGGGTAGGAGGGAGAAAGGTAGAGGGTCGTTGAGATGGAAGCGAAGTAGTGGCCGATCAGGAAGCCCGAGGTGACGGCCATCCGTCTTTGTAGAGTGAGCGTGACGTGGCGTCACGGCGATGCCCTCTCCCCTGACGCAACACTAGCACGGCAGCAAGTGTTCCCTTCCGCTCACTCTGCTCGGTCGAGGCGCGCACGTGACTTGACGTCACAGCCAGCACTACTCGGCGCTTTTTTTTTCTTGTTTTCTGCTTCTGTTGCTCAATCACGCGCGGTCTTACTGCGGAATCTTTTATTTAATTAAAATGACTTCGAACAATCGTTACACACCTCCATCGAATCTGTGCCACGTGCAATTTCATAAAGTAGACTCAAAGCGCCTTGCAAAATAGGGAATGTTTATTTCGCTTTATATAAATGCTCGTTCAGGGCTTTTTGTGTGTTCATCGAACGTTGTGGCACCAGGTAAGCAGCAACAGCGCCCGTACGAAGCTCCATCGGACGGCATCAGCTGAAAAAAGTAAATTACAAGCATGTGTCATTTAGGTATTTAGACCTTATAGGACTACTGCGTGTAGAGGGGAAACGTGCGAAAGTGGTGAATGGGCGACATTACAAACAAAAGCAATCTGCTTTTACATACATGGCGTCAAAAGCACCCGATACATTCCAAGACGTATTAGAAAGTATGAAGAAATTATGAAGCCGGCGCAAGCAACACACTCCAGTGCTATCACTCTTGGCAATCGCTCGTCGCGTCTTCGACAAGCATGAGTACCGAAAGAAGGTATATGTTGCGGGGCCATAGAAAGCGTCACAAACTTGTCTCACTAAGATTCAAGTACACACCAAACTGTCACCACGGCCGGCTTGCTTTTTTCCTAACTGCGTCACAACGACAGGAGCGGTGAGCGCGCCCCATAAGTATCCCCAAAAGTAATGAATTATAATAATTTTGGGGGTCAGAGGATGCGTCACGAACTTGTCCGAGTAAGATTCAGTACACGTGAAACTAACTGCAGCACACGGCCTAGCTGCTTTTCGCTCTCCGTCACAAAGCCAGGTGCGGCTAGCGTGCCCAAAAGCTACTGAAATAAGTTATAATAATGTTGGGACTCATAGAAACATCTCCCAGTATGAGTCATTAATTCAAATTAACTACGCTAGGACGGCCGAGCTGTTTTTCGCTAACTGCGTCGCAAGTCTTGGTTCCGTGCCGCAAAAGCCAAAATTGCTTGAAATGCGTCGCAGACTGTCAAACAAACTTTCTCACCTTGCCGTAGTCGATTAGTGCAGTGGTGCCGCGTCGAAGTGCAGAAGCAACGCAAGAGTACGCCGGGAGCCCGACAAACACGCTACATCCAAAAGAGACGGGTCGCCGTACAGGCGAACTTCCCGTGCGCAACCGGCCTCGCTGGCTTCGGTGGTCTGTCCGGCGCATGACGCATGCATTTGTTGCGACTGGCGTGCCGTTAGCTTGTCGCTAGGTGACGCAAGAGAAATAAGTCTTAAAGTACAATTTCGTTTATGCGCAAAAATTTTTAGTTTTAGCGGGAAAGAATAAAAAAAATAAAACGTTGTCTGTAAGTTCATCTCACATTCTTTTTTTTCCGATGCTCGCGCCAATTAACGGATGGGATTAACACTAGGCATGACGTGTTTCCTGTTGCCGCTTTTTCGCCGAGTGTCCCCTCTCGTTGAATTTCTTTCTCTATGGCCACGCTATCACCAAAGGTATACATACATACATATCCACTGACAAGGACGCACGTCATCGTTGCCGCTGATACGCTATCTCGCTGTCACTACTCACTCGTTTGCAGTTTTCCTTCCTTAGTTTATCTGTGCTATAGGCTAGAAGTGCATCTTCGCGTTACGAAGGACAGCGGACTTGTGCTACCTCGCAGAATAACAAACCAATTTGCAATATATATATATATATATATATATATATATATATATATATATATATATATATATATATATATATATATATATATATCGCGCAAGGATGAAGCCCGAAACCCGTGAGAGCCGTCTTGCGCGCGACGGCGAAGACCGCCGGCGTCGACCGACCAAACTGCAGACGTAGCGCGAACAGAACGCTCGCTCTCTTCGCTCGTCTGCCGGAAGTGCTATGAACTGAATAGCCAATAGCGCGAAGCCGGAAATGCATGTATGTTAGCCACGTACTTCCGATTATCTCAGGAAACGAAGCTAATTTTGACACATTCAAGGGTGAGAACCTACTGCAAGACCTTCAAAAATATCTAATACTGTTATTTACGGCAAAACACATCAACTCAAATGAAAGAAGCACGCATCACACCAGTCTCGGTGCGTATTTGCTGCCCTCATGCCGACAACACCCGGGAGACGACTTTCAAGGTCGTTGCTCGCGTGGTGTTCGACTTGTAGGCGAGGAGTGAACGCGACAGCGATCTCCATCGCGTCGCTTGTCTCAGTCGCGCGAGAGATCGCTTACATTAGGTTCCCACTGAAGTCAGTGCCGCGCGAGCCAACGTTTACAGCATCTATAAACGTTGGCGCGAGCGACAGCAAATGACGTTTCTTCCAACCTTGGATCTCGCGGGATCTCTCAAAAACCGTCGTCTCAGCAGCTGCTTTAGTGAACAATTATCACGCTGGCACTAGTAAGGGTTCTTCAAGTGAACAAAAAGAATTAGTAGCAAAAAAAAATGAAACATGGCCTGCGCAGGGATCGAACCTACGACCTTCGCGTTATTAGCACGACGCTCTAACCGACTGAGCTAGCAGGCCGACGCGTACGGCATACCGAATACTGCCAATTTATATATATGCTTTAATGAGCACGGGTTTACTGCGTTCAATTGACAGACGGCGTCGGAAGGCCCCTTTCCAGATGACGACATCAGCGCCACTGTAGGTGTGTAGTCGGCAAAGCGACTCAGCGACGGAGAAGTAATCGCACTCCCATCCACTAAAGATTGCTCTGTTATGTTAATGCATGAGGGGCTTCGGAACTGATATTGAAGTACAAGGTATATCGACTGCTACGTTACTCTAAATAATAATAATAACAATAATAATAATAATAATAATCTTTATTGCGAGATTTTAAGTACATGTATTTCTTGCCGGGTCTGCCAAAGTCTTCGGAGGGCTTATATGGCAGGGACCGGACAGTCACGGCAAAATCACATTGACAGGGTCTCAAGCATAACTAATGTTCCAAAATATAAATTGAACCTCTTCATATTCAAGAGCACATACAAAACCAGTTACCAAGAAGTGCAAAAATTCGAGTGACAGAGGTGCTACATGTGAACTTCAAACACGACTGGCCACACTACTACAAAAATATGCACTGAATTGGCCGATGTTTTAAAGAAAAGCCGCGAAATGGACACAGGCACAATGTACAAACCATTCGCAATGCTCACATAAAGACAAATAATAGCTTGATACAAGTGACATGTTTCTTTTTATTTTAATGTCCATTGTTTTAAGGCATTATTTAAGCCCGATAAACTTCGCTGTTCAAGTATTGAGGTGGGAAGAGTATTAAACAAATTAGGAACATAATATTGCCTTTGCCCTTTGCCATAATTAGTTCTTGTTCGAGGAACAACATATTTGGAGGGATTGCGTAGATTCAGGGGCTTTATTGCGGGTATGCGAAAATCCTTCGTTTAATAAATATCGCGGCACAACAACGGAGAGAAACACTGAATCGAAGTCTGGAATTCTCAGAGACTTGAATGCGTTATCTATATTAATGTTTGTGAAATGTTCTGAAACTTTTTGAAATGTTGTGTAATAAACTGTTTACGTTGGATTTCGATAAGCGGCTGCACTTAAAAAAAGAACAGCAGATGCCATATCTTACATGCGACTATGCTAACGCATGCACGATCATTTTCTTTATTTTAACAGGAGCACAGCTTCGAATGCGGTAGAGCAAGCACGCAGCGCGTCGAAGTTTAGCACAACTGGAAGCCATCTGAACATTCCATGATAAATTATTGTTTAAGTGCACTGCTAGATATTTAACAATGTCTACATATTCAATCGGTGTACAGTCGTAATTCAAGCAATCAGAGCCGTGCAATAGGACAAGTAGTGTGGCATCAAAAACTTTTAGAGGATTTCTAAAACAGACTTATTGCATTTTTCGGGCATTAACTCTTATTTGATTACTTTTACACCAGTATGACTTTAACTGCGTCAATTCGAATCAGACCAACAACTCTATCCTATTCCACGTGCCTTGAAACAAGCAACGCATCGCCCGCATAATATAAAACGGTGCTTGTGTCAATTACCTGTCCCATGTCACATACGCGTAAGTTGAATAAAAGCGGTGACAGCACTGAACCTTGCGGCACTCTTGCTGTGAAGTACCGCAGGGTGCTGTGTACATCATTTAGGAAAACAATATGAGACCGATTCATTAAGTAACTATATTGTGCCATAATACCTGGGCACAAAAGGCCTAGGGTGTGTTTTGTGAAAAATGTGAGCTGATGTGCCCACGCCTATTTCTTTCTCTTAAATATTAGCACAGTCCATCGGGTATACTTAACGTGCTAGGGCATCGCATTCAAACACGTGCTGAAGAAAACCAGATTGAACTGGCGTTTTCTCTTATGCGAGGATCGACGACGACCATGATAAACCTTGAAGCATTAACAAAAATTCATTATTCGATACGTTGGTAATCTTCTTTCCCGCAAGTCCTACTCCAAGAAGACATGAAATATAACCAAAAGAATGTTGTCTAAAGCACTGATTATGCCTTGAACCCGTCAGAAAGAGGCATGTACGTATATGTCATAGCTATAATTATCCATTACAGCAAAAAAAGTAGTGCTTAAACGTTGCCAGCCGTGAAATGTAATTGGTCAATTAAAAAATAATGAATAAACAGACTTGATTTTTTAGTTGGCTTTGAGTTCATGTAATGCAACAACATTTACTTTTCGGTGTCTCCTCAGTGGAGCTGCGGCTTAGTACCAAACTTTTGCAATGCTCTGCGACAGAATGAAATCAAATATAATTACGCAGGCAAGTTTTATGCAGATGCTGCGGGAGTGACTTATAAGATGTGACGTCCATAAGCCTTCGGTAATATGACCATGACCGACACGCCTAAGGGCGTGGGTGATTCAGAAAAAGGACAGTGCAGGCTCGTCCACGTGCTTCGAGGCAAGCATTTTTCTTTTCTTCTGCCCACATTCCTCTGGGGCCTTTCTTCTTTTTCATCCCATTCCCTGCATAGCAGCATGTAGGCGTAGATGCGCTGGCTAGACACGCCGCATTTTCGATAAAGAGCTGCAAACTAGCCCAGTTTTAAGCTCTGCGATTGCAAACAGGTTGGTCGGCTCTTAACGTAACAGTCACGAATTTCTTCGCACGTATATCCTCCTTGTCACAGGGCATGTCCAAAGCGTGGCCGACGCGCGTCGGCAGCCGTTGCATGAGCACAGGAGCAATTCGGGCATTCGACATGGTCTTTCACTGGCCGGCACTACTTCCAAATGACGGAAGTAGTGAAGGCGTCCTCAGCACAACGTATCCAGACAGACAGAGAGAGAGAGAGAGAGAGAGAGAGAGAGAGAGAGAGAGAGAGAGAGAGAGGGACTACCTGTATGTCACAGAAAGATTTTGGGGAAAGCAGCAGACCCATTCGCGGACAGAGCATGCGTGTCTCAAAAGGGAGGAGAGATGTTTAACCCATGCGAACTGAACCCTATGAATGCTCTTTTCTTTTTTCTGTCAATGAGGTGTCAGAATTTGCTCGCGTGCTGGCAAACCACTTTCGTAGCTTATTATAGAGCAAGGGGCTGGGAGTGGCGGTACCGGAGAGTACGAACATCTCGCGTCAAACTTGATTGATGAAAGCGGCTAAGAGACAAAATTCGCTCTGTGGTGAGCCGACTCAGTTACAGACGGTACTCGCCGTAATGGTTACTTATATGCGACTCTCGGACACAGACGCTAGTTTTTCATGAGTCGGGTAAAGTGTTATACCTGACGCCCAGTTTGATGCCCAGTGAAATGCCAAAGTGAAAGCGAGCTAGTATTGCGGTTTTACTGCATGATACAGTAAACACTCCGAGGAGTCAAAAGTGATTCCCGATGACACCTCTCTTAGCCAGTGTAGTGTCCATCACCCATCTCCTAGCCTCTCAAACCTTCTTCAAGGCTGGAAAAAAATTTCCCTTGACTACGTCGTTGTACTTGACTGTCAGCTCATATCGGTCGCATCACACTGTGCGCGGGCGACGTGGAGCGGATGCCGAGTGGGCGAGGTGCGAATGTCCCGCAACACCGGCTCTGGTGGAGATCTCGAGCCAGCTGAAATAATCATCGTTCCCTTCGAACGCGTGCCTCGCTTTTACCAATCTTATACTGGATTGAGTCTTCCAGCTTTCAGGGTCCCAATACCGCAAGAAAATAAATTTACAGTGACAGCGAAAGCAATTGTTCATGTACTAATAAAATTAAATTGAGCGTTGCAGTGTTAAATTCTTATTTCTATTTATTTCAGGAGTCCGTTATGTCAAGAAGCAATCGACAATCGCTTTATAATTGTTGTTTACTCGGCAGGATGTTGTGTAAATTGGCTGATCGCACTTGCTGGTGGCGTTAGGGCATTAAGGAACAAGAACAGGTGCACAAACGGCACACTGCTTCTGCACTGCTGAGGCGATGTTGATCCGGCGCTCGCTCTAGGCCCCAAAATGTAGCTGTATCGACGCTGGGATCTCGCCTTCGATAGATCACTTTTACGTGTTTCAAATCAGTGTAAGTGTATGTGACAAAAGTGCCAACACCTCACCCTCATATGTTATTTGCGAGAGAGGTAGGAAGGATGGGCAGGCTTGTCAGTTACATGGATTTCATTAAGACCTGTAAGAAAGAAAAAAAAACACAGCATATGAACATGTATACAGTTGCATGTGTAAACATATGTGCTTCGTTTTGTCCGAGAACACATAAAGAAGTTGACACTTTCACATACAGGTGCACACGTCGTATGTATGCCCATACATAACACATTACTTAAAGATTTGACAACCAAACAAGCATTGACCTACATCGTACAAGTGCCGCTGTCGGCCTTGGGCCAAGTATTTCTCTTTCTTTTAGGCTAAGTCATCGTCGATCTAATAGCATTAAGCCTGCCTTCGAATTTCACCCTCAGTTTCGTGCTTTGTGCAGTCGAGAAGTAGGTGCTGCGCATGCTCGTCTGGGTGTCCAGGGGAGCACTGCTGACTAAGGACACGTTTAATCCTGCACAAGAAATTGCGGTGCATATGCTTTCCCGAATCTTAGGCGGAACAGTAAGGTATAATTTTTTTCTATCTCCGAGTTTTGGCAGAATCGACAATTTTATACATGGGTCTATACTGTTGCGTTCTCCGCCCACGGTTAACTTCTGTCAATGGTTAAAGAAAGATCACTGATCTGTACTTTCCAAAATATACGTAAAGTCAAGTGATATCTTAGTGAAGAAAAGCCGTGCGCTCACCATATGCAGTCATGAATCCTGACACCTTCCTTGCGAACGTTGTCACCAGGACGAAGCGGCCACGATCTCTTAGATGTCGCCCATAGTTGGGGTCTTCAGGGTAGTGTATCCCACCGCTGCCACCAGTTATTGTGTTCGCCAGGGTAGCGTATCCCACGGCAGCTGATTGTTGTTGCGACGCCTGTTTCTCGCAGCTCGACAGGGGTTGTTACTATTGGGTAGCGTGGCGTTGTCGGCGGGCTGCAGGCGTCCGGTAGACCATGGCGATCAGACAGGGGCGAGACAATTTCTAGTACGAAACTTGCACGGTTTATTCAATGGTTGGTGAAAGATGAGAAGAAGAGAATGAAGTGAAAAAAGTTCATTGTGGGGCCCTTTAAATAGGCCCGTCTCGTGACAGGCACCGAGTCTGGTTGTGGATGGGCGGCGGATCCCTTCTACCCGGTGAGCTCGCATCGGCCCGCCTCCGCAGGTGGCAACCCGAAGATCCATGATCGTAGGCGGTTGATTCCTTCTCCCAGGTGACCTTTCACGAGCCCGCCTCCGCAGGTGGCAACCCACGGAGACTTGATCGGGGACAGACGGCGCATCCCTTCTCTTTCGCGCGTCGTTGGTTCACGGAAAGGGCGTCTGGTTGTGGATGGGTGACTGATGCCCTCTCCTAGGTGAGTTTTCGCGAGCTAGCCTCTGCTGGTGGCAACCCGCGGGTACTGAGAATCGATAGCGCTTATCCTTTCTTCTAGGCGACGTTGCTTCGTGGAAGGCGTCTCCCCTAGAATTTGAACAGTTCGTGGAAAGGGTTCTTCTAAAGTCACACACACACGAATGGGCCTGTAAGTACTGCAGGGCACCTGCCAGACCAGTAACCACTCTAGACAACCACAGAAAATTAGGAATACATCCTCCGTTTCTGTGGAGCAGGTCTTTCGAGCATCCTTTTTGCGCGGGGTGGTACACGCCAACCGTAGCAATACATGGGACTCGCAACTCTTAGGCTGTTGATCAAACCATGCATATTTGCTGACACGACCAGATAACAGCCCCAGGAGCCAACAGACTTCACTACGTCAAAGATTTAATATTTCATCGTTATTGTGCGCTCAATTCGCAGTTGCATCCACTGCAGTGTTTTAGCAGGGGCCTGGTATCTACTAAAACATTATAACGCGATTATTCGCACTGGAATTTGTGAGATTTTTCACCGTTTCGTAAATAAATACGTATTCAACAAATATTTGTCTACGATTTTTAGTGATGCGAGTGTGGCTTGATAATAACTAAAAATTACGCATTTTGCTCATGCTCTGTTGATGCTATGAAGCCCAACACCGACAACATGCACGAAATTCAACGACGGTGGAAGGTATCCGTCGGGACAACTTAAGCGTCGTTTGCTTCTATGCCAAATGTAGTATGACGATACTGATGCAGATGAAATATTATGGCACGATCTGTCTGTATACACGTGCATATACTGAGTATAAAAGGTGTAAATCTGGTATTGTGCCAGTTACGCCGTCATGATGAGTATGTCTCTCTTAGCTATTATTCAGTCAACTGATAGTTCAATTTTGGGTGTTGTTAACATCCAAGGAAAATAAGTAATATATGTTTTACAGAATTCAAAGCTAGGTAATAACGTTTTATGTTCCTCAACAACCCTGTGAATGTTGCTTGTGCCTCTTTCCCTGAGGGCCGGGCTTAATGGATGCATCTCAAGTTGCGTTAAAACGCAGTAAGCGTGTCGACAAGTTTAAGCTGCACGTATATGTGTAAAGGGTAGATGACAAGTTTAAACGATAACTAGAGGCCTCCAGGTTGCTTGGGTGACGCCGAGACACACCTAAGTCCTCTCGCAAGTAAACATTGAAGCCGCTCCACATAAGTTTGTGACAAGCCATTAAGGTGCTGTACAAGCAAACTTTTGCTTTATGAGTGCATTACGTACTTGCAATGGTAATAATAAAGCGACTGCCCCCCCCCCCTCAGGTCGCGCCGGCCTGTCATTGAAGTACGCTTATAACAGTGCTGACTTGTTTTTCAATTGCGCATATGTGCAAGGCCTAAGACTGTTATCGCTCGAGAATTACTCCTAAATATTTATGTTCCTTCACGCGCATCTTCAACTGTCGCCAACTGATAGTCAATACAGTTTTCTTAGCGTATTAAATGCCCATGCTCCTTTCCTTCAAGAAGTTGTCGATAACATCAAGACCTTCTCGCAACTTCGTTTGAATCGGACTTATACATGGTCCGTATGCAGGCGTCACCTGCGTGAAGTAAATACTGTAGGTCAGGAGGTAGTTTTCATGGTAATGCCGTCGTTAAAAAATTAATAAGAAACGGGCTAAGAAGCTTGCCCTTGGGGCGTCTTGTGTAACGCTGTGGTAACTGCTTCGCCCTTGGTTTGTTTGCATAAATACTTTCCTTTCAGTCAAAACTTTTGTAATCCATCGCTGTGATCGGTCACATACGCCAAGCTCTCGCATATTAGCAAGCACATATATGTAACTTGCAGTGTCGAATGCTCCCTGAATGTCTCAGAATACTGCGATTGTTATATTAGTACGCAGGCGCTCAGGCTCGACGCATGTAACAATGTCAAACAACGCATCCATAGTACAACGCCGTTGTCGAAACCCTGTCATGTAGTCGGAAAGCACCCCCGTATGTTCACACCACCATTGCAGTCTACTGCCCACCACCTTCTCCATAATCTTACAAAGACAGCTTGTGAGGCTTAGCGTTTGGAAGGAGTCCAGACATGGAGGGGACTTACCAGGTTTAAGGGCTGGAATAACACGGACGGCTTTCCATCAATCCGGAAGAGTCTCTTTCATCCAGATATCATTAAGTTACTCGAGAAGAGGATTTTCGCCTGCTGGTCCGATGTTTTTTAACATAACATACGTAACGTAATCTTGGCCTCCAGCGGTTTTCGTACGGCATACTGCAAGAGCATATTACAGCTTGTCTAAAGGGAACTCACAATGAAGTTGAGGGTGCTGTTACGAAATGCACACTCCAACTTTCTGGTTTGCGGTTGCTACTGAACTTGCAAGCTGTTGGGAATCGATTAATACTCCTGGCCGGTTTGTAGGCCGACCAAAATTCGTCAGCAACGGCTGCTTCTGATACGCTGCGAGCTGTACCAATGGTTCGGAACCATTGAACAATGAACTACATTCGCGGAAATGGTGTGAAAGGAAACAATGTTGCTAAATGTTCCCGCCATAGTCTTCTACTCAATTTCTGCAGGCGGGTACGTGGGCGAGATCTGATGAACTTTTCGCGCATCCTTGTATTCCTCGAGTCGTCCGCTGCGGCGGTACGCTCGTTCCGCCCGCCTTCTAATGGCTCCTAGACGTACGCATTCCCCGTCAAGTGCATCGATTTCATTTGGAGCAGGTACTTGTTCCCGAAAAGAGTCACTCTGGATATTTGCAAAACATTCAAAGTCAGTAATTTTGTCCACCATGCTAGTTATCCAACGAAGAAAATTCTGCCAGTTCGTATAATATGAGTAGCGCCGAGCCTCTGTGTCTTATTGTCTTCTGCATTTAGAAAAATTATAAGTTGCTTCTAAATTTAGGTCAGTAAAGGCAGACAAAGCGTAGTGAATAAAACGACAAGAATGTCTAAAGCTACAATACAAAAATCAGACATATCCATATACTAACCATCATTCCTAAGATGTCTGTATGATCGCAGCACCAGAGTTTTCACTAGTAATTTTAGTAGAAAACTATTGTGCTCGACGCAAGCAAGCCCGTCATTCCAGGGAGGCATTGCGCGGGATGTTAATCTACCTAAAAGTGAAAGCCTTCTTAAGAGTGATCAATAGATAATGTAGCCCTCGGCATGAAAAGCGCGTGTCTGTTATCATAGCATTATGAAAAACAGTGCTTGATATACAGGACCACAGGCAGGCGAACACAGGCGGTCCCCATTGACTGGTGGTTTATTAACAGAAGGGACGTTTATGCCTGTAAAACGCAGGAAGCTGCGTAAGAAATAAAGCCTACACACCAAATAAAATTGCACCCTCAAGAGTGTTTTCTCGTGTCTATAACTCATCCACTTACACCTATCGGAAAGGGTGTTTCGGCGAACTAATGCACCCATTTGAAATGGTTATATTTTGGAATTGACCTCTCCCCCAATGTGTGTGCTGCTAAAATGCGAACTGCATTTTATTTTTGCCAGCGATATCTTTTATTCTGTCACTACCCTAGTCATTCAGACTTCGATCGAAGAAATCCCGAGGTGTTTTCCGATACGTTAATAAAAAGAATAAAGAAAATAAAAGAGCCGCGCTGCCTGCTTACCAACTGCGGTTTTACAGATTGCGAGATGAAACTGTTACCTTTAGACCACTTATTTTTGTGCTTTCATGATATTTATTACAGTGCGCACAGTGTCATGAAGAAGATCAACAGATAAACTATTGACACTGATAATTACAGACGCTATGCCGCAACGATGTCAACACGGCGCATGTGAACTAGTGACATTAACCAGGCACTATTGCACACCCTCAACAGTCACTACAATACACGCAGTTCACATTTACCGGGGGATCCTCAAAATAAAACTTTTCACTAGAAGTTGACAAAGTTAAACACCCCCCTAAGATAGGGTACCAGTTTGGTGTAATGTCACATTCATTATAAATGTATTTTAGAGGGATAGCCATTCGAGCAAAATAAATTCTTAACTATATGATTGGCTCTGCGTTAGGATCTTGCGTACGTTTTTTTTTTCACAACTGGGCATTCTCTTTAGAAAAAAGCATACTCTGCCATCTTGGCACCGAATCACGACGTCTTCTCCTATCTTTTTATAATGCGACGTGGGAGAAAGGAAATGTTCCAGATGGTTGGAAATGCAGTCGCGTTGTAGCGCTGCTTAAACCGGGAAAGCGCCCCAACGAGCTTTCCTCCTACAGACCGATCGCCTTAGCCAGTTGCGTCGGCAAAGTAATGGAAAGAATGGTTTTGTCAAGACTGGAATGGTATCTAGAGAGAAATAATTGCTTTCCTGATTTTATGCACGGATTTAGAAGAGGCCGTTCTTCGATTGACGGAGTTATCGATTTGGTCTCCACTGTTGAACAGGAAAGAAGTCGACGTCGGTTAGTTGGAGCTGTCTTTCTGGATATTAAGGGTGCATACGACAATGTACTCCATTATGCAATCCTTGATGCACTGGAAGATTTAGACATCGGTGGCCGACTATATACATGGGTTGTTAGCTACCTCAGTGGCCGCACGGTGTATATGTCGACAAGTGATGGCGACACCGGACAGTACCATATACATCGAGGTGTTCCACAAGGGGGAGTTCTCAGTCCAACTCTTTTCAATGTTGCATTGATTGGCCTTGCATCCGAACTTCCTAGCACGGTAAAGATTAGCACATATGCCGACGACATATGCATATGGGCATCTGGAGCCACCCGTCCCCAAATGCGTGCTAGGCTTCAACGTGCAGTGACAATCGCAGCTAAGTATCTTCGGCGTCAAGGCCTCCGACTCTCAACTGAAAAATGTTCTGTGATTACGTTCACGCGAAAACGAATGAGCATGTATCCGATCATTGTTGACGGCGTAGCGATACCTACGGTTACACACCACAGATTCCTTGGCTTAGTCATAGACCGGGGATTATCTTGGTCAAGACACGTCGCCGCACTGAAGTCAAAGCTGAAGAGTTTTGTTCACGTCCTTCGCGTCGTGGCAGCAACAAGATGGGGCCCTTCGGAGTCGTCATTACTCCAATTGTACCGAGCACTATTCGTAGGGTATATACGGTACAGCATGCCGGCGCTCTCAAGCATGGGACTTAGTTGTGTGCGCGCGCTGGAGAGCATTCAAGCTCAAGCATTGCGCACATGTTTGGGCCTCCCACGATGCACGTCAACCAATGGAACAATAGCGGAAGCTCGTGCTTGTCCTATTCGGGTGTACTTGCTCTGCGAGCCTCTTCGAATGTACCTCCGCGTGTTGACCCGACACAGGCACCATCCTCTGTCATCGCTCCCTACCACACACCCAGATTCCAGCTTTTCAACGACTATAACGCGGCATCAGAGTGTTTTGCCGACAAGATTCTCTCCCGACTGTATTCCGAGAACACCCCCGTGGGTTCTGCCTAAACCTGTCGTTACATTGCAGATCCCTGGAATTACTAAAAAGTCTTTCGTTCCATCTATTGGCCTCAGGCAACTCACCCTGTTGCACATTTCTACAGAGTACGGAGATACTGTACATGTGTATACCGATGGCTCTGTCACACCATATGCCTCCACTGCGGCCTTCGTCATTCCACATATGATCATCGCTCGCCGGTTTAAACTAGACCATAGCTCAACATCAACTGCCGCAGAACTTGTTGCTATCCGGGAAGCACTTCGATTTCTCTCCGAGGAGCGTCCTCGCGCATGGACGATATTCTGCGATTGCAAGCCAGCTCTGCAAACGATTGACTGTGTCCTCAGACGGGGCCCGTATTATTCTATGGCTATAGAAATTACAGAGTATCTCGACCACGCAACAAGAAATGGCCACAATGTCACCTTTCAGTGGATACCATCACACTGTGGCGTGATAGGGAACGAACAGGCAGACGCTGAAGCAAAAACTGCTTTAGATAATGCTTGTGAAGTACGCATTCCGTTCTCACGAACAGACACAAACGCCCTACTTCGTCGCGTAAACCGCAACTCTACGTTGGAACACTGGGCCCAACCAGATCGACGACACAAGCGATTACGCAAATGGGACCAAGAAATGAGATTTCGTATGCCTCACAAGTTCAATAGAAACCACACGAGCATGGTGCACCGGATTCGCCTTGGTGTCGCATTCACCAACCGTTATAGAAATATGATAGGTGCCAGTGATACTAGCCCAAACTGTGAATGCTGTGAGGTGCCAGAAACACTTGAACATATATTTTGCGTGTGTCCCGCGTACGCGCAAGAACGACAGCAACTTGTCTCTTCCATAGCAAACATCCATGAGAGACCGCTATCGGACGAGTTTCTTTTAGGCCCTTGGCCTAATGGAACCAGCGCAGCCCTGGTAACAAGAGCCGCTGTAGCTTTTCTCCAAGCCACTGGGCTGGACGCACGCCTTTAGAGATACCACAACTCTGTGAATTTGTATATACGCATCTCTTCCTTATACCATCATCATTCATCAGCCCTTTCCCTCCCCGTCCCTTTTCCCCAGAGTAGAGTAGCAGGCCAGAGCAAGTTATAGCTCAGGCCGACCTCTCTGCCTTTCTGTAAATAAATTTCTCTCTCTCTATAATATGGTTCATAATCACAAGAAGTTGGAAACGGGTATCGCACAGTGTGAGGGTTGATGTTGATGTTCTTCTTCAGAGTTCGCTGAAATATATCTTTTAGATTACATTTCTTTCGACCACTCCACGGACATAACTATACAGAATAATACAGGATCTGTTTGCAACTCCGTCTTCCACCAGGGTCACCCCGAGCGGAAGCAACACTTCTGTGCCGCCTGTGCTTCGGCGTGGCATTCACGAACGCCTAGTACTTCGCATTGAAATGGCTGATAGCCCTGCTTGCGACAACTGTGGCTGTGAGGCGACGATCAAGCACCTCCTCTGCGACTGCCCCTGCTACAATGTGGCAAGAAAAGTGCTCGCAACCACGCTCCAAAAACTGGACAATCGCCCCTTTACAGAGGAAGAAGTTCTAGGATACTGGTTCAGACGGGTTCCAGGATTCAAGTTCTTAAGGGCGTGCGAATTGTGCGACCGGCTTCGAAAGTTGTAGCGCGTATCATCGCGCTATTGTTTGAATTTTTCTCACTTTATTTTAACAGCGGAGCGGTTTAAGCTTTTAGTTCCGCCGTAGAGCGTTACCAGAAAACTCAGCCCAGCTGTGCGCCGCCTCGCGTTGCCTAGCCTGCGAGAGCACCGAGCCACGTAACCTCCTCTCACCCCACACGCGTAGGGCGGAGTCGTGACGTCACAGCCTAGTAAAAGTTCGGAACAGCCGGTGCGGCGACACACCTCTCGCCTCCTCTACTCCGTGCGTACGTGCTGTGCTGCTGCCACAGGAAGACCGAAGAAAGTTCGGACGCACGAAGAAGAAGCGACTTACCAGGAAGAGCACCGTACTGCCAAGCGAGAAGCGATGCGTCGCCCCCGACCTGATCCGGAACATCGCGTCGAAGCTGCGGCTGAGAAGAGGCGACGCCGAGTCGGGGATCCCGAGTTTCAGTCCAGGGAACGCGAGAGTCGGCGCCTGAACGCTCGACGTCACCGAGAAAGCGATCCCGACCTGCGACTGCTCGAAAACTTCCAGTGTCAAGCCCGAGAGATAACCTAGCATAACCTCGCGAAACCTAGAAACAATTTCGACCCCCCACCCCAAGCCTACCATAACCTCGCTAAACCTAGAAACGAGTTAGCCAAGCCTACCAACAACTTAGCAAAACCTAGCATAACCTCGCAAAACCTACAAACAACTTAGGCAAGCCACGTAAAAGCTACATGATCACAAGCTCCGCTGTTGACTCCAGCCTTGCGGCACTAGTGCAAGCCGCGCACGTTTTGTTATTTGTTTCTTATTTCACTTTTTATTCCACTTACCCTTTTGCCCAGCACAGTGTAGCCATCCGGTACATACAGCGGCTCACCTCCCTGTCTTTCCTTCCCTTTTGTCTCTCTCTTAAGAGTGCAGTAGTGCCTCTAGCTGCTCTGATAGGCTGACGACACGCTTTTCAGTGCTTCGGTTTATCTATAAAGCAGCACCCAGGTGAAACAATTTAGGCGAAGCTAGAAGCAAGATGTGAAAGGCATGAAGAAGGGAAAAATTTGTCTTTCCACCTCACCACCGGGACGCGCCGCCTGCCCAATAAATGTTTTGTCTTTAGCGGCAGAAGATTGATCCGCCTGCATCTGCGAATATTTATCCTAACCGATACTGCATGAAACAATGCAAGACTCACCGTGCATGATAAAGTGCCAGCCCTGATGCTGAACTACAAAGAACATGCGCCTGAAAGGCTATGATTGGCTAACGCACTGCGATTTGCTTTCGATTAGTAGCTGATCTATAAAACCACACCCAGCTGAAACAATCCAAACGAATCAAGTGGTAAAAACGGAAAGGCGGCGTATGAAATAAAAGAAAAGGCTGTGTGTTTCGCTTCACCACCGGAGACGCCATGTACAGCACAGGAAGTAGCAGGCTGACATCCATATTCTATGGTGACCATTTGACGTGCTAGAACAACGACTTGTGGAAAGAAGATGGAAAATACACACTTATGGCTTTTGACTTGCTTCAAATGTTGACGTGCCCTAGCACCCTTAAATTCTGAAAGGTGTATGTTTTCTTTAACACACCCTTTTAGCCCCACAAAATTAATGAAAGGGTGCACTAACGGTGTTCTGTTGACGAATGCACCCATTTTCGAAAGTTTCAGAGAGTAAGGGTGCAAAATGGTGTTCCGACCTTCAATCCCCCCTCGAAGGTGCAATTTTCCTTAGAAAGTACGCCACACTTTCCTCATTGGCGCACCATTAAGGAAAAGAACGAATCGCGTGATGACGCGCTGGTTATAGTATTGTGACGTACGTAGACTGTCCTTGTTACCCCTAAGGCTTCTTTCCCTTCGTTGTCGTGGTATAAGAAGGATGATATGAGATATGATATGAGATGCGAATAGCTTGGATGCCGGCTCTCCGTTAAAACACCGCTCAGGCGCCCTCCTGAACATTTTTGTTAGTGCTTTCTAAGTGAGAAAAGTTATTCAGGGCGAAATAATTGGTCATCAGAAAATAGAAAGCACAGAACACTTTACAGACGCTGCCTCTTCCCAAAATACAATAAACGGTCACTTTGTTCGTATGTCGTAACATGGTCTGCCAAACCGGTCTCTTGCGCGAAAGAAACAGTTGTTGATAGGATAAAACAATAAATAACGTCGTTTTGTATACCGTTTCTACAACCGTATTCAGCGATGTCAACGAAGTCAACTGCAACTGCCCGTTCTTGTTGCATCGCAGTGCAAGAACTGCACTGCGGCACTTCTTGCACGACGCGGGGTTGGGAGCTTTTATTTAGCTTTATTTTATTCTTTATGACTTGCAACAAATAATCCCGCAAGAAAAACGCGTCTGTGCATGCAAGGCAATGCGCGATGTTTCTATTTTCCTGCTGTCAGTACTGGCTAAGTGTTTGCTTCTATATTTATTTATTTATTTATTTATTTATTTATTTATTTATTTATTTATTTCAAGATCACTGCCAGACTCTGATTAGAGGCCTTAAGCAGGAGTGGTTACATACATGACGAACAATACATTGAGTACAAGGTGCGAAGCGTGAGCAAAATGAAATAGCACTGAACTTGAAAATATGAACAGCGTGTCATTTGCGAAAACATAGCATTTAGTGCTAACAATGTGAAACCATTCCTGAAGAAGAAGATGCAAACTGCTCTTAGCGCTAAGTTGACGAACATTTAAGAGACAGAAAAACAAAACTAGAAGAATATATGTTTACAACGCGTGGCAAACGATTTCAGAACATACATCTTGTCAGACAAACATAATGTAGTAGTGTGTGTCAAAAATATGTAGCAGTGGCAGACGCATCGGAAAGCACGTGCGTTCAATTACGTGGAAGGATAGGCCGAAAGTAAAAAAGAACAAAAAGGAAACGAGGGCAGTCATGTACCCCGCTAACTTATACAATTTCTTTAAGCAGTTTTAAGAATGATTCAATGGTGTCGCAGGCAACCAGCGCAGCAGGAAGTACATTCCATTCTGTTTGGATCCCACCGATGGCATCGGTTGTTGGGAACTCGGCGCTGACGCCCGTGGTTGTACCTGGGTCGCAAGCCCCAAGGGTAGCGTTGGCCTGGCGGCCTGGGGTACAACTGGAAGCATCCGAAGGTCCCGGCAAAGCATGAGTCGACTGGTAACAACAAAACAACTTGTTTATTTTAACATCGCAAAGAGTTGGCGGTCAGGTTGACCGAAGTAGAGAGACGGGAGAGCACTTTACTCAACAGAAGAAATCGGAGCCCTCCTTTTGGCGTCCGGGGGCAGCTGTTTTTATACTCTCGCAGTTGAGGGCAAGAAGGAACCCCTCAATAGACGAGCACGTGATTGTACAATGGGCTAATGGTGACGCACACTGTCGTAGCGCCGCCGGTCGGGCACAAAGACTGGGAGGAGAGGGTGACCCCTGCTGTCGCATCGCCTGGTTCGGGCACAATGACTGGAAGGAGAGGGTGACCCCTGCTGTCGCATCGCCTGGTTCGGGCACAATGACTGGAAGGAGAGGGTGACCCCTGCTGTCGCATCGCCTGGTTCGGGCACAATGGCACATACACTCACACACGCACATGAAGACACGTGGCATCGGAACATGCCTGGAAACGCCTGGCGGGGAGCGTTGCGGCGACGCCGAACGGGCCAAAATGTCTGCCGCCCCGCCGCAGTCGCGCCGGCAAAACCGCGTGTCGCAGGCGAAACGCAACAGACCGCCCCGCCGGGGGAAGGAGATCCCGATGGACAGGGGACTCCATCCGCTGTCCGGAGGGATGTCGCTCGATGATGCTCATAACCGAAGTCGGGCGTCCCTCGACGTTTCTTGAGCGCAGCGCACAGAGAAGGCCTCGTTCTCTCGTTCAGGTTCGCACGGGACACTGCAAAGTGACTTCGGGAGAGTTCACATTTTTGTTCTCGTTCCCGGCAAGCGTTAGAACTACGCTGAAACTCAACCGCT
Source organism: Dermacentor variabilis (assembly GCF_050947875.1). Taxonomy (NCBI): domain Eukaryota; kingdom Metazoa; phylum Arthropoda; class Arachnida; order Ixodida; family Ixodidae; genus Dermacentor; species Dermacentor variabilis. The sequence goes on along the minus strand of NC_134569.1, from coordinate 213,715,015 downwards.
CAGTCAGCAAGCACGGCACAACCCTCACTAAGCCCTGCCAGGCTCTTTCCCCTTTTTATACCACTGCCTAGTTCCTTACAGTAGTCTAGCATCACTCAGAACGCGTCCACAAATTGGAAAATTGCACTAGAAAGCATATCATCACTTTGAAACACTAAACAAAAGCAATATGTTAAAAAAAAATCCTGCCTCAGGAAGAAAAACATCAGTAACCAACAATTTTGAGGCTGATTCCTACGTTAGGGGCTTCGACTTAAGCCATCGGCGTTACCGCTGAGACTCCCCTTTTTGTAACGCACCTCAAAGGAATATTGTTGTAAAGCGAGGCTCCAGCGCAGGAGGCGGCCATTTTTGGGAGAGATGGTCTGCAGCCATTGGAGAGGGCAGTGATCCGTCTCAATGATAAACCTCGAGCCGGCTAGATAGCATGACAATTTCTGAACGGCCCACACGAGACATGCACACTCTTTCTCGGTGGCGCTATACGCCTGCTCACGACTGGTCAGCTTACGACTAGCATACAGGACGGGGTGTTCTACTTCTACCTTTTCCCGTTGGCACAGTACAACGCCCATGCCTCGCTCACTAGCATCGCACTGAACAATGAACCCTTTTGTATAGTCTGGCGATCGTAGCACAGGCTGGTTTGTTAGGGCACTCTTTAGGGCGCTAAAAGCTCTTTCCTTTGTCTCGTCCCAGACGACTGTTTGAGGCTCTGTTTTTCTTAGAGCATCCGTCAGGGGAGCCGCGATATCAGAGTACCTGGGGATGTACCTCTGATAGTAGCCGGCGACACCTAAGAACGACCGAATATCGGTCTTTGTGCGCGGTTGCGGAAAGTCTCGCACAGCGGCCACTTTTATTTCAGAGGGGCGGCGACGACCCTGACCAATCACGTGACCGAGGTAGACAACCTCGGCCTGTGCTAACTGGCACTTAGGAGCCTTTACTGTCAAGCCCGCTTCGCGCAGGCGGGTTAGCACTGCCCGCAAGTGTGCCATATGCTCAGACCAGGATGCGGAGAATATCGCTACGTCGTCTAGATACGGTAAAGCGAATTCTTGCTGTCCCCGCAACACTTTATCCATGAGGCTTGAAAAACAGTATGGCGCGTTCTTCAAACCAAAACTCAACACTTTAGGACGGAATGTTCCCATTGGTGAAATGAACGCCGCATACCTACTAGCCTCTTCGGTAAGTGGAACCTGCCAATAACCCCTGACAAGATCTAGGGTGGAAATAAACTGAGCGCTACTAACTTTCTCAAGGCGCTCCTCGATGTTAGGGATCGGATAAATTTGATCCTTAGTGATGGAATTAAGCCTGCGGTAGTCGACGCAAGGACGAGGTTCCTTGCCCGGTACCTCAACTAAAATCAAAGGGGAGGTATAATCACTCTCACCTGCCTCAATAACACCGAGCTGTAGCATTTTCTTTACCTCAGCCTCCATAATATCGCTCTGGCGGGGTGACACCCGATACGCCTTGGATCGTACTGGCTCTGGGGAGGTAAGTTCTATATCATGAGTAAGTACAGAAGTCCTACCAGGCCTCTCAGAGAACAGACCTTGAAACTCTTGTAATAGCTGGTGTAGTTCGGTTTTCTGCTCGGGCGACAGCGGTGCTTTACTGATAAGGTCACTAATGACTTGACCGGTGTCTTCCCTGTTCGTCACTGAGCCTAGTCCCGGAAGCTCGACCGGAAGCTCTTCAGGAACGTTTACCATCATGCACACCACTGCTTCCCTTTGTCTATAAGGTTTGAGCAGATTACAGTGGTAAACTTGCTGTGCTTTCCGCTTTCCTGGCAGACTTACCACGTAGTTAACGTCCGACAGTTTCTGAACAATTCGTGCTGGGCCCTCCCACTGCACGTCTAGTTTGTTGTTTAGCGATGTGCGCAATATCATGACCTCATCGCCCACCTCAAAACGACGGGCCCTGGCTGTCCGATCATAATAAACCTTGGCCCTCTGCTGGGCCTTTGTCATTGCTTCACCTGACAACTCCTGTGCCCTTCTTAAGCGTTCGAGGAGCTTAAGTACGTACTCCACCACGACTGGGTCGTCGCCCCTACCTTTCCACGATTCTCGAAGCATGCGAAGCGGAGACCGAAGCGAGCGACCGTACACCAGCTCAGCTGGCGAAAACCCGGTAGCCGCATGCGGCGCGGTCCTTAAAGCAAACATCACCCCAGGCAGACACAGCTCCCAGTCAGTTCGATGTTCAAAACACAACGCTCTCAACACGCGCTTCATGACGGAGTGGAGCTTCTCAACGGAATTCGACTGTGGGTGGTACACTGAGCTGTGTAGCAGCTTTACCCCACACCTTTCGAGAAAAGTTGTCGTCAAAGCGCTAGTAAACACTGTGCCCTGATCTGATTGGATTTCCGCAGGAAAACCAACTCGCGCAAATATGGACAGTAGTGCATTAACTATCTCAACTGAGCTGAGTTCTTTAAGCGGCACTGCTTCAGGGAACTTTGTCGCTGGGCAGATCACAGTCAAAATGTGTCTGTACCCCGTGGCTGTTACCGGCAGAGGTCCCACTGTATCAATAACGAGCCGTCTAAAAGGCTCCGTAATGATAGGTACCAATTTCAACGGCGCCCTTGATTTGTCCCCTGGTTTGCCCACCCGCTGACAAGTGTCACATGTCCTCACGAAATGGTCTGCGTCCCGAAAACACCCTGGCCAATAGTACTCTTGCAAGAGACGGTCCTTAGTTTTCTTAACTCCTAGGTGTCCGGACCACGAACCCCCGTGCGACAAGCGCAACAGATCCTGACGATAGCATTGAGGAACGATCAGCTGATCGAGCTCCACTCCTCTGCGGTCTAGATACTTCCGGTACAGGACTCCACCTCTTTCCACAAAACGCGCATTTTTCCTGGCGATACCTTCCTTGACATTGCAGCGTATGTTTTCTAGGCTACCATCCTTCTTTTGCTCGGCTATCAAAGCCGACTGGCTGACTTTTAGCAACCTATCAAGTCCGTCTGACGTAGGCGCGATGAGCAAATCAGTAGATAGCTCTTCTAACTTTCCCGTGTCGGGCGTTTCCTCTCCAGTATCTGGCGCCTTTAACGTTACAGACTCAAGTTTATTCAGTTCGGGCGTGCTCTGAATATCAGCTTGCTGCGCCTCTGACCCTTTTTCGTTGTTTGATAACGTCGGCCCCGCAACTACCGCCTTTGCAGCGAGCTCCCGAACCTTCGATCTGGTTAAGGCCTGAACACTAGCTTCACCAAACAAAAGCCCCTTCTCGCGCAGGAGGTGATCGGACCTGTTTGAAAATAGGTACGGGTACTGGGGGGGCAGCATAGATGACACTGCCGCCTCCGTCTCAAGCGCTCCGAAAGGTCCTTCAATAAGCACTTTTGCTACCGGCAGACACACGCTATGAGCTTCCACGGCTTGCTTGATCCATGCGCACTCGCCCGTGAACATATGGGGTTCTACGTAAGACGGGTGAACTACATCCATCGTAGCTGCGGAATCGCGAAGCACTCGGCACTCTTTCCCGTTCACGAGGAGGTCTCGCATGTAAGGCTCGAGAAGCTTCATGTTCTCGTCAGTGCTGCCTATTGAAAAAAACACAACTTTTGGTGTTGTTTCCGGACACTGCGCCGAAAAGTGACCCGGCTTCTGGCACGTATAACAAACGCGCGCTTGCCTCATCTCGAACCGCTTTCTGCGTTCGGCTTCGGCTGCCGCCGTCTCCTTAGGTTCGGTCGCACTGCTTCCACTCGCATCCGCACTACGTGTGTCCCCCTTTAATCTCATGGGCGTGAACTTCGGCCTCTCAAACTTCAAGCCAAATTCACCCTTTTGACCGTCCTTAGCTCCGCGAGCCCGACGCGTCACAAACTCCTCGGCTAGTTCAGCGGCTTTAGCCACCGTACAAACGTCTGGCCTATCCAAGACCCAGTATCGCACGTTCTCCGGTAACCGACTATAAAACTGTTCTAGCCCGAAGCACTGCAGAACTTTATCGTGGTCACCAAACGCTTTCTCTTCTTTGAGCCACTCCTGCATGTTCGACATAAGCCTATACGCAAACTCTGTATATAACTCACTTTTGCCTTTCTCATTTTCCCGAAACTTCCGACGGAACGCCTCCGCAGACAGCCGGTACTTTTTTAGCAGACTCGATTTCACTTTGTCGAAATCCTCTGCCTCCTCTCTATCCAAGCGAGCGACTACGTCGGCCGCCTCGCCGGGTAACAAAGTGAGCAAGCGCTGTGGCCACGTTTCCCGAGAGAACCCCTGCTTCTCGCATGTTCGCTCAAAGTTAACCAGGAACAAACCAATGTCCTCTCCAAGCTTAAACGGCCGCATCAGGTCAGTCATTTTGAACAATACGCGTTCTCCTGCACCGTGTGCCTGACTTCCATTACGAGCGCGTTCCATCTCTATCTCGAGACGCTTCATTTCCAACGCGTGTTGACGGTCGCGCTCTTCTTTTTTCTCTTGTTGCTCTCGCTCTTTCTGTTCTTTAATTTCGCGCTCCTGTCTTTTTGCAGTCTCCCTTTCCTTAATGGTCTCAAGGCATTCCGACAGCTCGTCATCCTCAGCTTCTAACTCAAGAATAGCCTTTAGCAGTTCCGGTTTTCTGAGTTTGTCTGAGACATCCAGACCCAACTCTCTTGCAAGCTCCAACAATTTCGGTTTGCGCAACGACTTCAAATCCATGGCTGCTCTGAATGCTGCTTTCTCTACTGCTTACTATTGTCTTGCCGCAAACTAACCCGGCAGCAACGACAACCACAAATACCAGCTCTGTTTCTAACACTAACAAAAGCCTGGCAAAGCTCAGAAGAAGAAAGTCCCGCACTCACCAAACCTCGCAGCCAAGAGTCCAGCGCAGTCGTTCCGCTGCAGGCAACCAGTCATCACACAGGGCTCGTTGCACTGCTCCCGGATCGTCGTTGAGCTGCTCAGCATACAGTCAACTGCATCTCTTCGCTGCTGGCCTCCGTTGTCGCGATCTCACCGCTGGCAGACAGTTGTTTGAAGTCGGAGGCGATCCCACCGCTGCCACCAGTTGTTTGGATCCCACCGATGGCATCGGTTGTTGGGAACTCGGCGCTGACGCCCGTGGTTGTACCTGGGTCGCAAGCCCCAAGGTTAGCGTTGGCCTGGCGGCCTGGGGTACAACTGGAAGCATCCGAAGGTCCCGGCAAAGCATGAGTCGACTGGTAACAACAAAACAACTTGTTTATTTTAACATCGCAAAGAGTTGGCGGTCAGGTTGACCGAAGTAGAGAGACGGGAGAGCACTTTACTCAACAGAAGAAATCGGAGCCCTCCTTTTGGCGTCCGGGGGCAGCTGTTTTTATACTCTCGCAGTTGAGGGCAAGAAGGAACCCCTCAATAGACGAGCACGTGATTGTACAATGGGCTAATGGTGACGCACACTGTCGTAGCGCCGCCGGTCGGGCACAAAGACTGGGAGGAGAGGGTGACCCCTGCTGTCGCATCGCCTGGTTCGGGCACAATGACTGGAAGGAGAGGGTGACCCCTGCTGTCGCATCGCCTGGTTCGGGCACAATGACTGGAAGGAGAGGGTGACCCCTGCTGTCGCATCGCCTGGTTCGGGCACAATGGCACATACACTCACACACGCACATGAAGACACGTGGCATCGGAACATGCCTGGAAACGCCTGGCGGGGAGCGTTGCGGCGACGCCGAACGGGCCAAAATGTCTGCCGCCCCGCCGCAGTCGCGCCGGCAAAACCGCGTGTCGCAGGCGAAACGCAACAATTCCCTTATGTTTCGGGGCCTTTTGTTGCCTTTTGTTGTTTCGAACAAATTTTCTCGTATTTCACGTGTGAAAATTAACGCAATTAGGCCTGTTCAGGTGCAATGCATGAAGCCGTATGCATTAATTTAACGAGAATTATGATCTTCATGAATGTAATCAAAATGATCCGTTAATAAACGTTTAAAACTATTAATTTGCTGAAATTGCAAAAATTCAACCGATTGCTTTAGCAGTCATATCTACTCAGCAGAAATCCAAGAATAGCATCATTTTCGATGTATTTGTTTCCAAAATGTGCAATAATATGCATCCGCATTGCAGAAATGTTCCGTACTGTTCGAGGGAGGTTTAACAGGAACGCCAATAAATTTCGTGACACATATTGAACATAGATATAACACAAGTGGCGCTAGTCTAGCTAAGCAGGCCTGACTTCATCGTTACACGTAACATAAACTGAACAATTAAAAAAATAATTAGCCAATATTTTTAATTAGCTACATGGACAATGCGATTTACTGTGGAATTTATTTCAGCATCTTCATAGCATCAAGCTGAAGAAACTGAATGCCCTTTCACAGGCAATACCGAGAAAGAAAGTATTTTATCTGTAGAAAGGAACAAAATATGGTATAACTCAAAAGCGTTTGAACTTGATGTCACTGAAGCAACTTGATGTCGGTAAATCAGCGACAGAAGTTGCAAAATCAAAAGCTGGTAGGACCGAGCACAGTTCTGTCCGCTCTTGTCTCATGTGTTACGCCGTTGTCTTTATTCTTTTTTTTTTTTTGCCATGAACGGGCAGCATGATATATATTTACACCACGCTGTGTGCTTTAGGTGACAACATATGTGTATTTGACAGGAGATAAGAAATTTTTGTTCAGCGAACGTCCTGGGGAGCTGTTGGAAAATATTTTCGTTATGCAGCTATAGAAACGTCGTCGCGCACGGGGCCGTACAAGAGCCCCTCGCAACAAGCCACAATTTCAGGGACTCCTTCGACGCATCAATATTTATCGCAGCTGCACGGCGGACCACAGCGTGGCCATGGCTCAGATGCTCCGTCCACAAAATCCCCCCCCCCCCCCCCATTCCCAGTTTCGCTTCTCGGCTCCCGACGCCGCCAACACGGTCAGCGCGTCGCTGGGCCCACGTGGTCCTTCATACAAAGCCACGGCGACGGCAGCGCCAGCCGTTCGAGTGGTGGCGTTAGACCCCAATAGCTAGTGTTGTTTTAGAGCGAAACTGTTAGTGAGGCTTGATTGAAGCTCTCAGAAACGTTATACGCCTGTTTTCCCTGTTTTCGAAAAGAAAACTATATCACTCACAAAGTTTATATTTTAAAGATACATGTAAAACATTGGGGTAATCTGCAGGAAAAATTTATGTGGGTCAATTAGGGGCTAAATAAAAATTGCTAAACCCTCGTTTTCGGCCGGTTAGAGACGTTATATGAAACGCGCACAAAGTTACCCCGCTGCTCTGGGAGGATCGAAGATGGCAGCAATTTCATATTAAGAGAAACTATGGAGATCATGCTATAAGTGACGTGTACCGAAAATTTTAAGTGAGTAGGTTAATTATTTGCTTTAGAAATAATTGCTGAACACTCATTTCCTTCGCGTTTTCATGCGTTATACGAGGTGCGTAGTTGATCATCCCGGTGACCTTGGTAAACTATGCGAGGCACGTTGTTTATATTTCGCTAAAACAGGAACCCCGTTGTGGAAGACGTACGATAAATCTTTAATATGTGTACCTTAATTACAGCTTTAGTAAAAAAATACCTATTCAAGCATTCCATAGTCTCATACTACCATTACCCGCAGTGTTTACCATAGTCATAAGAGAGAGAGAGAGATTTTATTGAAGGAAAGCCAGAAAGGTCGGCCTGAGCTAGCCTGCTCTCGCCTGCAACTCTGTACAGGGAGAACAGGCGGAAGGGGAAGCGAAGACGGGATGAATGATGATGACGACATTTTAGAGGGGATGCTGTCAATAGCAGTGCGCGATCTCGCAGCACTGCTAATCGCGCAGGCCCACGGCGATGTTGCGGAAATGTTCCATAACATCCCTCAATGAACATTGTTAGATATCTTGTCAAGCGACCACTGACGCTAGGGAAGAAGACCTACCGGAAATCTATGTGCACCAAAAGAATTAACTGCGCGTTGAATGGCAATAACTCACTGGCGCACTAAGGCGCATGAAGCCCGAGCTTCGTAAGCTCTTACAGAAAAGCTGCCATGAGCGGCTCCAGTACTGCAATACCTGCAGAGCAAAGATAGTTGCTCGCGTTTGCGAATCGGAAGGGGAACCACGCGCACAGAGTTCAGAAGACTTTTCAGGATGCTTTAAATCGCCTTTTCGTTGTTATTTTCAGTCCATTTCTGGCTCAGAGCGCCACTAGATTCGTCAGGTTGTTTGTTTTCTTCCTTGCGCAAAGGAGCGATGCGGAGTGGGTTAGTGTGGCGAGTCTGGAAGGCAGCGAAAGCCATTGGCACTTCCGAAGCGGCCGGTTGCGAAGTATGACCACCTTGCTTTGTCGTTGTATAAGGCGGTTTAGGTTTATCTTTTTAACCTCATGGAGGACGGTGGTTGTTGTTCTGCAAGTTAGCACAATAGCCTACTGTCTTTTTCGTAATGTTGGTGCTCACCCGGGAGGAAGACGAAGTGATTCTTTGATAGAACGCTTGTACTTTTGTCTCCGTTTTTTCGCTTTGTTTCCCTGCATTTCTGGGAGCTGCCGCTCCCTCCTTGCGGCAATGGATGAAGAAATATCCGAGGACTTTCCTGATGTGCAGCCGTCAGGTCGGCTAGCGTCCAGGAAACGTGGAAGTGCGTCAAGCGATACAGACAGCGAGGCCACTGATATACGTTCGGACAGCTACGACTCGTCGGACGATGACTTCCAGGTCGTGATGAGTAGATCAGCGAAAAGAAGACTACTGCAGGCATCTTCGTCGCCAAGTGCTTCTACCGTGAAGAGTGCACCGCTGCGCTGGCCGCACACTGTGCTCTTTATGCCCGTGGACCCGGCGACCAATTTGCGGCTCCTCAACAGGCAGGTCCTCTCTTCCTTACTCGAGAGAATCGCACCAAATGAGATTAAAGACGTGCGAATAAACTCGCGGAAAAATGTCCTGGCAGTTGATGTGTTACATCGCAGCGCCCTACAACACCTACGTAATATAACTGATATCGACAATGTAAAGGTGCGATCAATGATCCCTACAGGCGGCGATGGTACTGCGGGCGTCATTTATGACGTCGACGTTGCCATTCCTAATGACGACTTGCCAATGCTGATAAAGCCAACGACAGAAGGCAATTTCATTACAAGGATTTCCAGATTGGGAAACACACGCTGTGTGAAGATTTTGTTTGAAGGATACAGCCTTCCTTCCCACGTCAAAGTAGGACGTGTCCGCCATCCAGTACGACCATTCGTACCGAAGCCCCTCCAGTGTTTCAAGTGTTGCAAGATTGGCCACGTGAAGGGTGTCTGCGTGAACAACGTCGTGTGCTCGCGGTGCTCTGAGTCCCATTCAGAAGACGCCTGCAGCGCACATGTTCTAAAGTGCCCTAACTGCAGTGGTCCTCACAAGGCCTCATCAAAGGATTGCCCGCGGATTCGGAAGGAATTCACGATTCGAAAACGAATGGTGCGGGACAATTCAACGCATCGAGAGCCTGCTACCGCTTTACGGCGACGTCGGCATCGACACAGAAAACGTTCGCGAAATTCCGCAACTGCAGATAGGTACACGCCAGCTACCGTCAGAAGGACTGCCGCATCACCACACTGCGCCACCAAGACAGATACAAGGAAAGCAAACAAAGCGGAGAGGCTCGCCCGTCCTGAAGAATGGCCTGAGCTACCGAGGGCACAACTCCCTGCTAAGTTACCTCAAAACGCACCGACTTCTACGACTTCTGCAACTGTTGAAGCGACGCTGGCTGATGATCTCCAGGTCATCAACATTCTGCAGTCGCTCATGAGTGCCATTCGCGTCATACTCACCAACATGAAGTCTTCATCTGCGCAAAGCGCACTACAGGTGCTGGACACTTTGAGTCCAGTACTTGCAGCTCTTGGTTAAAAATCATGGCTCTCCAAAAGCTGTCGTTTCGGGACGAAGTCCGAAACGCGTGGATATTTCAGTGGAACGCCAGAGGACTGAAGTCACGCATGTCGGACTTTCGACAGTTTGTATTCACGAATAAGTTCCCAGTCATCGTCATCTGCGAGCCCCTATCAGATAACATCAGACTGTCCGGGTATGAGTGTTTCATGTCCGCCACCCACGGAGAATGCAGCAAGATCATCGTATTCATGCGACGTGATCTTACGTATGTCCATCATCCAGTGTCTCCTGACCAAGAAAACCAATACGTATGTCTGACAGTGAAGAAAGGCAAGCTCACTTTCACATTAACTGGAGCCTACATATCGCCCCCAAGTCGGTTGGACTGCGAGAGATTACGGCGAATCACGACAGCGACTCCGCAGCCTTTGGTGATTACTGGAGATTTTAATGCCCACCACCATCTCTGGGGAAGTTCTCAGATAAACTCGAGAGGCAGAAGATTAGTGTCATTTGCCTCCGAACAAGAACTATGCTTGTTAAAGGATGAAAGCCCCACCTTTCTACGTGGAACTGTCTACTGTAGCTGCCTGGACCTGACCTTTGTTTCACACTCCTTCACTAGAAAGGTCAGGTGGTTTCCGGATATTGAAACGCGGGGAAGTGACCACCTACCCACTTATCTTAGGGTTGAAGGGTTGACGGACTCCAAGTTAGCCGCCGTCACACAATGTATAGACTGGACTATGTTCAAGTCAATTGTCGAAGACGGCTGTCGTGATGACTTGTCCTCTAGCCTAGAGGACATAATAAAAGGTGCCCTAGAGGCTGCGAAACATTCGCTTCTGAGAACGTATACACGCACCGAATACGACATTGAGCTAGAGAAGCTTCGTGCAATTCGTCGTCGTGCAGAGCGAAGATACAGGCGCACGAAGTCTGTACATGACTTGAGGTTGGCCAGAAGAGCTCAAAAGGAAATTCAGCGTCGCATGGACGAACTTGCATCGCAAAGATGGAAATCATTCTGCGAATCTTTGGATCCACGAAAACCTTTGTCTCACATATGGAGAACTGTTCGTGGTCTCCGTGGAACCCCTCAGCAGCGCCACCCTTTTAACTCTTTGGCCCTTCACCAACAATGCAGCGAGATTGACGTAGCGGAAGCTTTCTGCAGGAGGATTGCTGGCGAAACTAGTTCCGCTGGAACATCGACGCTACGCCACTCACCGATTTCACGCGACCCCCGCATGGATAGTCACTTCTCCACGGACGATCTCGAAGCTGCACTGGCCTTGTGCAAGCGTTCATCTTCACCAGGACCCGACGGTATAACCTACCGTGCCCTGTGTAATCTTGGCAAAGAGGCTCGAAAAGTGCTCCTGCTCTTGTTCAACAGCTCCTGGCAGACAGGTACGGTTCCCCAGGAATGGAAGACGAGTCACCTAATTCCAGTGCTCAATCCTGGCAAGTCACCTGTAGACATTGCATCATACCGACCAATTGCGCTTGCCAGTTGCATCGGAAAACTAATGGAGAGTATGGTTCTAGCACGGCTAGAATGGTACCTCGAGTATTACCATGTATATCCATATGCAGTGGCCGGTTTCAGGCGTGGCCGTTCTTCCATAGACAACGTTATCGACTTGGTGACGTACGTCGAGCACCAGAAGTCCTGCAAAAGATTATCTGCTGCCCTGTTTCTGGATGTTAAAGGAGCGTACGATAACGTAACGCACGAAGCGATTTTCAACGCGTTATAGGCAGTAGGACTTGGCGGCAAAGTCTATTTCTGGATAAGTAGCTATCTACACAAGAGATCCTTTTTCGTACTTACCGAGGACAGCCCGACCTCCCAGTTATAGTAACCTAACACTCATTGGACTCACCGACATCCTGCCAGGCAACGTTAGGCTCTCCATCTATGCCGACGACATTTGCATTTGGACGTCGACTGTGACGCGACTGCAGCTTCGCGCGCGGCTTCAAAAGTCAGCCACTTTAACATCATCCTACCTTCGAGAACAAGGACTTCGTATATCACACGAAAAGTGCGCAGCAGTGGCATTTACCAGGAAATCAATGTCTCCATACGTGATATCTGTCGACAGACACATGATCTCGTACAGCACGAGTCACATATTTTTAGGGGTGGTCCTTGACAAAAATCTCTCCTGGACCCCTCATGTGACTTATGTGAAAAAACGCCTGACAGGAATTTGCCATATGTTTAAGTTCCTTGCAGGAAAGACCTGGGGAGTGCCAATACACTCTGTGCTGCAACTGTACAGGGTCCTCTTTATTGGATTCCTGCGGTACAGCCTACCAGTCATGTCCAACGCCTGTAGAACTAACCTGAATATAATCCAAAGCATCCAAGCCCAAGCCCTCAAGATATGTCTCGGTCTACCGCGGAGTGCGTCAACGAATGAAGTTATTGCAGTTGCTCAAGATTTCACTATTAGAACGCACATTAGCATTGAAACAATGCGTGTGTACATAAGACACTTCGCCCGGACCCCTACCCACCATGAAACATCGTTCCAGCGCACAATTGAACACGGACGAGAAGAGAAAGACAACACGAACGCCGGACTTCAACTGAATTTTATTCATGGAAAAGAGCGCTTTATGTACACAGGGGGAGGGGGTGGGGGGCTGCTAGTGCGCAGGACCACTCAAAAATATTTCCTTGGTCTAGGGAACAGTCATCAGAGGTGCCAAACCAAAATAAGAAAGAAAGAAAAAAGGAAAAACCTTTCCCTCTCTTTTTTACATCACTCAGTACAATCTTGCTCATCTCCCGCCCTACCTAGCTGATTCGACACACCCGTTTGCTAGGTAGGGCGGGAGATGAGCAAGATTGTACTGAGTGATGTAAAAAAGAGAGGGAAAGGTTTTTCCTTTTTTCTTTCTTTCTTATTTTGGTTTGACACCTCTGATGACTGTTGCCTAGACCAAGGAAATATTTTTGAGTGGTCCTGCGCACTAGCAGCCCCCCACTCCCTCCCCCTGTGTACATAAAGCGCTGTTTTCCATGAATAAAATTCAGTTGAAGTCCGGCGTTCGTGTTGTCTTTCTCTTCTCGTCCGTGTTCAATTGTGCGCTGGAACATTGTTTCATAATGCTAATCATAACCAACTAGCCCAGCTGTCCATCCTTACCCCTACCCACCACCTAGCAAGTCTCCCAGTAGATAGGCCCCACACGACATTCAGTGCGACTGTCTTCGCGCACCGTGCCTCTTTCAGGTCAGGTTACACACCTGCGGCAAGGCCTTCCACTCCTCCATGGTGTATGCGCCGTACTCAAGTGAACCTTACAATCCCAGGACTTCAGAAAAAGTCGGACTTGCCATCATCAGCGCTCAAGCAACTAACTTTACCTCTCTTGTACGAGAAATACAGCGACTGCACACACGTCTACACTGATGGATCAACTACATCAACAAGTTTTGGCGGCGCTGTAGTTATACCAGCAATGAGAATAACCAAGCGGTTCAAGACTTCCCATGTCACTACGTCTACAGCTGCAGAGCTCGCGGCTCTCCGCGACGCGCTTCAAGTGATAAATGCTGAAAGTCCTAGAAAATGGTCAGTCTTCTGCTATTCAAGGCCGGCCTTGCAATGTGTGCTGTCATTTCTCCGACATGGAACTCACGATCAGCTCACGCGCGAAATCGCGGAACTTGTCCATCACTTAAGAGAAAAAGGCCATGATATCTTTTTTCAGTGGATACCAGGTCATTGCGGTATCATTGGAAATGATGACGCCGACAAGGCAGCTCAAACGTCAAACCAATAAGACCGCTGCGTCCCCATTCCTCTCTCAAGGACCGACGCCGCGAGGCAACTTGGCATTCTAGCACTCACGATCTCCTTAGCAGAGTGGAATACCGTACATACAAGGCGCACAAGATTGCACAGACTAAACCCGTCACTTCAACTCAGACCTCCAGCCGGTCTGCACCGGCGTGAAGCGTCTCTTCTGTGTCGGTTATGGCTTGGAGTGGCCTTCACGAATGCCTACTCAGCGCTAATTGGAACGGCTGATAGTCCTGCATGCGATGTTTGCGGATGCGAGGAAAGTATTGACCACTTATTGTGCCATTGTCCTCAATTTCAAGCACAAAGACAGTATTTGTCCAACACATTGAGGAAACTAGATGATCGTCCTCCGAGTGAACAGACAATATTAGAGCACCGTCCCGACCGATCATCGGCTCAGAAGGCAGTGAAGGCACTTTCGTGTTTTCTCAGAACTTCTGGTTTGCTCGAGCGACTTTAACTGAAGTGCTGTCCGTACACGTACCTACACCTCTCTCCCTTCTTTCTCTTCCCCTTCTCCCGTCCCCCAGTGTAGGGTAGCCAACCAGACTACTGACTGGTTAACATCCCTGCTTTCCTGTATTCTTCTCTCTCTCTCTCTCTCTCTCTCTCTCTCTTGGTGCTCACCCAACTAGCATCGTTGGAACTCTTGTATTTTTGCTACATATCGTAAATGAAAGCGCAGACCGCCTTTTCGCCTCTTCGGCGCCATTGAGCTCCTCACCGGTCCGTTCCTTTCGCAAAAGCACGCTGTGTCTTCCTAACTCACCGTCCGTTTGAGACTTCACGGAACTGCAGACTCGCATCGCGTGTGTGTTTTGCTAGCATGACGGAGAACCGTTGCTTCCCCGCCTCGCTTTTACCCTGAGGGTCTCTTTCGGCATGAGCCGCGCGCGAGGTCCCTAAAACAAACACTGCTCGGACGAGGGACCGCCGTTCACTCCATCAACTCCTCAAGACTCGATCGCGCGCTTCGCGAGCGCAGCGGGGCGCCGGGACACCTCGCGATATTGAACGGTATGTGCCTCCAAGCGCCGAGACAAACGCCGACAAAAACAAATAACATCGCAGCAGTATTTCTCGGGGGGGCACAAGCAAAACGGCTTCCAATTATCTCCCGCGCCGCCTTCAAGACGAGTAAGCAACGAGTTTCTGCATTTTGCCGCCCCATAGTTCGCGTTCGTACAACACGTGTGCATCCCTGCGGTCCTTCTGATCTGCGCCGTGCGCGTATAGCCTCCGGAGTTGGAACTCTGTGACCAGGCCGCGATCACTTTGCCGGCCGCGTAGACAATGCTCTTCGGTGTTTCTCTTTCTTTCTTTCTTTCTTTCTTTCTTTCTTTCTTTCTTTCTTTCTTTCTTTCTTTCTTTCCTTCTTTCTTTCTTTCTTTATTTCTTTCACTATTTAAGCAGGCCCCGAGGTCACAGCGCGCACCTTCTCCTCCGCGCCTGTTTGCGCTGGGGCTCAGACCACGAGCGACAGTCGCCGTCACAGCGGGGACGTGGACTTAGGACGGAATTAGGAGCAATGGAGATTAAAGAAAAAAAAAACTAAACGAAACATAAAAGCATCCCCCCAAATAAAGATTCAGATACGAAGCGATCGCAAACACGACGACGGGAAGTCGTCGCGCAAAGGCACGCCGAGGCGCGCAGCGCAGCTTAAGTATAGGAGTAGTGGTGACGTCAGCGCGGAAGCCCTTCGGCGCCAGAATCTTCGCTGCTGCTAACCGTGATTAGCGTCGTTCTCAAGGGTTGCGTGGGCGCGGTCGCGCTTTTACTCGCGCACGGCCCGTGTTGTTTGTCGCACTCTGAAAAGAGAGAGAGAGAAGGAAGGACAAGGATAAAGGCAGCAACGTACAGCAGTTCTGTGCGTCACCAACGCGCGGAACTGCGACCCCTTTTGGCCTTCCCTTGAGAGGCACCAGGGTTACTGCGAGTAATGGAACCAGTATGGGAGATCAAAGGCATCAATACGTAGATTGACTCGAAATCCCGTCCCATCGGAAGTAGATGCTCAGCGAAGCTGTTCCAAAACCACCGCTACGACTGTTATGTAATGAAGTGTGGCGGCCTCACGGTCGCACAGCAGCTGCCAGACACCCTTCCCCTTTTGACTCGATAAAATATTATCGCGGAGTGTGCGGGAAATGGAAGTGGTGCGAGGGTGTACAACCGAGCCGTAGAGGCTGGACCAACACAAAAATAAAGTCAGTTGTTGCTTGTTCTTCAGGGACGCCTCACTCGCTTCTTTCTGCTGATTTCCAGCCGCGCTCGCGTCCCGCCCAACAGAGGTAAGGCATGTTGTTGGGCTAGTCGGTTCATAGATTCAGCAAAATGTTTGCACTGCGCGAAGACGTAAACAAAAACACAGACGCACACACGGCGCTGTCTCTGTGCGTCTGTCTCTGTTCGCGTCTTTTCTTCGCGCAGTGCAAAAGTCTTCCTGAAGGTATGCTTTGCCGTATTGATGGTTCAGATGCTTGTATTAAGTTTGTTATTTATCGAAGCGTATGCTGTTCTGGGACCGTTTCTATTCTTCCAGGAGGGGTGGCAGACCAGCTTTTCGAAACACACACACACACACACACACACACACACACACACACACACACACACACACTATATATATATATATATATATATATATATATATATATATATATATATATATATATATATATATATTGTCACGTATACTTTATTTCTTTTCGGTTGCTTTGGTTCGCTTCCGGCATTCCTTCGGTCACGTCATATTTTCTGTAGCTCACAACGCGACCTTGAAACGGAGATTTAAGGCTTTCGCTTAATAAATCCCACACAAAGGGATGTGCCACAAGCAATACTAGATCACACGCACAAAGCAAAGCACCTTATCATGTGGCAGAAAGATTCTTTGGAGTACATAACTCGCCTCAAAGCAGCTTTTACATCAGTATACCCCGTTGACACGGCTTTAAGAAAATACCAACCTCCTCCTAAACGTTGCCTTCAGCATTATCGATGCTCTTATCAGCATTTCTCAAAATTTTCAGCACCACTGGGTCGCGCAACTGCCCCTAAATTACCAGCCTCCATAGAATGCTGCGGTCCGTCCGCGGGAGCCCAGGAGAAAAATGGTGCCGTGCGCAGCCGGCGGGCGAGGAGAATCGAGGAGGAAAGCGCCGCGAGGAGGAGAGTGTCACTACATTAAAATTATCGGGCTGCAACAGCCCAGGGATCCACCGACCTTCCGTGGATCATCATTTCAAGACCCAGATAACCGGCTGGAAACATATAAAAGGGTCGCTGCATTCAACAACTGGAAGTCCGACGACAAGCTCCAGCATATGTACTTCGCCTTAGCAGGCGTCACCAGGACCTGTTTTGAGAACCGAGAATCAACCCTGACTACATGAGACCTCTTCCGCAATGGCTGCCTGCAGACGTTCCCGAGCGTCCTGCACCAAGAGCGAGCCCAAGCTCTACTGGAAGCCCGCATGCAGCTGCCGAACGAGAACATCGCGATCTTTACGGAGGAGATGAGCCGTCTATTCCTCCACGCCAACCTGGAAATGTCTGAGGAGAAGAACGTGCACCAATTCATGCGTGGTGTGAAAGAGGAACCTCTCGCCGGAATGATATGAAGCCCACCGAAGAGCGCCGACAAGTTTCTTCGCGAGGCCACCAGCATCGAGAAGACACTGGAAATGCAGAACCGGCAATTCAACCGACTCACGAACTAAAAAATTATGGGGTTTTACGTGCCAAATCCACTTTCTGATTATGAGGCACGCCGTAGTGGAGGACTCCGGAAATTTGCACCATCTGGGGTTCTTTAACGTGCACCTAAATCTAAGTACACGGATGTTTTCGCAATTCGCCCCCATCGAAATGCGGCCGCTGTGGCCGGCATTCGATCCCGCGACCTCGTGCTCAGCAGCCCAACACCATAGCCACTGAGCAACCACGGCGAGTCCTCACGAACTCAACAAACTACACCGGAGTTCAATCACTGGTCACCGACGATCTGCGCGAGACTATCAGAGCGGTCGGGCGGGAGGAGCTTCAGTAGCTATTCCCTTCATCACAGCATCAAGTGGCTTCGATTGCCGACGTCGTACGCGGAGAGCTCCAACAATCACTTGGAGTACCTCAATCGTCGCAGTCTCAGCCGGAAACGCTGACGTACGCCGCGGTAGCCCCCCGTCACGTTCCCCCTCCGCGCCTGTGCCAGGACGCAATAACGACGCAGTTGCGCCGTCCGTCACCGCCGCCAACTCGCCCGCCTGTCGTCCAGCGCAGCTACACAAGGAAGACGGACATTTGGCGTGCCCCCGACCACCGTCCTGTCTGCTATCACTGCGGGGAAGCCGGACATGTCTACCGCCGATGCCCATACCGTGAAATGCAACTACGAGGGTTCGCCGTCCACGCTCCGCGCCCTCAGCAAGGTGAACGCCCTCGTGATATCGCTCACTACCTCGCCGCTACTCAGTGGAGCCCTCGACGACCGTCCCGTTCGCCGTCACCCCGCCACTACTTGTCGCCGCAGCGCCGTCCATACACTGGCCCAGCCCGGGGCCGGTCCGTCAGCCCATATCTGTAAAACTAAAAGCAACAACCGAAGTAGGTATGGTTGCTGTTCGTCGAACTGACGAAGATCTTCCGCTACCGACGAAGATGCCGAAGAGACTCTCACGACGGCATAACGACACGCCGCCATTCCGACGAAGCCTCCAAGCAAACAATGCACCGGCTAAAGACCTGACCACACGACGTACCAGCCACACGTAAACACGACCCAGCCGTGATCCGACGCCAAGACGTAACTGCAGCGCAAGATAAAAAGCAAGCGACCTCGATGTGCTTCTCGACGGCAACGCATTCACCGCCTTAGTGGACACAGGAGCCGACTACTCCGTCATCAGTGGATTATTCGCCGCTAAGCTGAAGAAAGTCATGACTGCATGGGACGGACTTCAAATTCGGACAGCTTGAGGACACCTCATAATGCCGACGGGAATCTGCACGGCAAGAAAACAGTTCATGACCGGACCTACCCTGCAACGCTCGTTTTAATCGAACAGCGCTCGTGAGACGTAATTCTTGGCATGGACTTCCTGAACCAACACGGCACCATCATCGACCAGAGGTAGAAGTCGATAACGCTGTCCACAGAGCAACCGATACCGACGGAGAGGCCTTCCAGTCAGCGTGCCTTGAGTGTATTTGAGGACCAAGTCAGCATACCGCGCCTTGCTACAGCATTGTCATTTCCGTCGGCAGCGAAACACCCGCATAAGTTGAAGGCGTCATCCAGGGCGACCAACGTCTACTGCTAGACTGTGAAATGTGCGTCACAAGAGGGATCGATCGACTTCACGGAGGGAAGTCGGAAGTGATGTTAACCAACATCAGCCAGGAGTTCAAGCACATCAACAAAGGCACGACAATCGCGTATATCGAGGAACCTGTGGAAACCAGCAATGCGTTTGTCCTCTCCGATTCTACCGCATCTCAGGAGTCTTCTCCGACGATACAAGGACTGCTTTTCGACGTCATCGAGGATTCGACAAACGCCAGTCGCAAAGCCTCGCATAATAACCGAAGAGTGTGCTCGACCACTCTGCCAGAGCCCATACCGAGTTTCGACGGGAGAACGTGAAGCTATAAGACAAGTTGACGAAATGCTGCGCTACGACATCATCCAGCCGTCTAAAAGCCCATGGCATCTCCTCTTGTCTTGGGGAAGAAAAAGGACGGAACCCTACGTTTCTGCGCTCATTATCGTCAACAGAACAAAATCACTAAAAAGGGCGTATACCCCCTCCCACGGATAGACGTCGCATTGGATCGGCTCTGAACGCTAAATACTTCTCGTCGATGGACCTCAAGTCTGGCTGCTCGCAAATAGAAGTTGACGAAAGAGATCGCGAAAAGACCGCCTTCGTCACGACAGACGGCCTCTACGAGTTCAAGGTCATGCCATTCGGGCTCCTCTCAGCGCCTGCAATGTTCCATCCGTGATGGACACGCTGTTAGCAGGATTGAAGTGCCAGACCTGTCTTGTTTATTTGGATGACGTCGTCGTTTTCGCCGGAAATTTCGACGATCGCCTTTCGACAGTACCAGAGACCATCAAGTCATCAGGGCTCACTCTGAAACCGGAAAAGTGCCGCTTCGCTTACGATGAGCTTCGTTTCCTGAGTCACGTCATCGGCAAATCTGGAGTTCACCCCGATCCCCAGAAGACTGTTGCCATCGCAATGTTCCCGCAGCCCATCGACAAGAAGGCAGTGCGTAGATTCCTTGGCATGTGTGCCTACTGCAAGCGTTTTGTCAAGGACTTTTCACGCATCGCTGAGCCGCTGACACATCTAACTAAATGTGATGTCGAGTTCAAGTGAGAAACGCCGCAGACCGACGCATTTCAGGAACTCAAACTACGCATGTAGTCGCTACCGATACTTGCGCGCTTCGACGAGGACACCGATACAGAAATCCACACTGACGCCAGTAGCCTAGGCCTCGGTGCCGTCCTAGTCCAGACGAAGGACAGACTTGAACAGGTGATAGCTTACGCTAGCCGGTCGCTCTCAAAAGCGGAAGGCAATTATTCTACGACCGAAAAGGAATGCCTCGCCATCATTTGGGCTGCGGTGAAATTCCGCCCTTACCTATGTGGCAGGCCGTTCACAGTCGTCAGCGACCATCGCGCGTTGGATTGGCTAGCTAAATTAGAGGACGCTTCAGGATGCCTGGCCAGGTGGAGCCTCAGACTGCAAGAATATATGACATTACTGCAATCTACAAGTACGGGCGAGAACACTCTGATGCTGATTGCCTATCACGCGCCGCCATTGAGCCGCCGCCGCAAGATGACGAGGATGACGACGCTATTTGGATCCGACCGCTGGTACGATCTGTTGGGAACTCGGCGCTGACGCCCGTGGTTGTACCTGGGTCGCAAGCCCCAAGGGTAGCGTTGGCCTGGCGGCCTGGGGTACAACTCGAAGCATCCGAAGGTCCCGGCAAAGCATGAGTCGACTGGTAACAACGAAACAACTTGTTTATTTTAACATCGCAAAGAGTTGGCGGTCAGGTTTGACCGAAGTAGAGAGACGGGAGAGCACTTCACTCAACTGAAGAAATCGGAGCCCTCCTTTTGGCGTCCGGGGGCAGCTGTTTTTATACTCTCGCAGTTGAGGGCAAGAAGGAACCCCTCAAAAGACGAGCACGTGAATGTACAATGGGCTAATGGTGACGCACACTGTCGTGGCGCTGCGCACGATCTCGTAGCACCCTGTCGTGGCGCTGCGCACGATCTCGTAGCACCCCGTCGTGGCGCTGCGCACGATCTCGTAGCACCCTGTCGTGGCGCTGCCGGTCGGACACAATGACTGTAACGAGAAGATGGTCCCTGCTTTGGCATCGCCTGTTTCGGGCACAATGACTGGAACGAGATCCCTGCTTTGGCATCGCCTGTTTCGGGCCCAATAACTGGAATGAGATCCCTGCTTTGGCATCGCCTGTTTCGGGCACAATGACTGGAACGAGATCCCTAGGCGGTCGCATCGCCGCAGTCGCGCCTGGAAACACCTGGCGATGAGTGTTGCGGCGACGACGATCGGGCCAAAATGTCTGCCGCCCCGCCGCAGTCGCGCCGGCAAAACCACGTGTCGCAGGCGAAACGCAACAGACCGCCCCGCCGGGGGAAGGAGATCCCGATGGACAGGGGACTGCATCCGCTGTCCGGAGGGATGTCGCTCGATGATGCTCATAACCGAAGTCGGGCGTCCCTTGACGTTTCTTGAGCGCAGCGCACAGAGAAGGCCTCGTTCTCTCGTTCAGGTTCGCACGGGACACTGCAAAGTGACTTCGGGAGAGTTCACATTTTTGTTCTCGTTCCCGGCAAGCGTTAGAACTACGCTGAAAACTCAACCGCTCAGTCAGCAAGCACGGCACAACCCTCACTAAGCCCTGCCAGGCTCTTTCCCCTTTTTATACCACTGCCTAGTTCCTTACAGTAGTCTAGCATCACTCAGAACGCGTCCACAAATTGAAAAATTGCACTAGAAAGCATATCATCACTTTGAAACACTAAACAAAAGCAATATGTTAAAAAAAAAAATCCTGCCTCAGGAAGAAAAACATCAGTAACAAACAATTTTGAGGCTGATTCCTACGTTAGGGGCTTCGACTTAAGCCATCGGCGTTACCGTTGAGACTCCCCTTTTTGTAACGCACCTCAAAGGAATATTGTTGTAAAGCGAGGCTCCAGCGCAGGAGGCGGCCATTTTTGGGAGAGATGGTCTGCAGCCATTGGAGAGGGCAGTGATCCGTCTCAATGATAAACCTCGAGCCGGCTAGATAGCATGACAATTTCTGAACGGCCCACACGAGACATGCACACTCTTTCTCGGTGGCGCTATACGCCTGCTCACGACTGGTCAGCTTACGACTAGCATACAGGACGGGGTGTTCTACTTCTCCATTTTCCCGTTGGCACAGTACAACGCCCATGCCTCGCTCACTAGCATCGCACTGAACAATGAACCCTTTTGTATAGTCTGGCGATCGTAGCACAGGCTGGCTTGTTAGGGCACTCTTTAGGGCGCTAAAAGCTCTTTCCTTGGTCTCGTCCCAGACGACTGTTTGAGGCTCTGTCTTTCTTAGAGCATCCGTCAGGGGAGCCGCGATATCAGAGTACCTAGGGATGTACCTCTGATAGTAGCCGGCGACACCCAAGAACGACCGAATATCGGTCTTTGTGCGCGGTTGCGGAAAGTCTCGCACAGCGGCCACTTTTATTTCAGAGGGGCGGCGACGACCCTGACCAATCACGTGACCGAGGTAGACAACCTCGGCCTGTGCTAACTGGCACTTAGGAGCCTTGACTGTCAAGCCCGCTTCGCGCAGGCGGGTTAGCACTGCCCGCAAGTGTGTCATATACTCAGACCAGGATGCGGAGAATATCGCTACGTCGTCTAGATACGGTAAAGCGAATTCTTGCTGTCCCCGCAACACTTTATCCATGAGGCTTGAAAAACAGTATGGCGCGTTCTTCAAACCAAAACTCAACACTTTAGGACGGAATGTTCCCATTGGTGAAATGAACGCCGCATACCTACTAGCCTCTTCTGTAAGTGGAACCTGCCAATAACCCCTGACAAGATCTAGGGTGGAAATAAACTGAGCGCTACTAACTTTCTCAAGGCGCTCCTCGATGTTAGGGATCGGATAAATTTGATCCTTAGTGATGGAATTAAGCCTGCGGTAGTCGACGCAAGGACGAGGTTCCTTGCCCGGTACCTCAACTAAAATCAAAGGGGAGGTATAATCACTCTCACCTTCCTCAATAACACCGAGCTGTAGCATTTTCTTTACCTCAGCCTCCATAATATCGCTCTGGCGGGGTGACACCCGATACGCCTTGGATCGTACTGGCTCTGGGGAGGTAAGTTCAATATCATGAGTAAGTACAGAAGTCCTACCAGGCCTCTCAGAGAACAGACCTTGAAACTCTTGTAATAGCTGGTGTAGTTCGGTTTTCTGCTCAGGCGACAGCGGTGCTTTACTGATAAGGTCACTAATGACTTGACCGGTGTCTTCCCTGTTCGTCACTGAGCCTAGTCCCGGAAGCTCGACTGGAAGCTCTTCAGGAACGTTTACCATCATGCACACCACTGCTTCCCTTTGTCTATAAGGTTTGAGCAGATTACAGTGGTAAACTTGCTGTGCTTTCCGCTTTCCTGGCAGACTTACCACGTAGTTAACGTCCGACAGTTTCTGAACAATTCGTGCTGGGCCCTCCCACTGCACGTCTAGTTTGTTGTTTAGCGATGTGCGCAATATCATGACCTCATCGCCAACCTCAAAACGACGGGCCCTGGCTGTCCGATCATAATAAACCTTGGCCCTCTGCTGGGCCTTTGTCATTGCTTCACCTGACAACTCCTGTGCCCTTCTTAAGCGTTCGAGGAGCTTAAGCACGTACTCCACCACGACTGGGTCGTCGCCCCTACCTTCCCACGATTCCCGAAGCATGCGAAGCGGAGATCGAAGCGAGCGACCGTACACCAGTTCAGCTGGCGAAAACCCCGTAGCCGCATGCGGCGCGGTCCTTAAAGCAAACATCACCCCAGGCAGACACAGCTCCCAGTCAGTTCGATGTTCAAAACACAACGCTCTCAACACGCGCTTCATGACGGAGTGGAGCTTCTCAACGGAATTCGACTGTGGGTGGTACACTGAGCTGTGTAACAGCTTTACCCCACACCTTTCGAGAAAAGTTGTCGTCAAAGCGCTAGTAAACACTGTGCCCTGATCTGATTGGATTTCCGCAGGAAAACCAACTCGCGCAAATATGGACAGTAGTGCATTAACTATCTCAACTGAGCTGAGTTCTTTAAGCGGCACTGCTTCAGGGAACTTTGTCGCTGGGCAGATCACAGTCAAAATGTGTCTGTACCCCGTGGCTGTTACCGGCAGAGGTCCCACAGTATCAATAACGAGCCGTCTAAAAGGCTCCGTTATGATAGGTACCAATTTCAACGGCGCCCTTGATTTGTCCCCTGGTTTGCCCACCCGCTGACAAGTGTCACATGTCCTCACGAAATGGTCTGCGTCCCGAAAACACCCTGGCCAATAGTACTCTTGCAAGAGACGGTCCTTAGTTTTCTTAACTCCTAGGTGTCCGGACCACGAACCCCCATGTGACAAGCGCAACAGATCCTGACGATAGCATTGAGGCACGACCAGCTGATCGAACTCCACTCCTCTTCGGTCTAGATACTTCCGGTACAGGACTCCACCTCTTTCCACAAAACGCGCAGTTTTCCTGGCGATACCTTCTTTGACATTGCAGCGCACGTTTTCCAGGCTGCCATCCTTTTCTTGCTCGGCTATCAAAGCCGTCCGGCTGACTTTTAGCAACCTATCAAGTCCGTCTGACGTAGGCGCGATGAGCAAATCAGTAGATAGCTCTTCTAACTTTCCCGAATCGGGATTTTCCTCTCCAGTATCTGGCGCCTTCAACGCTACAGACTCAATTTTATTCTGTTCGGGCGTGCTCTGAATATCAGCTTGCTGCGCCTCTGACCCTTTTTCGTTGTTTGATAACGTCGGCCCCGCAACTACCGCCTTTGCAGCGAGCTCCCGAACCTTCGATCTGGTTAAGGCCTGAACACTAGCTTCACCAAACAAAAGCCCCTTCTCGCGCAGGAGGTGATCGGACCTGTTTGAAAATAGGTACGGGTACTGGGGTGGCAGCATAGATGACACTGCCGCCTCTGTCTCAAGCGCTCCGAAAGGTCCTTCAATAAGCACCTTTGCTACCGGCAGACACACGCTATGAGCTTCCACGGCTTGCTTGATCCACGCGCACTCGCCCGTGAACATATGGGGTTCTACGTAAGATGGGTGAACTACATCCATCGTAGCTGCGGAATCGCGAAGCACTCGGCACTCTTTCCCGTTCACGAGGAGGTCTCGCATGTAAGGCTCGAGAAGCTTCATGTTCTCGTCAGTGCTGCCTAATGAAAAAAACACAACTTTTGGTGTTGTTTCCGGACACTGCGCCGAAAAGTGACCCGGCTTCTGGCACGTATAACACAAGCGCGCTCGCCTCATCTCGAACCGCTTTCTGCGTTTGGCTGCCGCCGTCTCTTTACGTTTGGTCGGACTGCTTTCGCTCGCATCCGCACTACGCGTGTCCCCCTTTAATCTCATGGGTGTGAACTTTGGCCTCTCAAACTTCGAGCCAAATTCACCCTTTTGACCGTCCTTAGCTCCGCGAGCTCGACGCGTCACAAACTCCTCGGCTAGCTCAGCGGCTCTAGCCACCGTACTCACGTCTGGCCTATCCAAGACCCAGTATCGCACGTTCTCCGGTAACCGACTATAAAACTGTTCTAGCCCGAAACACTGCAGAACTTTATCGTGGTCACCAAACGCTTTCTCTTCTTTGAGCCACTCCTGCATGTTCGACATAAGCCTATACGCAAACTCTGTATATGACTCACTTCTGCCTTTCTCATTTTCCCGAAACTTCCGACGGAACGCCTCCGCAGACAGCCGGTACTTTTTTAGAAGACTCGATTTCACTGTGTCGAAATCCTCTGCCTCCTCTCTATCCAAGCGAGCGACTACGTCGGCCGCCTCGCCGGGTAACAAAGTGAGCAAGCGCTGTGGCCACGTTTCCCGAGAGAACCCCTGCTTCTCGCACGTTCGCTCAAAGTTAACCAGGAACAAACCAATGTCCTCTCCAAGCTTAAACGGCCGCATCAGGTCAGTCATTTTGAACAATACGCGTTCTCCTGCACCGTGTGCCTGACTTCCATTACGAGCGCGTTCCATCTCTACCTCAAGACGCTTCATTTCCAAAGCGTGTTGACGGTCACGCTCTTGTTGCTCTCGCTCTTTCTGTTCTTTACGTTCACGCTCTTCTTTTTCTTTCTGTTCTTTACGTTCACGCTCTTCTTTTTCTTTTTGCTCTTTAAGTTCGCGCTCCTGTCTTTTTGCAGTCTCCCTCTCCTCCATGGTCTCAAGGCATTCCGACAGCTCGTCATCCTCAGCCTCTAACTCAAGAATAGCCTTTAGCAGTTCAGGTTTTCTTAGTTTGTCTGAGACATCCAGACCCAACTCTCTTGCAAGCTCCAACAATTTCGGTTTGCGCAACGACTTCAAATCCATGGCTGCTCTGAATGCTGCTTTCTCTACTGCTTACTATTGTCTTGCCGCAACTAACCCGGCAGCAACGACAACCACAATTACCAGCTCTGTTTCTAACACTAACAAAAGCCTGGCAAAGCTCAGAAGAAGAAAGTCCCGCACTCACCAAACCTCGCAGGCAGGAATTCCGCGCAGTCGTTCCGCTGCAGGCAACCAGTCGTCACACAGGGCTCGTTGCACTGCTCCCGGATCGTCGTTGAGCTGCTCAGCATACTGTCAACTGCATCTCTTTGCTGCTGGCCTCCGTTGTCGCGATCTCGCCGCTGGCAGACCGTTGTTTGAAGTCGTAGGCGATCTCACCGCTGGCAACCAGATATTTGAAGTCGTAGGCGATCTCACCGCTGCCAACCAGATGTTTGGATCCGACCGCTGGTACGATCTGTTGGGAACTCGGCGCTGACGCCCGTGGTTGTACCTGGGTCGCAAGCCCCAAGGGTAGCGTTGGCCTGGCGGCCTGGGGTACAACTCGAAGCATCCGAAGGTCCCGGCAAAGCATGAGTCGACTGGTAACAACGAAATAACTTGTTTATTTTAACATCGCAAAGAGTTGGCGGTCAGGTTTGACCGAAGTAGAGAGACGGGAGAGCACTTCACTCAACTGAAGAAATCGGAGCCCTCCTTTTGGCGTCCGGGGGCAGCTGTTTTTATACTCTCGCAGTTGAGGGCAAGAAGGAACCCCTCAAAAGACGAGCACGTGAATGTACAATGGGCTAATGGTGACGCACACTGTCGTGGCGCTGCGCACGATCTCGTAGCACCCTGTCGTGGCGCTGCGCACGATCTCGTAGCACCCCGTCGTGGCGCTGCGCACGATCTCGTAGCACCCTGTCGTGGCGCTGCCGGTCGGACACAATGACTGTAACGAGAAGATGGTCCCTGCTTTGGCATCGCCTGTTTCGGGCACAATGACTGGAACGAGATCCCTGCTTTGGCATCGCCTGTTTCGGGCCCAATAACTGGAATGAGATCCCTGCTTTGGCATCGCCTGTTTCGGGCACAATGACTGGAACGAGATCCCTAGGCGGTCGCATCGCCGCAGTCGCGCCTGGAAACACCTGGCGATGAGTGTTGCGGCGACGACGATCGGGCCAAAATGTCTGCCGCCCCGCCGCAGTCGCGCCGGCAAAACCACGTGTCGCAGGCGAAACGCAGCAACGCCTTCATTGGAATAATAAGCGCGGATGACTTCGCTGAACAGCAACAAGCAGACCCGTACCTAAAAAGCCTCGTCGAATATTTGGAAGGTGTTGCAAATGGGTCGCAAGCCCCAAGGGTAGCGTTGGCCTGGCGGCCTGGAGCACAGCTGGAAGCATCCGAAGGTCCTGGCAAAGGATGAGTCGACTGCTAGCAGAACAACTTGTTTATTCTAGCATCGCAAAAGAGCGGCCGGTCAGGTCGACCGAAGTGGAGAAACAGGAGACCACGTTACTCGACTGAAGAAATCGAAGCTTCTCTCTTGGCATCCGGGGGGCAGCTGCTTTTACACTCTCGGAGGCGAGGGCAAGAACGAACGGCGCGCAAGAGGCGCACGTGAGGGCGGTGCACGGACACGCTGTGACAAGAAGTGACGTATCCGCCGGGCCGGCGCCGGTCAGACCTCCTCGTTTCACAGTGCATGCGCCTCGTATGGGCTCCGTATATTTCAAACTCTTGTGGCTAAACAATCATAGCTGGACTCAAACTAACGTCGGAACCAGTTTCCGGAAGTGGTCAGCTACCGATCCAGACCAGTCCCGACGCCAGGGACCCAGGACAAGGGTTTCTACGACCACAAGATTGCTAACCCTAACAAGATCTTCAGCTGATCCGTCTGGCCGAGAAACAGGTGCGCCGCAGCTACGAAGGTGCGCGGCGTCGCTGCCGCAGTCCCGGCTCCCGAGGACTTCGCCCAACGACTCGCATCCCCGTGAGATCAAGTAAGCGCAGCCCCTCCCCTCATTATGGAGGTAGTAGAGGTTGAGGGCACGGAAATAGCCCCCGAAGAAGTTACCGTTGAGGCAGGGTGGCTTGTCAGCCACCGTAAGTAACGACAGACTACGCAGGCATCATCCCTACCCATACATGGCTCCCTCCGTGCAACAGCAAGCGCACGCACCAAGAGTACCCAGCAGTCTGCACTACGCCCACGCGCACCACGGCAACCACGACTTCCGAAGAACGATATCAAGATCGTCATACGCCCAAGAGACGGTTTCAACGTGTCCAAACTAGGAGACGCCCAGATACGCGACTCAATACTACAGATCACGGGCATTACAACCAAAGAAGCAGAGGACGACATTTACCGCTCATGCACGGATAATAACGTCATTGTAGTTAGCACGCCAATCATGTCTAACGCCAAAAAATACTGCCGCATCCGCTGCCTCCCCATCGGAGCAGTCCGCTACGCAGCCACAGCATACGTCACACCGCCGGAGGACACAGCCAAAGGAGTCATACATAACATCCCTGCATATGACACAGAAGAAGACATTACCAACAGTCTCGTTTACAAGAAGAACCCTACGATTCTGCAGGCCCGACGAATGGGCAGTACTAATTCAGTGCTCATCGTATTCGACGGAAAGCAAGTACCGTACCATGTCTACTACCGCGGAGCAGAATACAAATGCTATCTACATAAGAAGCGCATCGAGGTCTGCGACATCTGCGGGACCGTCGGCCACAGGGCCGATGTATGCCCCACTCTAACCCAGAAGAAATGCAATAGCTGTGACACAGTAAATCCACCGGCTGATCACCCCTGTCACCCTTGCTGCGCGCTCTGCGGCAAAGGCCACCCGACTGGTGATAAGTCCTGCCATCGCCGCTTCCAGACACCACACCTCCTACTCCAACGACGATGGCAACGCCTACGACTGGGACAGCAAGGAGCGGACCAGGAGACGGGGTCATCGACTTCAGCAAATGGAGACTCAGCTCTGCCAACACCGAAGCCGACACCACAACCGCAGGCTCCCGAACGCAGCAACTCACGCGGACGCAGTCGGTCTCGTGGACGCAGCCGCTCCCGAGGTCGCAGTCAGTCACAAGGACGCAGTCACTCCCGGAGCGGACCGGATTCAACACCACCGCAGCAGCAAGGAAACGCAAGCCCTCGAACGACAACAGTTAAAGTGCAAGACACACCCCCCCAGGGAAGCTGGGCCAGCATTGTCTCCCACACAGGTCACACCTCACAACCTATAGCAACCCCAGTGAACACAGTTAGTGACGGTACCATGCACAGCTTCATGCATGAGCTCCGATCCTTACGTGCTGAGATACAAGACCTCAAGACAGAAAACGCTAAGCTCAAATCACAACTTGCAGACACACAACCCAAACACTTACCATCAAATGCAGACAACCTTCCTGTCCCTGCAGTAGATTGCCGGCAAACCACCCAACAACCAACCCCGCACAAGCGCAAAGCTCTCGAACCAATCGCAACAGCGGCACCACCAGCATACACTTCAGAAGGAAATGTCAACTGTGAGGCCCTCACTGAGCTGCAACAGCGGATAGAACGCAACCTCAACGAAGCAATAGACTGTAAGCTTGCCACGTTGCTCGACGCCTCCATTGCAAATGCTCTCGAACGCGCAATGGACAACCTCCTTACTGCGAAACTAGAAACGCTACTACTGCCCAGAATTGAGCAAGCCTTTGCGGCAAGAGAACAACAGCGACAGGAAAACATGGACGACACGCGCAAAGTGTTTCAAGACATGGTCGCGACTCTGGCTCAAAATCACAACACCCGTTTGACAGAATTGGAAAACACCCTACTCCGTCCCAGAGCAGGTCCCCTAAAGAAGCCGTACTCGCGTCCCGACAAAGATGGCTGCGAGTAATCCAGAACGTGCTACCTACTGCATTTGGCAGTGGAACTGCCGGGGCTTCCGGCGAAAACGAGCACACTTAGAGCAATATATTACCTCTCTCCAACCACATACTGCCCCCGATGTTATCGCATTACAAGAGACCGGAGTAGCGGCTAAGCTGTCGGGATACGCGGCATACACCGCAGTTTGCGATGACAACCGCAGGCCCCAGGTAACCACACTAGTTAAGCGAAACATTCCGGTTAGACAGCATCACACAGGCATTGATACAGCAGCCCACATTTTCCTGGAGATCATCCCGTCTGCAAGGCGCAAGCAGCAGAGTCTCTTCATCCTCAATGTGTACAGCAGCCCCAAACAACAACATAGGTTTCTACGACTTTTCACCAAAGCAGATCAAGTAGCTAGGGGAGCCCCCCTGCTCATCGTAGGGGACCTAAACGCCCCTGCGGTGGCATGGGGATACCCAATGGACCGCCGAAAGGGAAGACAACTATGGCTTGACGGACAGAATCTAGGTCTTACTCTTGTCACGGATCCAACTTGTCCCACCCGTATGGGAAACAGCGTTAGCAGAGACACTACTCCGGACTTAACATTCGCAAAACGAATTCCACAAGCAGACTGGATCAACACACAAGACAACTTGGGCAGCGATCACTATTTAATCCAAACAAAAGTTCGAGCGGGCCCGCGAAAGCCTAAGGGCCGTCAACTCCGCATAGCGAACTGGGACGCTTTCCGGCAGGCCAGAGCCCTCACCTCTTTCTCGGGTACCCAACCCCCTTTCGAAGATTGGGTCGCATCCTTGCTGCAAGACGCGAGCGAAGCCACTAAATTGGTGCCTGAGGAAGCTAATCTGCAGGAGGCAGATAGCAAGTTACTGCATATGTGGGAAGCCCTCGCCAGTCTGCAACGCAGATACAAACACAACAAGCTCAACCGAACGCTCAGGAAACGTATTAGTACTCTCACCCTTCACATCGAAGACTACGCACGACAACTTACTCGTCAAAATTGGCACAGCACATGCGACAGCATGGAGCGGCAACCAAACCTGCCCAAAACGTGGAATATCCTCCGTTACCTCCTCGATCCGGCCAACAGCAAGAACACACAACAGCACAACTTGCAAAAAATTATTCACACCCATCCGGGCACGGACGCACAAGTTCTTCAAGAGCTGATAGACCGATACATAGGACCTCAACCTACTACACCCGCTCCAGCATACACAGGCACCGCTAACGACCACCTGGACGCGCCCATACAAGCAGCAGAAGTGCGGGAAGCCATCCTCGCACTCCGCCCTAACTCGGCCCCGGGACCTGATGGCATTACTAATAAAATGCTTCGCAACCTAGATGAGGATTCTATACTAGCCCTCACAGCTTATTTTAACGCATACTGGGAAACTGGAAACCTCCCCTCACAATGGAAAGAAGCCAAAATTATTATGATTCCCAAACTCGGGAAGCGCCTCCTACTCGAAAACCTACGCCCTATCTCCCTCACTTCATGTGTCGGAAAGGTCCTCGAACACGTCATCCTCACACGCTTACACAGAGATATGAACGACAACGACCTCTTCCCCAATACCATGATTGGCTTCCGCCCGAAACTTTCTCCTCAAGATATCATGATTCAGCTCAAGCACCAAATTATCGATGGCGACAAAAGCTCCAGGC
Source organism: Dermacentor variabilis (assembly GCF_050947875.1). Taxonomy (NCBI): domain Eukaryota; kingdom Metazoa; phylum Arthropoda; class Arachnida; order Ixodida; family Ixodidae; genus Dermacentor; species Dermacentor variabilis. The sequence goes on along the minus strand of NC_134569.1, from coordinate 213,683,094 downwards.
TGGACACCAAAGCCATCTTGGGACTCGACCTAACCAAGGCATTCGATAACGTCACGCATGAGGCCATACTGAACCAACTGGCACAACTTCAGGTTGGCCATCGAGCATATAACTACGTGAAGAATTTTCTTACAGCTCGCACGGCCACCATTACCATCGGAGGGTTGCAGTCGCCAATTATTAACTTCGGCAGCAAAGGCACGCCGCAAGGATCGGTTCTATCCCCTTTTCTGTTCAACGTGGCCTTGCTCGGACTACCGCCTGCATTAGCTAGCATCCCCAACCTGAAGCATAGCCTCTACGCAGACGATATCACCCTGTGGGTCACCGGGGGCAGCGACGGGGACATCCAAAACACGCTGCAGCAAGCCATCAACGAGGTCGTTGCATACGTAGAACCGCGCGGCCTGGCGTGCTCCCCACAGAAATCGGAGCTCCTTCTGTACAAGCCTACTTGGGGAGGTCGACGCCCAGACTCTCACCCGCCCGAGATAGAACTCCACGTGCACCAGCAACGCATACCTACTGTACCTAGCATTCGTATCCTTGGCTTACGCATCCAACATAACGGCAGAAACACGGAGATACTCAAGCAATTAGATAATCATGTACACCAAACCACTCGCCTCATTGCACGCATCGGAAATCGACATCACGGCATGAAAGAAAGCAACCTTATACGCCTGGTAACCGCCTACGCCCTGAGCAGGATCACCTATGTCGCCCCGTACCTTACCCTCAATGCAACTGACAAGCTCAAACTCAACACCATGATCAAGAGGGCCTATAAACAAGCCCTACATCTTCCCATCACCACCTCTAACGAGAAACTGGACGCCCTCGGCATCCATAACACCATAGACGAGCTTATTGAAGCGCAGCGTATTAGCCAATACGAACGACTCGCCAATTCCACCACGGGCAGGCACATTCTAGGCACCCTAGGCGTAACCTACACCACCCAATTCGGACCAAAAGTGCCCATCCCTCCAAACATTCGTGCTCAACTAGTTATCCCACCCATACCTCGCAATATGCACCCTGCACACAATCCGGAGCGACGTGCAGAACGAGCTAAACGACTACAAAAGCGCTACGACCAAGCCGCTGACGTAACCTACGTCGACGCAGCAGAATACCCCAACCAAAATACCATGGCGGTCGTCGCAGTCGCGGGTTCGCAGTACCGCCTCGCCGCGGCCGCATCAATATTCACCACGCAACCCGAAGTAGGAGAAGAAACGGCCATCGCTTTGGCTTACGCGGCTACCAATGCACACTGCATCATAAGCGATTCAAAAACGGCCATTCGTAACTACACAAGAGGACTGATAGCACCCCAAGCACAGAAGATTCTCTCTGGCACTCCTCCCTCAAGGCAACGCCGCGTGCAGATCATCTGGGCCCCTGGTCACTCGGGTCTGGCTGGAAACGAAGCCGCCCACGATGCCGCCCGAGCTCTCGCACACCGGGCGCATCATCCTTCTCCTGCGTCTTCCGATCCCGACCAGCCCTCTGTTCTGCATCGCGGGCACGCGCGGGACCGAATGGTCACGTTGAGAGAAATTCTCCTGCACTACCGCAGGGAGCGGTTACGCTACCCCCCAGCACACAAAACACTGAATAAGTCTCAATCTACCACTTGGCGACTCCTTCAGACACGAACCTTTCCGAACCCCGTGCTTTACAACCGCATGTACCCCGATGCATACTCTCCACTCTGCAAAGCGTGCGAGGCCCGCGCTGACCTCGATCATATTATCTGGCAATGCCCCAAAGCCTCACCCACCAACACCTCCCACACTAACACACGCATAACTACGGCCGGGCAGTGGGAGACATTGCTGCTCAGCTTGGACCCAGAGGAGCAGCTCTGGGCCGTCCGGATGGCCGAAGACGCCGCCAGAAAGCAAGGACTGGCCGCCGTCTGAGGAAGGGGGGACTGGGGGTTAGTCTCCCGACCCCCGCCACCCCTGAACCCCATCAAGGACATAACAAAGTTTTATCTCTCTCTCTCCTCCCCCCGGCTGCCGCGCTTTGACAAGCGTGGGCACCAACATGCACACACACACACACACACACACACACACGAAGACACGTGGCATTGAAACATGCCTGGACGCGCACAGCAGGAGGCGTTCGAACAGCGCTGAACTGGCCAAAATGTCCGCCGCTGTAAACGAAGCCCCGGCGTCCGTTGCATCCGCGCCGGCTATACCACACGTCGGAGGCGAAACGTAACAAAGGGCACACAGACGTTCTCCATAGGGCATTTAAGCGAGGATTGTCGTCGTTCTCGCTTCAGTACAAGCCTACTTGTAAAGAATGACTTATCACAAGTCCGCGCCAACTACCTTCTTGTTGTACCGCGCTGCCTCCAGAAGTACTGCACGCTCTACATGACGATCCGACCGCTGGACACCTCGGATTTTGCCGGACGCTGTCGAGGATGCAGGAAAAGTATTACTGGCCGTGCCTGACCGCCGACATCGCCCGTTACGTCAAGAAATGCCGAAGGTGTCAGCGACTCAAGACACCACCGACAAGGCCAGCACGATTACTACAGCCGATCGAGCCTCTTTGCCGACCATTTCAGCAGGTCGGGATGGATTTGTTGAGACCCTTTCGACGTCAACATCTAAAAATAAGTGGATCGTCGTGGCGACGGACTACCTGACCCGCTTCGCTGAAACGAAAGCACTGCCGAAAGGTAGCGCAGCCGAAGTGGCGAAATTCTTTGTCGAGAACATCCTGCTGCGACATGGCGCCCCAAAAGACCTCCTCACCTACAGAGGAACGGCCTTTACAGTGGAGCTCACCCAAGCCATTCTGCAATACAGTCAGACAAGCCAAAGGAGGATAACTGCCTACCACCCGCAGACGAATGGTCTTACGGAGCGCCTGAATAAGACCTTCGCCGAAATGCTAGCAATGTACGTCGGCGTCAAACATAAGACCTGGGGTGCCGTCCTGTCGTACGTAACGTTCGCTTACAGCACGGCGGTGCAAGAAACAACACAGATCACGCCGTTCAAGCTGGTTTACGGCAGGAGCCCGGCAACGACTCTCGACGCCATGTTGCCGCACGTCTCCGACGAAGAGAATCTTGACGTCACCACCTATCTCCAGCGCGCCGAAGAAGTCCGACGACTCGCCCGTCTGCGGATCAAGAACCAGCAGAGGACCGACAGCCGACACTGCAACTTTCGACGACGCTACGTCGAGTACCATACCGGCGACCGTGTTTTGGTTTGGACCCCAAACGCTGACGAGGCCTTAGCGAGAAGCTTTAACGCCGCAGTTTCGGACCCTACAGGACCATCCGACGCATTGGCGCACTCGACTATGACGTCGTACCAGACGGCATTTCGCTATCACAGCGGAGCCGCTCGCGATCTGAAATAGTCCACGTTGTGTGACTTAAGCCGTTGTACCAGCGCTAATGAACTTTGGCACTTTGCGTAGCTGACCCTTGTAGCATCGGGATGATGCTTTTCTAGAGGGGGGCATCGACATGCGGACTTGTTTATCTTTTTTTGGGTGAGAACTTTTCACCGTCTAACAAATGTTATCGCTCAGCGTGGGACGTGCCTGCATGTATCAGAAGTTTCTGGAATGTTATCGATGGTTCTATCCGCTGTCTGTTGTCACCGAACTTTTTGTAATCCGATTGCATGTATGCGCGACGCGAATGGTGTAGAACTTTCTGGAAGACACGCGGGCACCAGCGGTTACTCTGGACCGTTCGATGGCTCGTCTATAAAAGCCGACGCGCTTGTTCGGGAGATCAGATTTCGACGATCACCGACTGTGTTTGCCGCTATCATTGTACTTCAAGTGTAGCCTGTTTTTGTTGGCACAGGTTTGCCCAATAAAAGTTAGTTTCGTCATTCATAGTATTGCTACTGTGTTCTTTACCATTAATACGTAACATATTTATATATGTATATATGGGGACTCTGACAGGGGCCCTGACATTTTCGGCGGCGCGGAGGACACCGACGTGGAGGACTGGCTGACGACATATGAAAGGGTAAGCGCCCACAACAAATGGGACGATCGCGTAAAGCTATGGAACGGCTGTCGTCAGTCTCTGCTACAACAGCCATGAGACCGATTTTTCGACGTGGTCCTCGTTTAAGATGTATTTAAGAAAGTCAACGTGACGATGTCGGAGTGTGACAAAATCGGAAATGTCATGAAAGGGACAGAGGACGATGCTTTCAACATGATACTTGCCACGAATCCTCAGCCAGTAGCTGACATTGGCACTCTCTTCGAAATCTACGAGGAGCTACGCAGGCAGCGCTCGTTGACACGTCGCCCTTCATGGCGCGACGAACACATTGCTGGTTTGGCTACCATCTCCGACCAGTGGGCATCACACAGGGCTACAGCACCGTTTTCGTTCGTAAAACATTCCCATTCCCTGTGATGCTGCTCTGAGGGGACTGTCTTGGTGATGTAGAAGCCATCGAAGACGTGCAAGTTATGGACGTGCCCGATGACCATTACTGCGCTAGTTCCAGTGCGCTCAGTGCTGTTTCTACGTCTGAGCTGTCGCCCAGTGATGTGTTCGGTTCTTCTATTGTCTGTTACGTTACAGCGGTTCAATCGCCTCAGCTTTTGTGCCTTTTAGGACAATTTCGTTCTTCTTTTGATGTAGGGCAATCTTCCCTGGGCCAGACGTCAACTGTTAGACATTGCATCGAGACTGGCTCACAACCACCATTGCGGCAACGTCCGTATCGTGTACCTTCGCTTCATTCGCAATTTCATCGTCATATCGCCATGACGAAGCTACTTAGAAGCGACAGGTCTCTCACTTCGTGGTCATCCGAGTACGACGAGGCCTTCACAAAGCTCCGTCATTTGCTAACGTCTCCGCCAATCTTACGCCATTACGACCCGACAGCCTCTACCGAGATGTCAGCGGTGTTGGCCTCGGCGCCATTCTTGCCCAGCGCAAACAAGGGTTTCCTGAATATGTCGTGGCTTATGCAAGTCGTACACTTACGAAAGCTGAGACAAATTACACTTGGACAGAAAAACAATGCCTGGGCATCATCTGGACTCTTACTAAGTTCCGGCTTTATTTGTATAACCGTCCATTTGATGTAGTCACGAACCACCATGCACAATAGTGGCTTTCGCCCTTGAAAGATCCCTAAGGCCGTCTTGCGCGATGGGCACTTCGCCTGCAGGACTACGACATCCGCGCGTTGTACCGCTGTGGACGCCAACATTCTGACGGTGACACCCGCTCGTCCTTTCCCTTGCCTGACGACAATGCCCGCTGCCCACTGTTACGGTTGGCGTGTAACACCCCGTGCTGAAAGGATGATCGAAAGACCATGCCTAATCGAAACGGAGGATGGTTCCCTAATTTGCTATTGGTGGCTCGAGTGGTTGCCTGTCTGGCGGGCGAACCGCAGTGATTACGGGCCCCTTTGTGCGTGTGCGTGACAAGAGGGAGGGCCGCCTTCCGCGAACTGTGCGACTCAAGGGGAGACACCTTTCCGGGAACCAAACTGGTCCCACGAGTTGACGCCAGCCAAGGCTACACTTGCAACGTCGCCTAGGAGAGAGGGAGCAGCCGCCCATCACCGACCAGACTCAGTATATGTAACGTGACGTGGACGTGAGCAAAATCCCGCCTACGATTTTAGCGGGCCTATTTAAGCGGCCCCGCAAAGTATTTTTATTATTCTCTTCTTTTATATCCTCCACCTTCGCCCCTGCCTAGTCGCCTTGCTCTACCGATCGCCTGCAGCCTGCCGACAACGCCACGCCACCCAGCAGTAACGTCGGTCGAGGTTCGAGTAACCGGCGTCGCAACAACTGGTTGGGAGCGATGGGATACGCTACCCCAGAGGCCGCAACTTTGGATGACATCTAGGAGATCGTCTCCTCTTTGTCCTAGTGACAACTTTGGAACGAAGGTGTCAGGATTCATGGCTGCATATGGTGAGTGCACGGTTTTTCTTCACTGAGATATCACTTGGCTTTACGTATATTTGGGGGGAAGTACAAAGGAGTGATTTTTCTTTAACCGTTGACGGAAGTTTTAAGTACGTCGAGGTTGTTATAGAGTGAAGATTTAGCAGCACTAAAGGTAGCCATGAACTTGAAGGCACTAAAGAAGCCGGAGTTGTTTAACTTGGCCAGAGAGTTGGGTCTCCAAATTGACAAATCGAAGAGAAAGCCGGAGATCACTTAGGCGATCGAAGCGATCGTGGCAGAGGACGATGAACTGAAGGAATGCCTAGAGAGAAATACGCATAAGGAGGAAGAGTGTAAGCGCCTAGAAGAAAAAGAAGAGCGCGAGCGGGCAGCACGTGAGGCAAAAGAAGAGCGCGACTTCGAAATGAAGCGCCTAGAGATTGAGCTCCTGAAAGCTCAAAATGCTGAAAGACCTAGCACAGAGGCACGAGAAAGCGAGCGCAGAATGACAGTCTTAATGGCATCCTAAGCAGCAGGAGGGCAGGTAGGTCTTTTTCTAGTGCAGTTTGAGCGCGCGTGTGAGAAGGCAAGATTCGCGAGAAACACGTGGCCGCAACGCTTGCTTACGTTGCTGCCACGTGGGGTAGCTGATATCATTGCCCGCATAGGGAAAGAAGAAGCAGAGGACTTCGATAAAGTCAAAGCGAGTCTGCTTAAAAACTATAAATTATCAGCAGAAGCATTCAGGCGAAATTTCAGGGAGGTCGAGAAGACCAAAAGTGAGTCATACTTAGGTTTCGCATACACCTTGGAGGTAAACCTTAAAGAATGGCTCAGAGAAGAGGGTGCACTCGGCGACGCAGAAAAGACAATGCAGTGCGTTGCTTTAGGACAATTCTACCGCCGGCTGCCTGAAAATATCAAGTATTGGGTTCAGGATAGGCAAGGCGTGGACACTATCACGAGAGCGGCCGATCTCCCTCAGGAGTGCGTAACTCGCCGTGAGTTCGAAGGCAAAGAAGATCTTAAGAATGAGATGAATAAATACAGACCCGACAAGCCAGAGCGATGGTCACAGTCGAGTCATTATAAATCCAAGGAAATGTCAGATTCGGTGCAAAATAGGGACGAGAACAGCAAGGGAAAGGAGCAGTCACCCAAACAGAGGGCAGAAAGGCAAAAAAAAAGGCTTTCGAGGAGAAGAAACCAGTAGTTTGCTATAACTGCCAGCAAACGGTGCATATCACCGTGGGGTGCAAAAATCCCAAACTAGTGTTGATGTCACTAACTAATAACGAGGAAAATCTGAAATTGCTAAAACCCTACCTTCGAGACCGCGAGGTAAACGGCAAACAATGTCGGGTGCTTCGCGACTCGGCAGCCACAATGGACGTGGTGCACTCGTCGTACGTGGAGGAATGCCATTTCAGGGGAGAATGTGCTTGGATAAAGCAAGCCGTAGAGCCCTCCAGTGTTTGTCTCCATATGGCAAAGATTCGCATCGAAGACCTTTTCGGACTACTGGACACTGAAGCCGCCGTCTCGGCACATCTCCCGACGTAGTATCCCCATTTATTTTCTAAGAAATCCGATGATTTGCTGCGACGCCGGAGAATCGGGTTCAATGAGAGAATAGTACAAGCCCTAGCTCGTTGCAAGGCAAGGGAGCTCGCGGCAGAGACAGTGTACGAATGTCCAGTGGTGGACGAAACAGGTTGGCGAATCCTCCGTCAACCAGCACCAAACAGAACAGCCCTTGTCTCGACGCCTGTTTCTAGAACCTCGACCGGCGTTACTATTGGGTCGGCGGTTGTCGGCGGGCTGCAGGCGTCCGGTAGACAATGGCGACCGGAAGGGGCGAGACGATTTCTAGTGCGAAACTTGGACTGTTTATTCAATGGTTGGTTAAGGATAAGAAGAAGGGAATGAATGAATTAAAAAGTACATTTCGGGGCCCCTTAAATAGGCCCACAAAAATCTTAGGCGGGATCTTGCTCACGTCAACTTCACGTGGCATGCACTAAGTCGCTTCGGTGCTTGGCGGCTGCTCCGACTTTCCTAGGCAACGTTGCACTTGCTCGCCTCCGCTGGCGACAACCTGCTGGTAGGGGATCGTAGGCGGCTGATCCTTTCTTCTAGGTGACGTTGTTCGGGCTTGCTTCCTCTGGTGGCAATCCGCGCGTCCGGGATCGTAGGCGGCTGATCGCTTCTCTCAGGTGACGTTGCACACACTTGCCTCCTCTGGCGGCAGCCCACATATCTGGTCGTGGATGGGCGGCTGATCCTTTCTTCTAGGCGACCTTGGTTAGTGGAAAGGGCCTCCCCTAGAGTCGGACAGCTCGCGGAAAGGGTCTCTTCTGCATTCGCATACACATAGGGGCCTGTCATCACTGCGGGGCGCCTGCCAGACCGGCAACCACTCGATACAACCATAGCAAATTATGAATCCATCCTCCATTTCGGTTAAGCAGGGTCTTTCGAGGATACTGCAGTTGGTAAAAAATGTTCGGTATTTCTCCTTATTCATCTAAGGAGATGCAATTATTTGAGACGGAAATCAACGAATACTTTTAAACATGAAAGGCTTGTAGATTCCCGCCCCGTTGGTTCTCGCAGAAATTTCGCGACCTAGAATATGCGAAATAATACTGCCAATCATCACATAATCATTTTACCCGCACGTACACCTGACTTCGTCGCCGACGCAGCCTATGCAGAGCCAAGGGCCTTATAGACGTCCGCACGCCAAGTTTCATCCTAGACGACAGTGCTCGTTTCTCACCTGGCCAAACGATTTCACCTCCCACGGGTGTACGTTTCCGCCGCTTTCCTGCCGGCGTTTAGCCATTACCCCCATGAACAGCTTTCAGGCCAGCGCGTCACGTGATGTGACGTCAACGACGTCACTACGCACCGGCTGGGAGGGCCGCGAGCGCTTGCTGCGCGCTCGCCTCGCGAGAACTGATGTCACATACAGGGTCCTCGACCGCCAGGTACTCATGATTTATCTGGGTAATTGCAATAATTAATACTACGAAGGGAATTATACATATTTATTGATCACAGCAGACGCTGTCTGGGAACATATTTGCCACTACACAATGTTCGCGGCTGAAACGGATGACAGCAAACGATATCGCGCTGTAATATAGACACATGTTGTCTTTATGCTGTGTACTATAATATCATAACTGAGAGCCAAAAGAAGTCATTGCACTGATAAGAGGTACGCATAGTAAGTAAACCCGAAAGTGGCCATTTGTTTATTAATATACGCACTAGGAGCTTCAGTATAATGACAGAAAGCAGAACATAGCACACTGCAATGCCAAAGTCATGTCAAAAGTTCGGACACGAAAACCATACTGCCATTTTAATTGTTGGTTAGACAAAAATATTATTTCACTAATTTCTCAGATTGAAAAATGCTGCACTTCAAAGGCATCAAGCACAAGGCATTGCATTTCAGAGTAAAAGACATGCGAAAAACCTTCTGTCCATTAAGCACACTGGTGGCCAAATTGTGTACTATAGTAGGATAAATAAGTGACGCAAAGAACCACTTATTGCACTGCTACAGGTAGAGGCATCCACAAGAAACCCCGACGCACAAACCAAATTGCACAAAATCTCCGTATGCACTCTGCACAAGAAAAGCACACACAGTCACAAGTTATCACAAATAAGTCATTAATCAACCACAGCAAGAACTGTCTAAGGTTTAGTTCAATGAGAAAAAAAAAGAAACATATCGCACTGAGATGTCGAAAACAGTACAATTTCAAATTACAAAACAGCGAACTGAAAGGGGGTTAACCGAGGGGCACAATTTTTATTAGTCATATCATAAGAAGCCAACAAACACTGACACCAAGGACAACATAGGGGAAATTACTTGTGCTTAATAAATGAAATAAAAAAAGATAAATTAATGGAAATTGAAGTGGATGAAAAAACAACTTGCCGAAGTTGGGAACCGAACACACAACCTTCGCATTTCGCGTGCGATGCTCTACCAATTGATCTTCAGCAGCGCCGTTTACCCGTTTACTTTCTTGGGTATTTGTGTGCCCTAGTAGAACCTTGGGAGTGTTAGCCAGCGCCACCCCTCACAGACCTAGGCGGCGGACGTGGAACGTCCCTTATGCCGCAGGCGTCACGAGAACGTGAGTTCTCGTGACGCCTGCTGTGGGTTCGGTTCCCACCTGCGGCAAGTTGTTTTTTCATCCACTTCAATTTCCATTAATTTATCTTTTCTTTATTTCATTTATTACGCGCAAGTAATTTCCCCTATGTTGTCCTTGGTGTCAGTGTTTGTTGGCTTCTTATGATAAAACAACGAACTGCCGTTTAAATCTGGGCAAGAAAATATGCACGACACAAACAAGAAGGCTCAAATTTTTTCCAGTGACTCTAGGCGTGAGTAAGAGTCACTGGAAGAAATTTCAGAGTACCGCAAAGGTCGGGATTGGACTGGCAACACTGAGCGGCCACCGCCATATACCTTCCAAGCCGACTGCGTCGCGGGAAGGCCGCCGTGTTGGAAGAGCTTGATATTCGGTGACACATCGGGTTGAGTGTTTACTGAAGGAGAAATACTTTGTGCCCGGAGATAATGGTTGCTAAGGACGAAAATAAAATGTTATGTTGTGCGAAGTAATGCAGCCGGTGGTTGTTTTGCACGCCGATCGTGTTTACTGCTGGAACTGGGCTACGATTGTGGGCAGCAGCTTAGCGCTGCTATCGGGAGCTTATGCTCGCGGTTTTTTTCCGCTTCCGCGGAGCGAGCTGCGAAGGAAACATTTCGTCACTTCGAGCCGGAATTAGGCAAGCTTGTGCTTTTGGGCATGAACATCTTGGACCACCACCGGCTTCTATTGAATGTTTCCAAGCAGGACGAAACTAACACCTGACAGTGTCACATGTACGTACGTTCATTGCATAATTTCGCAAGCTAAATCGGATACATTTAATTTAGCTTGTAATCGGATACCGCGCGTTCTCGACTCTGCCGGGCGACTTCGTCCGCCGTATACGAACGACACACTGCGACTGCCGTGTGCGCACCGGTGTTTGGCCGTGACCGTAGGACGATCTGTGAATCAACTTCGCTGACCATTTTGCGCACTAACTCTTGTGGAAGGTCAATATGAGCCATTTGCGTGATTACAGTAACGTATATGTACTTCTGTACACTGATAATGAGCGAGAGTTTGCTACATTGCGATTTATGAACGCGGCTGTCTAGTGCGTTCATGAGCGGCTACTCTTCTCAACTTATTTATGACTGTTTTCTTAAACTGCCAAGATTTGCTGCCTGTGTAAAAAAAAAGGCAGGAACGCTCGCTGGTGACGCAGCACTTCTTTTTCTAAGTTACATAGGCGATGTATAAAATTCTGGTGCTTTTAGAGCGGTTTATGTAACATGCATAGTGACAGAGTGAAACTAAAGCTAATGGGTGTTCTGTATTTTTGTATTTCTTGTTATGCATCAAGCACAACATTATTTGGGTATGCATCGTAGCATTTCAACATAAAACATATATGTATGCTGACTTCAGTTCATTGCATGTGCTCGGCTTACAAGCTCAAAATATGAAGCATGTGTTGTGAATATCACCTGGCTGTTGGTTTCAACCTCAAAATGCGTATGTATAAATGAGCAAAGGATAAGTGGAATGCCCATCCACTCTAGGCTTCTCAATGTCTTCAGCACAAAAGTGGCCCTTCAAATGTTTGTTGTATGGTTAGAAGTGTGATGTTGGTCACCCTAACGCTGGGCTGCCCAAGGAGGCTCCCAGGGCTTTTTTGAATGAAGCCCTGTTTCAGACATGTGAAACAAGAAAACACATGGAAGGCAGCTGTAATAATAAGTTGAAAGACCCAACTAAAGAGAGGAAGAATACGTTATAAAGGTTTAGAAGTTCACGCAGTGAGACAATTAAAATAGCTCAGTTGAGATGTAAACGCACATGTGGCCGAAAACACACAGCTTCAAGGATTGGTAACATTTAACCCATTTCTATTTTTAACCAGTGCCAATACAACTGCACAGAAAGTGGCCGTTATGTGGACGCACGACATGCACTGACCATGTTTTTATTGACTGCGATCGTCACAGTCTGTGAAAAACAAGTGCCATATGGGTCGAGTGACTCAAGGCGAGAGCGCGCTCACGTGCGCGGAGAAATCATGCGAGTACCTGGTGCACGTGAGGACGCAGAATTCTCGCGCGACAAGTGAACCTTCGCGTGCCACGAGCACGGAATAACAGCGTGTGTTGAGCAACAAACGAGTACACGTGTACCCGCGTCAAGCGTGCACGACGCGAACGATTCCTGCAATGAAATCCTATTTTCATAGCATCGCTAACATGGCGTGCACTTCGCTTAAATAGAGAGGTTTAGCTTGTCCGGAAAGCCGCCCCGTTAGCGTTGGGGCGTTTTACCGGGTGCGAACTGCGCATGCGCATGACTTTACCGGATACCGTATTGCGTTACCGGATTGCCGGATTCCGGTACCGTCCGCTCCGACCCAGGTGGCCAGATTACCGCGTCTACACCGACGACCAAATAAGCCGAGTCAAGACAAGCCAAAAAAACAAAACAAAGAACTACAAAATGGCTGTCCCTCCTGTCGTTCGGTCGCGTAGGCGATTTATGCCGAGCGATGATATTATTATATTACAAGAAGTGCTAAAACATAACCCGTTCGACGATCCCACGATGTGGGTGAAGATCAGCGAGAAACTTAGCGAACTCACGCAAGTGGTTCGCAATCTCCGCAGCGTGAGAGAACGGCTGGACCTCCTCCTGGCACAGTTCTTGCGGGACGACATAAAAAACAGGAAAAAGTAAGTGTTCCAGACGTTTATTACTCGTCGATATCCTAAGCTAACACGTTTCGGCCAAATTTTCTAAATGCGCCTGTTTGCTTTTCTAGATCAGGGACGGAGGAAGTTTATGAGGTAGTGCACAGGCTGCTACAGCAGGTAGCAGACCTGGCACGCGAGTACAGCTACCGACCACCAAGATCAGCGGTGCGGAGCCACTGCGGCACTAATAAGGGTAGGCCTGTCTGCGCTGCTGCGAGCGCCGCAGGTGCAAAGCAGCGCCAGCCCAGCACCCGCAAGACAGCTGCCATGGAGTGCTTCGCTGCCTCGTCTACTGATTGTGGTAGGAGACTTAATACTTCACTTTTTCTTTTATTCTTCTTTGGGGGGAGGGGGGGGGGGTTGACGTGCATGAGTTGAGATGTTAGCACTCAACTCGATTGCTAAATACAATGCTGCATGCCCTTGTGCCATACCATATGCATTGCTATCATTATTCATTTCACACCTAAGATTGGTCGCTATGTGGCTTCCTGAAAGCTTGCATTCAAGTATGCATACCATGTTCATTTTATTTAGCCGTGTAGCTGCAGTTTTGAATCATGAGAGCCAAGTAATTACTGTAATTACCGTAATCTAAATGCCTCAAGCCTGCAATTTTTATGGGACCGCGTTTTAAAATGTGTAAATTATGTAGAACCGTGCTGCTGCTTCCTCTTGAAAGTGCAGTTTTCTCCCACAAATTCTTTAGGCAAACATTTCACCACGCGCGCCTCCCTATGATTGAACTGTTGGGAACCAGTACAAGGAACCTGCCCTAAGTGTTAGCAAAGCTACTGGTTTTGTTTTAAATTTCATGAAATTTTGTGCTCTTTTCTATCTGTAGGGGAGAACAGCGACGTGCACGTATTCATACCAGAGCCAGAAGAGGAGCCTGACGACCCAGGCAGGTGGGCCTCAAGTGGGTGGCCTGCATCGCCTGAGCCATGTTGTCGTATGTAAAAGTACCTTATTCTCAGTGCATATGATGAAAGCTCAGTAAAATAGTGCCGCTTGTACTCGATTCTTCAAGTAATCTGTTACCTGTTGTCTTGAGGAAGACATTGTTAATGTGCTCATATAATAGGCGCCACTTCGTGGGTTACCGCAGAACTCGTTTACTCTATCAGTATCCTGGTGCTTTGAATTGTCAATTAATTCTTCCTCATCTTGTCTTCTGGTTAGCTCAGGCGGTGGAGGAACTCTCCTGGAAAGGCATTAGTCCAAGATTGAATCCCAAGGCCAGGATGAATTTTCTTGGAACTGTGCAGCTTTCTTTAAAGAAAAAAAAGGAGGGGGGGGGGGTTTCCTAGTCGCTGTAGGCTACTTTCAGATGGATAACACAACTCTTTCCTTTCATGAAACTTCCCCCACATTGCTGATTTCCACAGAACAGTGCATTTGCTCATACTGTGTTCCGAGTTCGTTGGATAGCAGCATTTCTTGAAGCTAGTCTGGATAATCTCCAGACTGACTTTATGGCCTGCGCGTCGAAGGAACTCCATTAGCTCATAAATATTGTTAGCTTTTTCACGAATGTAGATCAAAATTTTTTGCAATGAGTATGAGGCAATAGGTCATTTTGCATACCATTCCAGAAAATAAAGGGTGACCTATATTGAAATAAATACGGTAGTCCTGCATAAATGAGAAAATATTGCCAGACACTGCAATTATTAGCTGTCAGTCAGTAACATAAAACTGCTGATGTGAGTGGCAGATTTAGGACTTCTGAAATATCAGGGAACAATTTTTTTTAGATCCTTAAACATGCAGATAACATTAAAATGTTAAAACACTAAACAATAGAAACAAATAACATCGATTATATTCCTGAATCTATGGAAGCCACATAGAGAGTTTGATTGTACTCTGCAGATTTGTCAATGACCTGATTCGTGTGCAAATCTTATACTCCATTTTTTTTACACCTCAAGGGCAGCCGGCAAGTCCCAGTGACTTCGCACACGAAAACCCCACACAGAGGTCGCCAGTGGGGACAGGTGGTAATGACGCCCGTTTGCCATTGCAAGGTAACTATCTTATTCGTTTCACTCCCTCTTGCACCATAAATAAGGTATATACAGTATATATATACTGTATATACAACTGCTTGTATGTATATACAAGCAGTTGTGTATACAGACTCCCTAAGTGTCGTGAAAGCCTTGTTGTCAATCTGTAAGCATAAAAATCCCGTACTTATTTAGCTCTATTCCGAGCTGTGTAAAGCTTATCTTGCTAACCATCATATCATTATATGCTGTGTACCCAGCCATAGGGGAACCAAGGGTAACATTCTGGCGGACCAGATGGCCACATCAATTGCATAACATGCTGTTAATCCTACCGCTGCTGTCCCTGTCACAGATCCGAAGCCTTTCTTACGAAGGAAACTGCGAAACCACTGGCAATGCATGTGGAACATAGAAACAAATAATAAACTGCAGGTGATAAAGCCACAATTAGGTTCTTGGCCCTCTGCAACAAAAACAGATTTCCTATTCGAACAGATTTCCTATTCTGTCATCTCAGAATAGGACCCACATTTGGAACTCCCCCCCCCCCCCCATAATGTTATACTTTCTAGAAATGAACCTTCAACCTGTTGTAGATGCTGGGAGAGGGTGACCGTCCTCCACATCTTACTTGAGTGTCGGGAAGCCGAAGCTGAGAGAAATAAACATTTTCCTCTGGCATAGCGGTATTGTATCCCGCTTCACCCGGCTATGTTTCTTGGCAAAGTACCGCATTTTAACGCCAAAGCAGTCCTCAGTTTCTTCAATGATGTTGTCCTACATGTTATTAGTCCCATACATTCGTAGCGCTCCCTCTCTTCAGAGGATGCCGCTGTGATAGCAGCATTGCATAACACATGCCTCCAGGACCTTGTGTCTCAAGGGCTCTGGTGAGGCCATAGTGCTGTGGCCAGTCTTTGATTCTGACATGCTTTGTATATCATCATTTTCGAAATGTACTTTAAGGCTGATAGTACACGTCGTTAGCCATCACCATAACCTTACTACATGTAGATTTTACAGCCTTTAGAGCGACTATTTTTTAGGCCCCTTTACAGCCACGTCACATCAACTTAATAGAATGTATCACTCCACTGCGAAATCACTAAACACTGGCATGGCACTCTTTGGCCATACCTGGCCCTTGCGCCAATAAAAACCACACATTCATTCATTCATTTCCCTCTGGCACCACAGACACGCTGTATACATTGTGGTACTAGCAGTGCAGCCAGTAATAGTAAGGCCAGTATTTTATGCTTCAATAATATAACTGATTGGATGCTGCCAACTGCCTACTTAACACATTCCGAATGCTTTCTGTCAGCACTTGCATAAATAATAATCATCAAGTGAGGCCACATTGGTAATGATGGCAGTTTTTAAACACACTATTGGTGTATGTCATATAACTGTCCCCTTGCCTATAAAAGTATTGTCACACCTATATGGTCATACTGTTTGTAGTATGTACAATTCAGCAAAGCTGCATTAGTCCAGTGAATACTGCATGTCTGAAATTCAAGTGAAAAGCCAATTTTCAGCACTGCTTTACTGCAGTTAGTGCCAGTACTGCCTGATGTTACAGAATTCCTAAATGCACACTCAGGCAATATTAAATTTTGCATTTTAAGAGCTTCCTGCAAATGCAACGGGCACCTGCCATGGGACCGTGCATGGCAACAGCAGCAGCAGCAACCGACCATTGCCACCTGCTGCCCCTATACAAGCGACCCCTCGTGTACGAAGGACACCACTGAGAGGTAAATAACTTTCTTCACAAAGAACCTGGTGTCACAAGCGCTTGTCTGCCTTACTGACCAAGTCTGGCAGTAGGGTGCAGTGGAATGCAGTGGAGTGCTTCGTGTTACGCTCATGTATGTTTTGCGCACTGTTGTTACCACAGTCTTCGGTTCCGGTGGTCACTGCAAACTCGTCAGTTGAATTGGCGCATAGCATAGGCTCGTGAATTGCGCAGTTCGGCACTTGTTTGCAGACAGTTGCATATTCCGACCATGGTCGAGCTTGTGGTTCTGCAGTGTTACACCGGGTGCGAACTGCGTGGTGCTTTCTTTTGCTTTCATTGTAGCAAGTGTGAAGTGTTATTCATGTATGAGTGGACAATTCTGAAAATTAGTGTGAATGGTTTGAGGATTGGGCCAGTTCCATGACATGACTGTTTGGTTTTCTGCATGCTGTGCAAGGAGCTGTCACCAAAAAAATTGGGAAGGAGAGCAGGACCGAGCCATGCAGCAAGCAAGGAACATAGAATTACCACGTAGTTAACTTTTGCGACCTTAAGAGGAAGGTTTAGCTCAGGAGCTTCAATCTAAATCCACAGAAAATGAGATATCATTTTTATTAGCAACCATTGCACCGAATTTGATGAAATTTGTTGCATCTCAAAGAAAAAGATTAAATCTAATGACTGTTGGTAGCAAATTTTTTATTTACGCTGTCAATTTTAAAAATAAAAATGGCTTAAAATCCGAAATTTTCTGAAAAGGTTACTGTGAAGTTTACAGCGATGTAGCACAATAAGGAAAAATAATATAACTCCGTGAATTGCATCTAACTGTACATTTAAAGCGGACATAGTTGACATGGTTTGCATGGTTCTGAAATAGACCACTAACATGTGAGTAGGACTTTCGCAATACTCTTATAAACAGTGTAGCAAATCCACGCACAATATAAATTGATGTCGAATTTGTTTTGAGTGCAGTAATGGGCGTAGCTTACAGAACTGCGCATCTGTTCTTGGTGCAGAGCTACAAAGTTGTAAACTTCGTGCTTTTATTTTTTTGCAAACTTACGAAGTTCTCGAAAAAAAAGATTCAGGCCTTAAATCATAGTTTCGCTTCAAACAGTCGCTAGACTTTTTTTCTCTCAAGTGCAACTAACTTCATAAAAATTGGCCTAGTGGCCGATTGTAATACATGGTTTCAATAAGCGTTTCTGCGTTTCACGTTCTGCAATCACGCTAAAACTTCTACTTTACATTTTTGGGTGAGCTAAACAGTGGTTACTGGCCCGTTGTGGCTTCTGATGCATTCAGAAAGGGGTGTTGTATTTAGCATGCGACAGAAGGAGGGTGGTGGGGGTTTGTACACCCAGATCAGGCTGTTCTATTATTTTTTTCGATACGGCCATTTATTTGTTTTTAATGGTACCTTCAACAATGTTGCACGTTGACCCCTTAACGAACTGTACACGAGGCATCAATGTATCTGTTGTGCAGGTGCCAGTATGTTGTGAATATGTCGCACGGGGTACCTGTCGGGCATTGTGACACTGTTCAGTGCTCGATAATACCCGCAAGGACGCCAGTCACCGGATGATTGCTTAGGAACCATGTGAAGGGGAGATGCCCAAGGACTGGAAGATGGTTGGATGACACCCAACTCCAACATATGGTCGAATTCCTGTCGTGCCACCACCAGTTTCTCGGGCGACAATCGACATAGTCGAGCGTAAACCGGTGGTCCAGTAGTGGTGATGTGGTGAAACACGTCGTGTATTACTGGGGATCCCACTTGGCGCTGGTGTGTCTGGTCAGAAAATTGGCTCAGTATGGAAGTGAAACGAAGAGGGCCTGCTGGCTTGATCAGCATAGGGCTGAGCAGCGTATGTCTTGAAGGCTTGCCTTTTACATCGCTTTGTGACACAGGGTCCTGTAACTTCCGGTTATGCACGTCGACTAACAGTCCGAAGTGGCGCAGAAAATCCTCCCTGAGAATGACGAATTTCACATCGGCTACTATGAAAATCCATTGTAGCGTTCTCTGCAGGCCCAGACTGACAGGTAGGGCCTGCCAGACTGACAGATGCACGTTGCAGCAGTCAGTAACCTACTGGAGCAAAGCTTCTTTGAGCTGGGGATAAGCTGCGGTTCGCAACCGCTTTCTCGATGCTTGAAGAATCTGTTCATTTTCACGTATGTTCCCAACGTGCTCTGCTTCACGTTGTACTTGGTCATCATGTGCTGTCGCAATTCGCCATTCTTCAAAGCCTGCAAAATTTCCACCTTAGTCGCCAAGTTGTTGGCTTCGTACTTCTCCCGCTTTGCCGGCGTTGCCATCACCGTAGCACAGGATGGTGGTGGCATGCAAAACATGGTCACAACGAAAAGAGACAACTCCGCAAGAAGAGATGATGCCGACTCGACAACACAAGGAAAAATGGCATCGAAGGCGCAGTGGAGCAAAGAAAGAAGACACTGACATTCGGCGACGCTGCGCTGCTTTACCACACTTTCGTGTAGCGGCAACCGTCAGCATTTGTCTGAATTAAGCTGTGTGGGGCCGAACTCTGACAAATTAACGAAGGTTTGGGCCCATAGACTACCATGCACTTTGGCCGGGACCAATAGAGCCATCCGAATTACCCAAATTTCCAAATTAACGGGTGTCGCATTAATGAGCTTTTACTGTAGTGTCCCTGAGTACAAGACACACGTGTGTGTCCTTGTACTCAATGCTGCGTTTGTCGCCTTCAAAAAAGCACTGCTTGTGCTTCAAAGCATGAAGTTCAGAAACGCTTCATAACATTTCTTATGTTCCTTGTTTGATTTGTGCAGGCACACGAGGGCATAATGAAGCCACCCTGGCGTATCTGGAGGCCCGGTCAGACCAAGAAATGCAGATGCGCATGCTCGGTCATGAACTTGACCGGGAGAGACTGGCCCTCCAGATACGCCAGCACGACGACAAGATGCAGCTCCACATCCACCAGCATGACGACAACGTGAGGCTGAGGGAGCAGGAGCTTGAGCTGCGAAAAACTGAGCTGGCCGCACTTCTTGAGGAACGGCGGAGCAGCCAAGTGTACCAGACTGCCCAGCTGGAGCTGATCAAAGCTTTAACGGAAAAGCTCCAAAAATAGTGTTAATTGTACCTGATGCTCCAGTTTCTTGTTCAGTGCTCTTTTTTCTCTCTTTTCTTACTCTCAATTCACATGCATGATGCTCCCATTTCTTGTTCACTGCTCTTTTTCTTTCTTTTCTTAATCTCGGTACATACAGATCATGGTGCACTATTTTAAAACAATTAAATTAGGGGGTTTTACGTACCAGAATCAATATTTGATAGCGAGGCACGCCGTAGTGTGGGACTCCATAAATTTGCACCACCTGGGATTTTTTAATGTGTACCTAAATTTAAGTACACAGTGTTTTCACATTATGCGCACTGTTTTAGCATGCTCTGATGGGATAGTGAAGGGTACACTACCTTGCACAAGTTGAGGTGTATCTTTGCTGTGAAGTTTTTAAGCCATGAGAATGAATGCTCGGATTTTGTGTTTAATTCATGTGTTCCTCATCAGCAACACTAATTCTGCTTATTTAGCGATTATTTATTAAGTTGCCATAAGTGTTCAATGTTTTGCTCACGCATAGAGGATGCCTTGTCTTCAGAATGCACGATGCCCCAATTTTTATTCAATATTTATTTTCTTTTTCTTTTGTTAGTCAGTTCGTACAGATCATGGTGCACTGCTTTAACTGGTTTAGTTTTAATAGAAATTGTTGATGCGCCACTTTGTCAGACACTTTTCCATAATCTAAGAAAATGGCATCAGTTCGTATGTTGGTGTCAAAGTTCACATGCAAATCATGAATGAAAATGGACAGTTGTCTCGCATAAGAAACCCCTTTTGAAAGCCACGCTGGGATGAATGAAAAGTATTTTTATCGAGAAATTCCACGATATGAGAGTAAATGACATGCTGAATGATTTTGCACGGGACACTTAATGACAATCACCACCATCAATCAGCCTATTTGATGTCCAATACAGGACAAAGGCTTCTTCCTGTGATCTCCAATGACCCCTGTCCTGTGCCAATAGATTCCAGCTATCACCTGCGAATTTCTTTTCATCACCCCACATAGTCTTCTGCCGGCCTCGGCTGCGCTTTCTTTCTCTTGGTGCCCATTCTGTAACCCTAATGGTCCACTGATTACCTAACCAACTCATTATATGGCCTGCCCAGCTCCATTTTTTCTCTTAATGCCAATTAGAGTATTGGCTACCCGTTTGCTCTCTTCCTGTCTCGTAACGTTACACCTAACATTCTTCATTCCATAGCTCTTTGTGCGGTCCTTAACTTGTTTTTGAGCTTCTTTGTCAGTCTCAAGTTTCTGCCTCATATGTCAGCACTGGCAGAATGCACTGATTGTACACCTTTCTTTTTAATGATAATGGTAAGCTTCTAGTCAGTATCTGACAATGCGTGCTGAATGCGCTCCAGCCCATTTTTATTCTTCTATGAATTTCCTTCTCATGATCAGTGTGCCCTGAGTAATTGACCTAGGTGACCATACTCCTTCAGAGACTCGAGAGGCTGACTGGCGATCCTGAACTCTTGTTCCCTTGCCCAACTATTTATGATCATCTTTGTCTTCTGCATATTAATCTTCAGCCCCACTCTTATACTTTCTCTGTTGAGGTCCTAAATTATTTCTTATAACTCGTCCCCAGTGTTGCTGAATGGGACAATGTCATCTGCAAATCGAAGGTTGCTGAGATATTTACCATTGATCCTTGCTTCTAAGCCTTCCTACTTTAATAGGTTGAATACTTCTTCCAAGCACGCAGAAAATAGCAATGGAGAGATTGTGTCTCCTTGTGTGACCCCACTCTTTATAGGTATCTTCCTACTTGTGTAGGATAAGGTAGCTGTGGAATCTCAGTAGATGTTTTCCAAGATATTTACATAAGCGGTCTGTACTCCTTGATTAGGTAATGCCTCTACGACTGCTGGTATCTCTATGGGATCAAACGCCTTTTCTTAATCTATGAAAGCCATATAGAGAAGCTGATAGTGCTCTGCGGATTTAACCTGATTGATGGCATGGATACGATCCAATGTTGAGTATCCTTTCATGGAACCTGCCTGTTCCCTTGGTTGACTGAAGTCCAGTGTTGCCCTTATTCAATTGGAGATTATCTTGGCGATTACAAAATACTGGAAGTAAGCTAATGGGCCTATAATTTTTCAATTCTTTAATGTCTTGTTTTGTGGATTAGTATAACATTGCCATTCCTTCAGTTCTCTGGGACTCTTGAAGTCCATAGACAGTCAGATAAAGGGCCGCTAGTTTTTCAAGCATTATGTCTCCTTTATCGTTGATTAAATCGACTGGTAGTCCATCTTCTGCCGCTTTTCCCTGTTTTATGTCTTGCAAAGGCCTTTTTAACTTCTAATGATATAGGGCAGTACTTTAGTGGGCAATCTTCTTTTGCCAGATTTGAAGATAGGATCGACCTACTGCACTTTCCAATCGTTTGGCATGTGACCTACAGAGAGTGAATGATAAAATAAAATACACAGATATGTAGTAATGGTATGTCTGGTGTCCTTTAACAGCTTGGAATTAATATCAATGGCGCTTGTCGATGAAGAAAGCTTAGTGTTATATAACAAAGATAAATTTCCATCATGAAATATTGTGATAGCAGGCATAGTAGACGGAGTTCTGGCCGGTGGCGTAGGCAAATATGTGCTAAAAACGATGTTAAAGGTGTTATCACATTCGAGATCTCCAGTGGTTTCTCCGAATTCGTTAGAGTGACAACGTGATTCAATAGGGTTGACGACCTTCCAAAATTTCCTCGGTTTATCATTTAACAATTTTGTCAAATCGCAGTCGAAAACTTTGTGCTTATCATTGCGCAGGGCAATCAGGCAGGAATTCTCAGCAGTATAATATCACTGCCACGCATTAGACAAGGCTCTCAGCTTAGCAGCACAAAACAAGCGCTGTTTTTCTGCCTTCTTATCTCTTTAGTGCCTTAGTGTACCGTAGCTTTTGGTGGTTTTCATAGAAAATAAATTGCGGAATGAATTTGTTGGATGCTCACGTGTTGTTAAGGATGCCTAGTCCTCAGAATGCACGATGCCCCAATTTCTTGTTCAATTTTTTTTTCTGAGTCTCAATTCATACGGATCATGATGCACACTTTCAGAATGCATGGACAGGGCAGCAAAGTGTACACTACCTTGCACAGGTTGAGGTACAGTATCATTGCTGTGATGTTTTCAAGCCATGAGAATCAATAGCCACATTTTGTTTAATTCACGTGTTCCTCGTCGACCATGCTATTGTAATTCTGCTTATTTAAAGATTATTTATGAGTCATCGCAAGTGTTCAGTTCTTTGCTCACGTGTTGAGGATGCCTAGTCTTCGGAATGCACGATGCATCAATTTTTCATTCCCTGCTTATTTTTTTCCCCTCTCTTTTTGTAATCTCAGTTCACGCAGATCGTGGTGCACTGCGTTAGAATGTTATGGCAGGTAAGTGCACAATGTGTTGCACAGGTTGAAGTACAATATCTTTGCTGTGATTTTTTCAAGCCATGAGAATGAATAGTCACATTTTATGGTCAATTTCATGTTCATCAACTGTTATTCTAGTTCTGTTTATTTAAGAATTGTTTATTGTGCCGTGTGTCCAGTGCTTTGTCCATGCAAATCATGGTACAATTCTTTAGAAGGCAGGGCAGTGAAGTGTACACTGCATTGCAGTTTGAAGTGCAATATTTTCACTGTTAATTACATCTCTATTAAAATATTTGTCTGAGTATTCTTGTCCGTTGTCGTGCTGCCATGTTGCCAGGAGGCTTAGTTTTCATGATATGCGAAGTCCATCTCTTGTTCTCTGGTTTTTCCCTTTATTTTCAGTTTGTACAACTAAATGTAAAACACTCTAACTTGTAGTCCTTGCATGTCACAGATGTTACTAACATGTGGGGCACAAACGAAGTAGCTCATTAGCGAAAGTCATGTTGGAATCAGTCGTTATATTTTCCTCTGCAGATTAACATGTTACTATGCAGCCTTCTCTGTGTTAACACGCCTGTGAACCTTAATTCTAATCAATTTCTGTGGACACAATACAAGCAACATACGGCATTCAGAACTTTCTTGCTACTTTTGTGTTGCAGATTATGAATGTTTCAGTAACTTGCCGATATTCACTCACCTAAATTCAATTTAGCTTTATTTTCATTTGAGACAAAGGTTTCTGGACTAAAAGCTGCTTTTTAGCAGCTTCACTAGATCCAGAAACACAGGCAATGCACAACACAAACGTCCAAAGAAAAGCCACACAGCAAACAGAGTAACACAAGAAAACATAATACGCAAAGGGTCTCGTGCTATACATGCCGAAGTACATCATACACAAACAACAAAGAAAAAATTGTGCATATTGTTACGAGGTTAAAAGTAGTCAGACGTATGTTTACAGGATATTTACGATAATCGTAGCGGCTGACAAGACGGTAGACAGCGCGCGAAGTCCAGAGCATCGTCTTCCGACCAAGCTGACATCATCATCTTCGTCAGCATGTCACAATATGTATGGTAAACGAACGTATTGACACTTTTCATGGAGCAGTTTGTTGTAGAGAAATGAGATGGCGCACCGCACGTCTCCTCAGTGACAGCACACGAATATGAAACCATTACCGCTTCCACCTTGCTTCTGTACAATCAGCTCTTGGAAATAGAACTGAGTTTTCGCTAGTGCACTGTGCTCCAATCATGTGGATTGAAGACGTACAGTAGTTGGCTGCAAAAGTGGTGGCTGGCATACTAAGGAATGGAATGAATCTGTGCAGCAAAATTAGTGGACTGTTTCTGCAATTGTCCGCACATGTTACCGGCACTTCAAGATGTACGGCTTTCTTCGAGGATACAGAAATTTGCTCATCCACCAGCGTTGTATCGTTAACCTTCAAAGAAAGTGCTTAAGCCCCGGGATGACGGCAAGAGTCAGTATCGCTCGTTAAACACAGACAAAGAGAGTAGCGCCGCTTCGTGTCATAGTACGTTCCTGCACAGTATCTACAAACATCTAACCCAACTGGCACACAATCTTACACCCACTCTATTGCCAACGTGTTAATAAGTGAATGGGCACACACTTGAATATGCATGCCATATACGCACAATAAATAAGGGACTGCAATTATAACACACGAATGGTCGAAGCCGAATGCTTTGTGACGGTCCACAAGAGTAAGCGAGCTGCTAACAATAAGACACCTTTGCTACAAGATATTACAATGTACAAAATGGCCACGTTTCAAGCCTCGCGCGCAGCAAGAACAAATTTGTCGCAAGTGAGCACACCCACAAGTGTTTAGGCAGAAATAATCAGATGGTGGACCGCACCAAGGAAATTTGAGTCAGAAATGTGACAAGCCGCTGGTTCAAAAATTTGCCATATAAAGAACGAAGAGCAAAACACTTATCCTGATTCAATTCATGAACGGAAAGTTTGGATAGCTTGGAATATGTATTTAGCCTTGCTTTTAAAACAAGCACCATATACGCTGTTTGGACATAGCATAATCTACTTCCAAAGCACTTTTGCATGTTCTCCGAAACTGGAGTCAAAGCTTCGTGTCATCCACCCAGTTACCATCTACGACACCTTCCAAAAAAGAGGTTTGCTAAGCCACACCAGCGTCATACACACCCACTGTAAACGCGGAGGCAATGGACGCAGTTGAGGCAAGCAATGGATGCGTCGCCACATGATCAAAACATGGCAGCGGCCACAGGACTGTCATGAAAAGGGTCAATAAAGGAAAGTTGCATCATTTAACATGCGAGCAATGCAACAATGGCAGGCACGTTACGTTTTCAAATTTACAAATATACTGCAGCAGTCATTCATTTGTGAAAACTATTGTGTGATCATACCCAGTCAGAATAAAGGAATATTATGTTTTAGTGACTGAAATTTGCAACTAATTCGAAAGTGGTGAATGAAACACGTTCCTTGTTTATGTGTTCACAATTTACTGCTGTGGTGTTAAATTCAATATGGAAGCTAGGAATTCTATAAATTTGAGTCGCAAAAGAAAAAGTTCGCACAATACGAGAATAGAGAGGTTTAGCTTGTCCGGTATTTGGGTAAATCCATGTGGGCGTTGGGGCGGAGGCGTAAACGTGAGCGGCCTGGACAGTGCAGAGCTCAAACAGACAAAACAGCTAATATTGCCTTAACCAAGTGTATTCCACTTTGCTGCTGGTGTAAATTTTGGGCACTGGCATAACCGTGTTGCTGCCAAAAATTTACACCCGCAACAATGTAAAATACACTTGGTTGCTGCAATATTAACCATTTTCGTCTGTTCGAGCTCTACGCTACCAGGTGGCTACATCATGTAGGCCACTCCTGTTCCCGCCTCCTCGCCAACACTCCGTCCACCTGCGTTTACCCGAATACCAGACAAGCTAAACCTCTCTAATAATATCACTGTTCTATTTTTGTAGAAAAAGAATAATTGTGCACCGACTAAACATGTGGGTAAAAAAAGAAAGGGCGTTGTAAACGCAAGGGAAAATGGCTCGGTGTCTGACTTCTTGTGTCAGCTCAGTTTCCTTATATTTTTGCGGCCGAATACCCCATGCACGACACTACGTTCCTTCACACGATTCAAGGGACCTTACACTCGACCACTTCACACTGTGGGTGAGAGGATCAAGAGACCGACGAACACTCCCAAGCATCACCAAGGAATCCGGACGTCTGTGTACTCACAGCTGAAGAGTTTCACTGATGGACCATCTAAAGAACAAGCGGGCAGCTTGACATGCCCAGAACAGCAAGCAGCTGCAAGGGGGTCCAAGTGCTGCTCAACAACTGCAACACTGACATTGCCAATCTCACACGTATTCTTGACTGCCTGAGTTGCAGCAATCTTGAAATTCAAGTCTTAATGCCAGTATTCAAGGGTACGTTCCAGACGACGAGCTTGAGGCAGAATACAGCACTGCAGCAGATTATGACAATCGGGTCATGGTACGCTGGCCGAATTGCTCTGCCAGACCGCCACTTTGGAACGACTTGAATGCGACCCGCAGTGCAGTTTCTGCTCAACCTTATCTGGCCGCAACTAACATGGCATTGTCGCATTTAGGATTATGACTGCTTAAGCTTAGCATTCCAATTTTTAGAGGAGACGTTCCCCAATTAGCAGAATTTTGGGAACAGTCTGAAGAAAACTGCCCAACGCAGTGCGACACTATTGCACAAGACCAAGCTCCACTACTTGAGGAATTGCCTTGTAGATAAGGCAGCAGCGTCGATTGCTGGTTTACTGACCACAGAATGTTATGTGGATGCCGTCGAGTTTCTTACGTAAAGGTTCGGTGACCAAAAGAAGACTGAACAGTGTCACTTGTCAACCCAAGAAACTTTCCGCATGTCATGTCGGGAACACGATGCAAGGTCTCCAGAAGTTGTATGATGCCACGTAACTGCATATTCATTGCCTTTCTGCATCGAACCTACCAGCCCTTAGTTTTTCGGGAATGCTGGCAGACGTCATGCGGAACGCCTTGTCATGTAACATGTACTTGATCTTGTGCAAGAGAAGTGCAGAGAGGCGCTAAGGGGACTTAGCATTGCCAACCCTCTGGGAAATGTTTCGGGACAAATGGTAGCAGCCAAGTTGAAAGAGCTGCTCAACTTTACCAGGGTAGAATTAGAAAGCCAGGTGAAGTGCTTCACATAAGCGGCATGCGTTCGGAAGGTGTACATACATCGAAAAGTCACGAGACCACAGCACCGCTTTTGCATAATGCGCCTTTGGTGAGAAGTGCATTTCTTCTGCTAATCAAAGAACCATTCCACACGAACCTGTGATGCTAAGCTCTCTCTGGCTGAGAAAAAGGAACAGCTAGATTAGGACAATTGTTGCTTCAGATGTATGTCACGAGTTCACCAGTCAAGATCTTGTCATGTAAAGCTCACTTAGTCTCGCAATAAGGTTACGACCAAAGGTTGTTGGTGAGACAAGAATCGCTTTCAACACAGGTCCGTGCGTTTCAGCACTCCATCAGGCACTGAAAGGCGTAGAATCGTGAAAGTTGCTTTGCATAACTAGTACAATGCCCAAGTCTTCACAGTGCAAGCAATCATGGTGCCATATGCCGCTACATTTCTGCACCATCCATCGACAACAACTTTGTGGGACAAGTAAGACTTAAAGGCAAATTTCTTGCAGATTAGCGGCGTTTCTTTGAAGCAAATGCCAAATCCGGACTTTGTTTGGTCATCGGGTGAGAACATCTCTGGAAGGTATTGACTGGAGAACTTGAATGGAGCACAGATATCTAAGGATTAGTCGCAGTAAATTCCATCATTGGATGGACACTCCAAGGACCAAGTCAAAGCAAAGCATTAATCGAACGCAATACGAACTTGATGGTCTGTGCACTGTAAGTGGCAAGTCTTTCTGATCACAAAATGTTACAGATTTTGCAGCCCTTTTGGTGACTGACTCAAAGCAATGGGTAGCGCTCAGCAAAGCGACTCAATCACTTACAAGTCTCTAGAGCGATTTGAAGAGACTAACAGCAAATCTAATGGCAAATGTATTGTCACGCTACTGTGGGAAGAGGGCAAGCATTTATTCAGAGATAACTGTGATACAGCTCTCACTTGCCTTAGTAAGCTGGTTAAAATGCTAACGCAACGTGACACAACTACAGCTTGGACAAGACCTCACATTGAAGAAAGCAGTACTTTGCGGCAAGCAGTTTGAGGAAGTCCTTAAGCAGCAACCGCACATTCATGCTGCCGGCTCATCGGAAACCATCGATCTTTGCATACAACTCGCCAAACGCGACGTGTCGACAGGAAACGCAACACAGTTGAGCAACCTCAGACAAAGCATTCCTGTCACTGGTGCGGTAGACAAGGAACACACCCCAAATAAGAGTCCAGCATCAAAAGTGCTGCAAAAAGGGACGTTTCACCACTGTATGCTGATCATCACGCATGCTTCATCATCTGAAATTAAAGGGACACTAAAGTTTAGTATTAAGTCAACGTGGACTGTTGAAATACCATCTCAGAAACCTCGAAACGCTTGTTTCGTGCCAAGGAGAAACTTATTTTAAGAGAAAATACGTTCTGAAGCGTCCGCGTACCTCTAGCGCAGTTCAAGTCGCCCGCCCTCCGATCGAGGAGTACTGACATCATGGTCTCTCAGTGACATTGCGCCGTCGGTGAGTAGAACGGCGTCCACAGACGGTGCTACGGCTTTTCTGCGCAAAACGCAAACGCGCGGCCAGAAACAGAGCCAAGGCAGAGCCGACAGCAGAGCGAAAGCGGGAGTATGGCGGCTGGCGGAAGGAGAAACGCGCGACCATAAGCTGGTACTTCATTTTATGACGCAAACTTCGACGCTCGTCGCAATGGACCCTGACAACGACAGATTGTCTCGCGATGCTGGGCTCAACTTCAGCGATTTGAGCACAGACGAGCGCGACCTGCTGCTGAGGGCTCGTGCTGCCAGCGTCGTTGCGTACTACGACGGCGGCCTCGACACCGGCTCTCCGGAGCGGGAAAATAACGAGGGCTTCCCACGACATCACATGGATGTGGCATTCTCGCTGCTTGTTCCAAATGAAAGTTTCGCAAGCCAGCAGAACCCGCACAGCACGACGCGATAACGAAACTACTGAAACTCCAAAGCGTGCGCGGCGCAGAGTCGAGCGAAAACGAAACCTTTCGACCACCCATACTACTGAAGGGCGTCAAAATGTTATTTTTTCTTAGAATCGAATAGACGTAGACAAGTAGCATTTTCTTCCGTCTTATAATCGAATGAAATATTTTTAATACGAGTAGTTGAGTATTAGTAACACAAATTATGAGGAGTGCTTCCGTCATCGGGCTAGTACCGGAATGTCGCTGGGGGTCTCAAATCGCGTCATGCATTTACCTCAATTTCTCGGTTACTAAAGCTCTGTTTGCCATTATAGTGATGCCTTATGCCCCAACCACTGGCACGCGCCGAAAGCTTCGGCGCGCGCTGGCAAGCGAACGCGTCGCTTCGCTTCGGCTGGAGGGAAAGGGCGCGCAACCACTGGAGAAAAGCTCCGACGCGCGCCGAAGCTCGCTCCTCGGCTGCGGCGCACTGTTGCTGGACTATTCCGTCTTCATCCGTCAAAGTCCGGCCTAAAACAGCCTGCTGTAAACTAAGCTTGAAACAATAAGTTAGTGATCTGTATGTGCTTTTAGATATAAAAAACACGTTTGAATAATGAATATACACCTGCCGCAACAGTTTGTTTTTATTTTTGAAGGAACAATAGTGTACAAAATATCGACTTCAGCGCTCGCGCGTCGTCTGTCTGCAAGATCGCTTTGCAAACACCTGCACGACGATGCCATTTCATTCTTTGGTAGCTTATTGCACAGCCAACTATGTAAGAATTAGGCGTGCAATGTATAACTGAAAAAATCTGTGTTGGAAATATTGCCACGTAGTAGTGACGGTAAAAAAATAGTGCCGGCGCAATCGCAACGATAGCGGCGAGCAATGTCGGCAATCGTAGAAAATCTCATCTGCGGGTCAAGCGCGTCGGTTTGCATACGTCAGTCGTCGAAAGTTACAGCCTATTCGCTGGTGCCCGCGCGCCTTCCAGAAACTACAACACAATTCGTGTCGCGTATGCAATCAGATTAGCAAGGTTCGTCGACAACAGACAGAACCATCGATAACATTCGCGAAACTTCCGATACGTTCAGGCGCATCCTGCACCGAGCGATAACATTTAAGATTTTTTAGCCGGTGAAATACGGTAACCGGATACAGATAAAGCATCCGTGTCAATATAATTATGCTTGTTGGTGCATGAGAGAAACGTGAAAAAGTGGGTTCTGAGAAAATCAGCACAACAGAATTGAAACACCTGTAGCACTCACAAAAAAAAAAAAAAAAAACTAGAATAGCTAAAATGTATGTAATTCGTATCTTGTCTCCCCTCAATTCTTGATTCTGCCAAATTTAGCCCATGGAGCACCTCTATTATTCTAGGTTGTTTTGATGCATCAACACCGCATCCGGAGGCCTTCACATTGAGTGTATTGCTACAAAACATTTTCACAGTGTAAGGACCATGTTCTATTGTAACTGGTTTCTACATATCAAGTTTGCCTTTCTTTACATTAATGAAATGACATACCGTCAGATAAGACAAGCTTGAGAATTAGAGGGTTTTAATAGGAGTCTTTCGTTGCCCTTTGCCAAGTCGTACTATTGAAGCACTTATTCGAATGTATGGGAGCAGCTCATTTGCATAGTATAAGAAATATATAAACAGGTTATTTTCACAATTTATACACTTCGTCACCACAAAAAGAAAAATTGCAGTTTATTGTTTTCAGCCTGCAATGATGTTTTGACTGAGAAAGATATATTCAATTTTTTCTGCGAGGCACGGAATAATTGCTGTGGCATATTATTTTATTGCACAACACTGCATACAGTAGCCAGCCATTATTAAAACTCAGAAGAAATCAATAGCACAATGCATATGATCAGGCACATAGCAT
This sequence comes from Dermacentor variabilis, assembly GCF_050947875.1. Taxonomy (NCBI): domain Eukaryota; kingdom Metazoa; phylum Arthropoda; class Arachnida; order Ixodida; family Ixodidae; genus Dermacentor; species Dermacentor variabilis. The sequence goes on along the minus strand of NC_134569.1, from coordinate 213,651,891 downwards.
ATTATTGCACTTTCTTAATTCATGCCAGAACGACGACCACAGGCGTCCTTCTCCAACAAGGTCAGCATCCATCGTGCCTCCTTACCATCGGGCTTCACACCCTCAGCACGTTCAACCTCAGCTTTGTGGTTTTTAAAGCAACCTCAAGTGCGTCTTACGGTTCCAGGGATAAGAAAGAAGACTGTCCTGCCTACCTTGGCCTTGAAGCAAGCAGCTCTGGATTGTTTGCACACTTTCTATTTTGATCGAGTCCACATATATACGGATGGTTCTTCCACTCAGACCAGCTCCACCAGCGCAGTGGTTATACCATCATGATCACTAAGCATCCAATACAAGATTTGTCACTTGACAACATCGACCGGTTGGGAGCTTGTTGCCCTCCAAGGTGCCGTTGATTATATTAATAACCAACCGGCTAATCGGTGGGCTATATTCTGCGATTCGAAGGCGGCCTTACAATGTCTTCTGTCATCTCTTCGTCGCGGGTCATGTGAACAACTCGTGTCGGAGATACGAGAAATGCACCATCACGTGATCAAGAAAGGACACGACGTCTTGTTTCAGTGGCTGCCTGGTCATTGCGGTATCTCCGGCAATGACCTCGCTGACGAAGCTGCTAGGAAAGCCCACGAAGGAGCAACCCTTGTTTCTATACCTTTATCGCGGACCGACGCAGCCCAACACTTAGGCAAGCTAGCGCACTTTTTTGACATTGGAGTAGTGGCACACACGTGAATTCACTCAACATCGATTGCATTCCCTCAATCCCTCTATGCAACTGCGGCTGTTACCAGGTCTTCTGCGAAATGAGGAAACAGTGCTGTGCCGCTTACGTTTGGGCGTCGCATTCACCAGTGCCTATGCATTTTTGATTGGAATGGCTGATAGCGCCGAGTGCAATGCCTGCGGTGTCGAGGAAACCATAGAACACCTAATGTGCTACTGCCCATCTTTTGAAGATGAAAGACAAGACCTCTGCAGAGCTCTCAATCAGCTAGATGGAAAGCCGTTCACCTTGAACAAGATCTTGGGAACATGGCCTCGCATATCGCAGCTACAAAAGGCCACAAAAGCGCTGCTGCGATATTTGAAAGATACCGGATTGAGTCAGCGTCTGTGATCCAGACTGAGTGACTGACTGATAACCCCAGTGGACTTCTCTTCTTTTAATCTTTCCATCCCCCTTTCCCTTTCCCCAGTGTAGGGCAGCCAACCGGGCTCAGTCCTGGTTAACCTCCCTACCTTTCATCTATCATTTTCTCACTCTCTTCTTAATTCATGCCCTTTTTTTAATTGCACGAAAGCTACTGCACTAAAATAGTACACTAGTACATACTTAAAAAGCACAATTTTATACTACGATAATAATCAATCATTCAAATGTTTATTGTAGTGCCCAGGAACAGCTAGGAGCCTTTGTACTGGTGCACATAACGAGCACTATGTGAGACAAAATGTAGAGAAAACATGAATGTAGTAGACAAAAAAATGGAAGATAGAGAAACAAATAGGGAAAAACGGAAATGTGGAAAAGTAAAAGGAAGTTAATCCTACGTGAGTATCTACAGATACACAATACACAGGAAATGAACTCTGAAGTATGTTTTGGAGTCGAGTCTTATTAGCACAATCATGTAACAAGCCCAGGCAACGAATGTGGAATGCTACCTGGTATACTGTTGCGGCACAAACAAATGCATATGATCAAGAAGCTTTAAGGAATGTATAATGTCATGGACCACCTTATACAGGAACAAAAGGTGCGATTAATTAAGACTTGAATCTAGAGGTGCGAGTTGAAGTATATTTGAGAAGGCTCAACTGTGGTCGCCAGAATGGCAAAAGTGGTGCTTGAAGATAGACATCAATTTATTCTGGATGCGTTCAATGAGGTCAGAATTAGATTTGCTCATTGCACCCCCCTTCTACAGAGGCATACTCTAGTTGTTGGAGGCACACGGCAGAATTTCAAAAACACAACAGGTAAGTGGAAATCATGCAATATACGGCATGCAATTCCAAGAGCGTGAAGGGCATCTTGTGTAATTATCTATGTGAAGAGAAGCTTAGCATTTTGTCGAAGTACGCACCAAGATCTTTCATTTCATCGACCCTAAGGAGTGGAGCATCATGTAGGGTGTATCAAAATTTCACATGGTGCGTTTTGTGCATATAACTTAATGCCATAGTGTTGGAAGCATTTAAGAGTCCTGCTGTGCCCAATTGTGTAGACAGCGTCTCAAAGGGTTAAGCTCTGTGGAGGAAATACCATCAACACCACAAGAAAGGGAAAGTTTAAGGCACTTCATATACTTGGAAACGAGGTTTTCATTGACTGTTAGCATACACTGCGCCAGACTGAGAAGGAAGGTTACTTGAAGCATAGTTCACACCATATAGCAAACAGAAATGTTCTGCAAAGGCATCAGCAGTGTTCGAGACAACACCACTATGTTCATGAAGAAGACGTACATCTTTGGCACTCCTTTTAGAAGAGAGAGCCCACAAAGCTCCAGAAATATTTTGAATTATGTGTCACGCTGGCTTCAACACAATCAATGTGGTCAAAGTGATGATTCTAATAATAATAACAATAATAATAATAATAATATTAGTGGTAACTTGGCACACTAGACTAAAAAGAAGGCTGATGCCTGTATGTTAGAGCATCTGATAACCACCCATCTAAAGCAGGAATTTGCAGGATGCAGAAGACACTTCCTTCCCCTCCACGTGCACACACACTTGTTCAATAACACAGCACGGCACACACGCACACATTCGACAGGTGCACAACACACAGGAGTGCCAATGAAGTCTGGTTCCAAGGAAGGAGAATCCAAATCGCCAGGGGGGTGGAGAGAAAGCTCTGCATGCCAGATATAATCATGGAGTTGTGGTGTCGGGCCATAGAGGCGTGATGAGGGCTCAGGCTGTGCTGACCACTTGTTCAGACAAACTGAAGAAAGATTAGTGCTGTCCAGAGAGACGTCAAACACCCTGCAGTATAGACTAGTGCAATGTTGCGTTGGTGTTGCAGGGTGTGCTACTTGAGGGGTTTGAGGCAATCCTCGAAGGCTGGCATGAGCTTGTGACAACCGAAAACACGGGAGTAAAGGGTGCGTATTGTCCGGCGCTGAACAAGCTTAAGCTTGTTAGCGTCACGAGTTTGGTACGGGAACTATACTGATGAGCAGTACTCAAGTCGTGACAGAATGATAGAAGTGTAGAGTGCTCGGAAAACCTTAGGTCATCAGGGAAGGGAGACACGGGACACAAACCCAAGAAAGGGCCGGTGCTTACATACAGTGCTGGTGACATATGCGGAAAAGTTGGGAGAACAGCTAAATGCTACACCCAGAATGGGAAGGGCCCGAACAGTCTTTATAGAAGTGCCTCCAAGGAAGAAGGTTGGACGTGCAGCACTTTCGTTGTAGCTGATACGCATGGCAGCCCTTTTTACAGTGCTACTACAAAGTTTGATATTGTAGGCCCAGTCGTTCACCTTTACGGAATGTATTTATTGTAAGCACATATGCTGTGCATCGGCATATTGTTGTTGTGGAAGCGTTAACTTGTTCATCAAACACATTCTCCGCAGATGCATTAGTAACTTGGCTTTGAGTAGATCTTTGTCCTGACTACAATTTATAGTATCGCAGCAAGAAACATTTTAGTAGAGGCTGAAGGGATTCCAGCAGTTTAAGCATACTGACTGCACAAAACACTGATGACACCTTTTCACCTTCCCCACAATGCACTCACACCATCTACACTTTCCATAAGCAAAAAGTGAGATAAAAAATCAATTACAGTTTCATTGACTCAGTACTTGCTGCTTCTGAAGAGGGCATCGAAGCAATCGTGGTATACGCTGCTACATGCATAGGTCTTGCATGATGCAGGTCCTGCTATGCACTGCACACAGGGCACACATTGCAAACAGATAATTTCTTTTTGCAGTGCTCAACTATAACGACACACTGACTCAAACATGACTGCGTTGTCACGTATGCTTCAGTGCGTCAGTGTTCTTGATTGCTTCACGAGCGATTTATGCCCGACTAGCCCAAAAGATGGACGCACTAGAAAGAAGTGAGTGAATGAGTACAGTGAACTTGTACTGAACTGGATTCACATGCCGAATAGAAGAGCGCAGTGTCAGCTGAAACAGGCGGCACGGCTGATTATGTAAGTACTTCCAATAGTTCGGCTACTAGTGTATTTCGCTTTCGGAAGTTATCTTTACCACTGGAAACAGCGCAGAGCTTGCCCGTTAAACTTGAGTCAACCGACACCTCACGAAACACGCCGCGGTTGACCGACCCAACTTCGACACGGTTCATTCACCACATCACAGGTCACACGAAGTCAAGAGTGCCATATTTTAAATCACTGCAGCACCAAACAGACCTGAAAATTCATTTCCTTCGACAGAGTTTCTCAGGTGAGTTCGTTCACTCGCCAGTTACGAACTCGATGGACGCGCTAGGCCTACGCGTAACGTAAACAACATCGGCGATAGGCGAGTGTTGATTATCCAGACTTCGGAGCTCGTAAACGTGTTTCCATTCGTTTTGAGCACAACAATATGCACATACAACAAGCACAGACGTTGCGGCAATCGTGATTCGGTTGGCTGTTTTAGCAGACGATCGTACCGAGCCCGGCGGAACCCAGAGGGCAGGTTGGATTAGTCGGCGTCGTTCGAAGTCGCTTCGGATCCACGTCGCACTGCCACAACCCACGGTCGTCGGTCGGTTGATCGTGTCGTTGTCGGCCTACTATTACAACACTCTTTCAGGAACACTGTCGCGCGCGTCGTGTGTCCAAAAAACTCGGACGATCGTTGGTGCCGGCGTCTCCGCACGGTCGGCCATTACAGGCCTAGCAGCCGGAGGCTCCGCAGCCTCCGATTGGTTGACGCCTGCGAGGCGTCGCAGCCTCTCATTGGTGCACGCTGGCGCAGCTTCGCCGCGCGTCGGCAAACTTCTAGCATCGGTAGTAGACATAATCGCTGCGCGACGTTCCGCTTCACCGAGTTCCCGACCGACGCTTTGACGCATTTGACCCTTCGGCGCGCGCCGAAGCTTTCCGGCGCGTGCCCTTAGACGTTCTAGAACATTGCTCTACCACTTTAACTTGACTTTCTGGTAACCTTTAGTGTCCCTTTAAGCACATCTCCGGAAAGTACAAGCTTCCTGGGAGCGATCACAGACGGCGCAACAACTCCGTGGACATAGAAGCCATCGCTAAAATGACATGAAATGATAGAGCTCAAGCACTTCCAGAGGAGGACCGACTTCGTATTGGTTCATTCCAAACTTCTGTGACACCGCACACCCGCTGATGGAGCGCTTGCATAAATCCAACTCGCATTTCATTTGGGATGCCACTCAAAAGCAGGCTTTTCAACAAATTAAGAAAGCCTTGACTTCACAACCTGTCTTAGCTCTCTATGACTCAAGGTGTTAACTAGACTAGACTTTGCAGGACCGCTCCACATAAAGCAAACAGATCATCAGCGCAAAGGATGACACACACTACAGAGCGCTACTTGTAACTATTGTTTTATTCCCTTGTCAATGGAATAAATGGGGCAAGATACTGGGGGGAGGTGGGGTAGTGACTAAAAACAAATAAACAAAAAAATTTTACAAACATGGCCATCTACCAATGCCAAGCCGGCTTTGTCATGTGATAATTTTTTCTGCAGTCAACATCCCAATAAAGGAACCAGGATACAAAATTTCAGATTAGCGCGTGAGGAAATCTATTTCCTTTGCGCTAAGGGAGGCTGATGGCATGCTCACGCACATACTTCCCAAACGCACAATCTCAGCAGCTTTGATTATCTCTTGCGTCATTTGGCTGCCATCTTTGCTCACAATCTTGCATTTCTTAAAGAATGGCCGACATCCGCAGTCTCTACAATGTATCCCAAGGTGTCTGGCGACTGCTTTTGAACGAAAGATTAAAAGAGCATGATTATAACTTTTCAAAAGCAGTCGCCAGACACCTTGGGATACATTGTAGAGACTGCGGATGTCGGCCATTCTTTAAGAAATGCAAGATTGTGAGCAAAGATGGCAGCCAAATGACGCAAAAGATAATCAAAGCTGCTGACATTGTGCGTTTGGGAAGTATGTGCGTGAGCATGCCATCAGCCTCCCTTAGTGCTAAGGAAATAGATTTCCTCACGCGCTAATCTGAAATTTTGTATCCTGGTTCCTTTATTGGGATGTTGACTGCAGAAAAAATTATCACATGACAAAGCCGGCTTGGCATTGGTAGATGGCCATGTTTGTAAAATTTTTTTGTTTATCTGTTTTTAGTCGCTACCCCACCTCCCCCCAGTATCTTGCCCCATTTATTCCATTGACAAGGGAATAAAACAACAGGTGCAAGTAGCGCTCTGTAGTGTGTTTCTCTTCTGTGTGTGCCGTCAAAATGTTGCGCAATAGAACCTGTAATACACTACCTCGGGCAACTTATTCGGAAGGTACCAGATATTCTCTGAAAGAGGGTGGTGCGATGCCAAAGTATGTAGACACTTGACTGCCATACATTCAAGTACGGCAGTTGGACAGCAGTGTTGCAACTTTATACATTCGCCCCACCCTCTGCTGAGTCATTTTTTTATTTTTGTGGAAATCAACGAATGCGAAGTCCGCTGCCACCTTGCCAAACCCCCATTCCACAGCCTGCCGCACAGTGCTCATGCGCTTGTTGAAATGAGCCTCGTAGGGCTGCAATGATGCACCTCCAAAAGGCTTAAGGAGCAGGGGCCGGAGTGGATAGGCTGGGTCGCCATAGATAACATATTCATGGCCTTGGGCGACTTTCTCCAAGTTCCTGTAGAGGGCCGTCTTCTTCAAAATTCCTGAAATAAAGTTACAGATCTTGTGAGAGTAGAAGAAAAAGACTCATGCAAATGCACTTGTTTTGCACAAACAGAAGCAGTGCGTGAGATAAAGAAAAGTTAAGGGACCTTATTAGGGTATACATTTTCACCATTAAGCATGCAAGGTGCTGGTAGCTTTGAAATGGGTGAGCAGAAGGCCTCTGTTCGAAAACAATTTGTTTGTGAAAAAGGTAACCTTGCAACCTTGTGAACTTCATGCGTCGTCCATGACTGAAAAATTTAGCTGAAATGTTCAGAGGAGTGTATGCTATCCGCTGAATGTGTTTTTTTCACAATGCGCGAGGGGTGGTTCACGACCTCTTTAATTCTCGGTCAGACATACCTAAGTAAGCAAGAAAATCAAACAACACAAACATGTATAGTTTGATATTTGGTGGAAGTCGTCCTGTAAGTGTAAAGTGGTTCTGAAAATATGGAACACGCCAGGGCAGGACATGCATAGGCAGCTTGGTAGCAATTATAACATTGAATATTGCCATACTAGATTAGGTATTTGAGTTATTGAAGCTAATCGCCATGGCGCATTAGAGAAGCATTTAGAGGCAACCTCACGCACCAGCATCGTGGCGCCGACCATGAAATGGTCCATCCATTTTGGCATATCAAGCCATTGGGGCACATCACGGCTTGATATTTTTGCACGTGATGCCGTTTGTGGCCAGAGAAGTGATCCTGCTGTCCAACTGATGGCCTGCAAATTCGGCGCGCTGTGCCATCAACGAAACCCCAGCAGTTCTTCAGTGGAGCGCCTTTCCTGTGAATGGCCTGATAAAAAAAGAAAAAGAAACAGCGGTAAACAGCTATCTATAGCAAGAAACTCTTAACGTATTGAGAAAAAGATCATAATAGGATTAGACTACAGTGTATGATACACTCTTTAGGTGTGGACATCGTGCCTTGCAGGAAGAGCTAATTATGTCCCTGTTTCGAAATCGTGCCAGAAGATGTATCTCTGACTGTACGTGTGTCACGTCGGAGGTGGCAATTCTTGTATAGTAGAAATGTCCGCTGTTGTGGCGTCGTTTCATGCATGCACTTGTGTGCAACAAACAAATTTACTTGACTGTTCTTTTGCCAAATCTTCGTCATCTGCACATGGTTACGTGCGAAGTACAAAAAGAACTATTTTAGAAGGTAATGAAACGACACACTTCTTCATAACTATTACACACAGCGTGCACTAAAAAACACGGATGAAGAATAGACAAACATGAGCGCTGACTCACAACTAAAAGTTTGTTGCATTTAAACACGTGAATATCTTCTTGGCTCACTATTTTGTTTTCCACAAGTAATGAATGCCACCCTGCCACTGACCAGGCAGAAATATCCACGTTGGTCCTGTGCGTGATAAGAGAGCGGACTGTGTACCAGTTACCATGGCAACAAGACCATTTCCTTTCATTCTTCTTTTTGCTTGTGCAATGTACCGGTTTCTCCCCGGATGATGCTTTGACCGGTATGCACAAGCGCAACATGAAGGTACATTAGCTGGGAGCGCTCGTGACTACATTCCTTGTCATGTGCACACACCTAAAGAGTGTACATATGCCTTACAGCATGGATTAGACTTCATTGCTCAGCCAGCCCTGCTGCTCAAGATGCAACAAGCATACCTCACTGCCTGCACTTTTGACATGACTTAAAACTCTAGCACCACTACAACAGAATAAAGCAAGGTTCTCCCTCGCTCTCTAAGACACAAACCCATACAAGCACACAACATAGGTGAAAAAGCATGCATATCCCACATGCTATGGCAATCAGTTGAAGCAAAGCTTCCTTTAATTCGGGCACTGCCTGACCATTAATTAGTGCCGAATTTTTATGTTCACAGTTTTGTGAAGTATGACAGTGTTGAAATGATATTAACCATTATCTTGGGTGCAAAATGTGTTTGTCTACGCAGTACAAAGAATACACATTGGGATGTTTTATTACGGTTTGTCCTGCACAATTTTTATTCAGTGGGAAGTTGTGTACTGTCACCACCTCACACAGCGCACTGCATCGTGGCACAACTGTTTATGTGCTGGACTGCACCTTGCACATTAGTGTCACCTTGATATCACGGTCTGGTTGTGAGCAAGGGCTGTGTAATGGAAAAGTATGGAAGATACTGTGTGAGGTTTAGCATTTAAGTACCCTTTGTGAAAACAATGATCGTTACCACCACTAGCTCTGAATTTAGGCAAAGGCATGTTCAAGTGTCAGCGCACAATGTTTACACCAGTGGCCTCGTCCATAAAATTCGGCAGCCAGGACATTTCGGCTTTCCTTAAATACAATTTCCTTGCCGTACATTAAGTTAGCACTGCCCAGTGCGCATCTTAAAATTAATACTCTCACAGCTCTCATTTCCGATGAAATGAGAGCTGCGTCGAATTCTGAAATTCCATAAAGCACCTCCAGATAACACCCACATTCACTTGCTTTGAAGCATTCATACATTTGTAGTTTCGCCTTGCAAACTGCCATGAGCAAAGAGCAAAGAGGCTGTTCACTCATTTCATTACTACATAGTTGAAAGTGAGGACCACACTGATTACGTGGTGTGCCTGTTCGCGCCATAGTACGACACGTGTTAGCAACGGTGACAGGACAAGCGTAAGACACACACTGTTCACCTGCAGCGGTCTCATACGGCTGGTTAAATCCTGTATGGAGGCAAAAGCTGTAGTGCAATGTTCTTTGGGATTACTACAGCGAAATTTAGAACAAGGCTTTCCTTTACATCTATAAGCTATCAGGTTCCTTCTGAGAAAGAACATGGCATACCTTATGAAGCTGTAATTTTTCTAGTTCTATATGGCATGTGGACAAGCCGCATTGTGCACTGGCACGACGACGTCGACTCGCGATGTATGCAGGCATACTTCTGCTCGTCGACAGCGAATTCGTCAAACCATAAAGCCTTCAGCCATATGTTCCCGAGTTGCTTGCTTCGAGAAGCTACCGCGTTGCATTTTCCAATGTTGTTGATTAGGTCATTTCGTTACCCGTTTTCAGAGAGTAAAAAAAAAAATGCGTCGCTGGCTTAACTGAACATGCATTTTTCCCCCCCCCTTTAACTGAAGAGACCCCAAACAGGGCATGCTTCCTGGCGTCGCCTTTGCCCCTCTAGCCTGCTGCTCATGTGTAGTCTGCACGCTCTCGGCTATCCCCGCGGGAATGTCGAAGGAAGAGCAAAGGTGGTTTCGCTTAAATGAAAAGAAAAAAGTACGCACAAAGGAAAGTGGGGGTGGGGGAACAGGATGGATGTGTATTTTACACTTCTGCTGAAAGCGTGCTCTTACCTGGGAAAACAGCTCCAGGTTTTGTAGGTTGAGCCACCTGTGCTTCGTGAGGTCCGCTAGGAGGTGTCCAAAGTAGTATTCAATGTGAGACAAAACTTTAGACACCACACTCGATATCACCGAACTGTGGCGGCTGAAGAACACTTCAAGATCACACAAGCGGTTCGGATAGGCGAGACGCCGCAGTGTCATGCACAGTGCCTCGCGGCCTGGAACTCGAACCCGTTGAGCGCTCTCTACCTCTTCTGGAATCAGGAGGCCGGTCAGAAGATCGTCGAGGTCCGATTTCTCGAACCTGAACGACCGGTAGAACAACGTGCTGTCCATGGCATCCAAATTAAGCAGGCCATGCTTCCGAAGATCGCGCCGTGGTTCCACTGGGAGCAAGTGCACATCTTCTAATTCGTCCCAGTGCAGAGATCGCAGCAGCAGTTCGTCGTGAAGCACGCTATACGGCATCGCTGATGAACGCAGACACAATTGTGCGCACAATTCAAAGGCAAATTACTGAGAGTGCTTGCTTATAGCCTGCGTAAGTCACAAAGGAGCGATCAGCGTCCAGACGTGGCTCAGGCTTGTCTTGGCAAGGCTTCATGTTGGCTACTTTGGCGCGTAGCAAACGCTAGACAAATGTTTGTTTATTGCTTCGTTCAAATAATAAAGCAAGCAAATTACTTACTTCATAAAGAAAAAAAAACACGACTTAGCATGGCTCATTGAGTGTCAGTTTTTGGCAGTAAATGTGAGCTAGGAACGTAGCTACGCGGGCGTTGGGGGCGTGCGGGCGTACGGAAAGCATGCTAAAACTCGATTGCTCGCTTTCATCCGGCAACCCGGTAAAACGGTAACCGGGAATCCGGTAATACGCCCACGGGGCGGCTTTCCGGACAAGCTAAACCTCTCTAATATCTTCTAAAGCAGTGCCGAAAAGCACAAGCGAGATGTACTTATAACTCGTACACGCGGGTGTTTTTTGTAGGCTTGAAGTTCTCCCGGCCGATTCTGTGTAACCACACAGAACGACGCTCTCGGTCATTTATCCCGGTCGGAATCGAATAAAATTAGGGACTTTTAGCGGTGCTACGGAAAGTACGGCATAGGGTACGGTAAATGCGTAATACCGTACCGGTCGAGGACTGCGCATGCGCGAACTTTACCGTACGGAATGACTTTCCGTACGGCATACCAGACGGTAAGGATTCGGTAAGGCTCGGCTAGCACCGTGTGTCGCGAGCCGAGCTGCACCAAGCCAAAACAGTGAGAAGCTGATGTCGGCCACAGAGTCCACGTCTCGCGTGCTTTTTTTTTTTACCATGATAATACCAAGGCAAGAGTTTACTTTAAACCACCTTCTTCGGAGCGACGAAGTAACAACAAGTAAACAGTGATATAAAAAAAAAACAGGTAGGTGGCGCCATCTAGTGATGCAGAGTTTACTTAGAGGGGACGCAGAGTTTTTATTGCAGTATAACTATATTCTACTTATCTGCTGGTGTAAATTGTCAGAAGCGGTGCAATTTACAAGAAACAAACCCTTTTTTATGTATTGATTAGATAAGAACACCTATGTAACAAAAGGTTTCACGTGTTGCAGGACGAAGTGTCACAAGATGTCGCTACCGGCCCTGTGAATGGCATCTAAGTTAGCCGTAGCCGGGCCCTTCTGTAAATAATAGAGAGTTTTAAAATAGGGGCCCCAAACGTTTTGGGGCCCCAAAGAAATAGCGTCGAAGCCACTGCGCATGCGCAAGACGCAAACTGCCTTTGGGTTTTGCGTTGGGAACGCTATTTCACCGATTTAGCGGGAGCCCAAATAGAGGCCCCAAAAGTTTTGCGTCGGCAAACATGGCGGCACCCATCGAAGCGACGGCTCTAACCTAGCACCAAACTGGGTTCGATTCGCGGTAACGCGTGAAGTTCGCAAGCTAGGATAAGTGACTGAGGTTATCGCTTTCTCTCAACTAGCGTGTGTTATGAAGATTGACTCATTAGACGCCGCTGATATTGAATTCGATTGTGGATTTTATGGCTCGTAGGCCTAACACGGCTAAGCTTGGCTGGTGAAGGCTAGTAAAGTTGGTTTGCTCAAAACTAAGCGCAACTAATTGTTTGCTGCTAACAGAATAACCTCTAAATTGTAATTAAAGGCGAAGACACGAAACCCAAAATTTTTATTCCTATCATAAAATCGTATACTTTATTTAATTATTTCTAATAGCTTTTCTTTGACGCCGTAGTGGCGCTGTCAGCGCAAGACGCTATCCGCAAACGCAAAACCCTATTCTAAAACTCTTCACACCTACGTGCTCCAACGCTAACACCCGCAAAGCTCTTTGGGGCCCCAAACCATTGGGGCCCCTATTCTAAAACTCCCTAATGTATGGACAAGCTAAAGCTTTCTAGTATTCGAAATGAAATGAATATTTCGCGCTCAGCGCATAGTTATTGAATTCTGCAAAGCCACAATGTTAGCCGCTATCATCATTATCACATTGCCGTACGCATCGAGCGGCACACGCAGCTAAAACGTCTTCGGTCATCGCGGTAAGTTAGTACGGAGCGGTAATACCGTACCGTATACCGCACTTACCGTACCGTAATACGGCACTGCTAAAACTCTCTAATGTCTTTCCAGACTCGGTTCGGTTGCTGCATCCAAAGGCGCAACAGCCAGGCATAATTTCCTTGCAGTCAAAAGCGAGCGCGACAATCGGAACAAAAAAAAAATAAATAAATACAGCAACGTAGGGAACCTGCGCTGCCTGCGCTCTAACTCAGCCGGCGCGCCCGGCGCTTGGAAGGTATATGGCACCCCAATGTCACTTGGTACGGTTGGGCCAATGAACGCGCCGGCGGCGCGGGGAAAGCGAATGCGGTACTCTGAATTTTTTTCCAGTGACTCTACTCACACCTGCGCGACAGCGTCACTCGGCTGTGCCGTTCTTGTCTATGTGTGTTGCATTTCGGTCGTTTTTTTTTTTTTAAAGTCAGCTTCGGCGCAGTATAATAATGTTATGCAGTAAATCATACACAAAGTTTTGCGGTGAAGCATATTGTAAAATGAAGCATAGCAAGAGTGGAACGGGGGCACTCTCACGGGGACTATAGTACGTATTTCTTAATTATACGCGCGAGCGTTCGCGTCAACTCCGCTAACAGTACGAGCACAGAGATGTCTAATAAGTGTACTGGTACGTCTTCGGAGCTGTTTCTTATTCGGCGGTGGCGATCTAAGGCCTTGTTTTTGGCCGATAGCTCGCCCCTATATCCAAGGTGCGAACATTGAGAAATCGCGGTCGGACACTATGGCACGAACTTAAAAAATAGAGAGAGGAAACAAATGGAAACGAGTGGCAGTGGTGACGCGTGCAAAGTCTTCATACGGGGTTCTTCCGTGAAATGGCTTCAGGAAGGCGGATCGCGGCATCGTTCATGAATCTTAATCAACAGCCACCAGATCCAAGTGAGGTGTGATTCCAGTAGCATTTCGGACACTTTCTGACCATTTCTCAGAACACGAAGTTCCATTTTCTATCAACAGCTTTGTCTATCCTGGGTGTGGGAGCCCAGAATATTGAAAGAAGAAGCATGCGCGTGTGTATAATAAAGGAACGCGTTCCAGTAGCGGTTATATTCCGTTTTTTCTACGCACGAAATGTTTAAGTTTCATAAATTTGCAAAAAAAGGGGGAAAGCATCATAAAGCAACCGTATAGTAGCTGACAAAGAAGAAGACTAGAATAAGCACCAAGTGGTATAGGAAACCGCGGGAGAAAACAAAAACGGCAGAAAACACTACGTTTCTGTCCTGCCCAGCATCCTTCAGTCCCTTTCATTTTTTTTTGTTTTAGCTTATCTTTGCACAATCGATCACTCTTAGCGACTACGCATGCGACGGATACGAACCAGTATGTCACTGCTTCATTCCATTGCAATCAGGAACTGATTCAATGCCTTCAGTTATTTACACGTTGCGCGCGCACTCATCTGTTGTTTAAATCGGTATCATAAGTCGCGTTACTAATGCTGATCCAGCGTTGCGACGTATGCACTGGCGTCGTGCACACAAGCCCGTTGCGCGTTACGGTCCGCTGTGCATCAAGCGCTTTTTCCCGTTACGAAAACGCTCTCACGCTGCCAGCGGCGCTTACGTGAGCGACACGAAAGCGCCGACAGGATTTTTCCATCAAGGCTAAGGCAATCGAACTCGTCGTTCTATAGAGGTTCTCTCTCTCTCTCTCTCTCTCTCTCTCTCTCTCTCTCTCTCTGTCTGACCTGCCTTTTGGTCTCGCTTTCCCGCACACCCCGAACTAGTGCTGCGTTTACGTAAACGTAGTCTATGTAACGCGAAGACGCCGCACGCTGCATGGAGCCGGGAAGGAAAGAAGCGCACACAGACATAAAATGACCGTGCGACGGCCCTCCTGCCCGACCGCGTGCGCACGCACGAACCTCGCAGTACGGAACACAATGCGAGGCGCGGAGTTTGCGCGCGAGGCCCCACCGGAAGGAAGTAGGAGCGGCGTACGGGCGGAACTCCGGGGCGAGGTCGGCTGAGGACGAAGCGAAGCCACGTGGGAATGCGAAGGGGAGAGGGGGCTCCGCGCAACGCGCACGGTCTCTCGCGAGTCCCCCGCCGGCGCGACGTGCTCGGGCGATAATCGAATCTGCCTAGCCCCGAACCGTCGCCCGAGGCCGGAGTCCGGCGGGCGAGTGTAACCACCCTTTTTCTCCCCGCTGCTTCCTTTCGGCCTACGCCGCGGCTGCTACTTCCCGGCGGCCGCGCGCGCGCGGAGGCGGAGCGCGTGCGGATGCTAGGGGAGCATCTGCGCTGGCGCTTCCTCGTACCGCTCGCTCATCCTCCCAACACAAGCGCGCCGCTAGCCGAGGAACGCGCGCGCCCGCTTGCGCGGGACCTCCTAGCGAGTCCTGACGGGAGGGGAAAAACGTGGAACTCGCGCGCTTGGCATCGGCGAGCCGGCGATTCGTGGCGCGTGCGGTTCGGGAGCGTCACGTTCGGGCCACAGCGTACGCGAGTGAGAGATCGATGGGTTGCCCTCGAGAGGCGTCTTTCCTCTGCTTGAAAAACCATTCTCGAGCACGCGCGCGTTCCCGTTTGGGAGACGGGTCCGCCGTGTTGCGCCCAGCGGCAGCGGATGCGCTTATGCAGATTAGGAAACGGGCCGGAGCGCTTTACATGTGCTTTACAGAAAAAGAAAAGAAACGTGAGCGAAGAAAATATTGAGAAGGGCTATAAAGAAAGAAATGAAGAGGGTTGGAAGGCAAACAAGAACAAACGGGGCAATGTGTTTCTAGCTTGTGGTTGTTGCAGGGCACACTGTTTGACGGCATTCCAGCTCTTCCAGGAGACAGAAATGGTCTCAAGGAAGCGGTGCCCAGTTACGTTGAAAATGCCAAAGTGGAGTCATTGCGTTGGTTCGGCTCGACAGCTAAAGGTCTACCACCAGCGAAGGCGCTGGCACTGCCTTGTTTGTGATGTGCGACATGACAAATGCGCTGATGAGAGTATAGCCTGCATACAAAGACGTAATTACCGGGCAGGGTGATGGCAGAGGCTGCACTTGACCCCTCCCCCCCCCCACACACACTTTTGAAGCAAGGTGTGAGACCTGGCTAGTTGGTATTCAATGATAATATAACTAACGCCAGAGTTGACACGGAGCACACTTCTCACGGCAGGATTCCTTGTTCGAATCCTGCCATCGGGAAATTTTAATGATGGTTATTTAATTGTTCATTAAGCAGCACACTGTTGAAAATGACGAGTTTACAAAGTCGCAAAACCGCTTGAAGCCAAAAACACGAAGTTTAGGCAAATCCATGTACTTCCCATAATTCCCATGCTGGGACAACCGCTCCCATTGCAGCTCCCGTAGACACTAGCGCCAGAGTTCCCTCCAGTACTTTTTGTAGGAAACTCTTACAGCGACAATCCGCCTCTTTCATGTTCCTGTGCTGCCCTCTGACCCACGCCGCTAGAAACGCTTTGGAAGGGTGTCGGCGATTTCGCCGGTTGATTTGTGTACCTGCGCCCATGTTGAGTGTGCGTCGGTTGTGCGGTTCGTGGATCGCGATTAATTATTCATCGTTTCTCCGGGGCAGCATGTCGTTCACCCATCGAGTATAGTTGGGGAACAAGCCCGAGTGTGCTGTTGGGGTAACAGCGCGGCCGATAAAGGCACGCTGAGTTCCATGTGCCGACGTGGCTGCCTTGAGTTCGTTGTCGCTGATGTCTGCGATTGCACATCGCTTTTTGTATTCCTTTTACACATTCACTAAACATTTAGCCTATTCAAGAAGGCTTCGAGCGCAGCCTTCCACGTGGGATTTGCCAAAGCGGTGCATTTCTTTACCTCTACAGTTTCAGATCGCTGTTAGCTTCGGTTATTGTAGAAACGGCGCATCGCTGATGTGAAGTAATCTCAAAACGCAGTAAAACATACAGACGAGTCAGTATGAGCGGCCGAGTCCCTTAAATTGCAACTGTGATCCAGACACATATATATTACGGGCTGTTACTACTGATTCTCGCTTTTGTTTAACTTCATCGTACTTACACTTTGCGCGTGCTATAAAGCACTATCAGAGACAACTGTGCTCGGCATAAGTCCCCACTTATATGCCGTGTAGTTCTCTCGCGAAAAGGCGGATGCCATCGCTGACACCGTTGGCAACTGAGCGAGTTTATGCTGCTGTGTCGAATTCACTGTCTCTTTTTTCCCGTTTGACGCAGAGGTAAACAATGATTCTTTGGAATTAAGAAATGTCAGCAGAACAACACGCGCAGACCCACCATCTACGGGAATGCGAGCGGCAGCGTTCGGGAACGGTGACGCAGCGCTGTGTCGCCGCTTACCGCTTATTATGTGCGTGCCATGCGAAGTGAAGCGTAGTTATCAAATCGCTATAGGGCCGCAACCTAACTGTATGAGTGGTTTCCTTCGTCCCGACTGCTTATTTTTTAAGTCCAGCTCCATCGGCAGCGGGTGCACGAACTCGACGGGGTCAGGCCTAACTCAAACTTCGCTACACAGGATCAACATTGACTCAAACTTGACGTGCACGGCTTGAGATGGCTGAAGCTCGTGCATTTCAACTTCGAAGGCGTGTCGATGCATCTTGAGCGCGAATGATTATATTTACAAGTGAATGAGCTGCAGCTATCGCGTTGTCGGTTGGACGGCTGATCACGTAGGGTTCGGTCAAGCTATCGCGGTCGGCACGCTGATTTTGTCGGTGCTGTCGACACGAGAACCCGTCGTGCTATATGACAACTCGCACCCGTCGGTTGCGTCGTTGTCGGTCTATTACGATCAAATGATCTCAGCGACACTTGCTGAATAGTCGGCCAATCGTCGGCATCAGCGTCTTGTCGGTCTCGTATATCGACCAAATGTTACCACGCCTTAAAACAGTACATGAAGTCAGGCACGCGCTGCCACCACCGATAACAGTGGGCCAACGCTGCAAGAAGACTGCTTCAGCAACGTGTTTTTGAGTGTCGCCCAAGTGTAACGCAGGGTTTTATCGATAAATTTGACAGCCGTCAATGCAAGGCGGCAATTACGTGGTTCACGGCGCAGTCCGGACCAAGCCCTGGCCCTTTTCTGTTTTAAAGTGGAGTTGCAGTCTTACGCACATTTTCGGCACCGCACCGACGTCGAGCTACCAGTAGAGTTTCAACGCGGTACATGGCACGAGCGTTTGCAACAGCGCGCGTCCGGGCTACTAGTACACTTTACCCGGGCACTTTTTTTTTTTCCGGGGTACCTTTCCCCGATATCTGGCCGCGCTGCCGCGCGCGCGTCCCTTCCAAAACGTTTTGCGACTAAACCACTAGGGCAGGGCGCATGCGCCGTGAAGCCGCGAAAGAGGCGGATTAACAATTCGACCGGTACGAAGTGGTGAAGTGACCAGGTGTGTGCAAATGAGTACAAATGGTCGGGCTCATTCGATGACAATTCGCTACTCCACTACGAGCTGCACAGGTTAAGAGAGTTAAATGCACTCTTCCTTGATCTCAAGCCAGCACGTTGTGGCAGCGCAGCAAGGTAGTATTGATTGCAGCACATCGATGTTCGAGCGCTGTCGTTAAAAGCTACATCAAGCGATCAGGGCAGGAGCTTCGCGCTGCAGCGCGATTCACACGTACGTTACTGGGAGCTCATATGCATAGCATCAGTTATTTATCAGTTGCTAAAGGGACAGATGACCGCTACTACAGTGCAGGTATAACTACTTGTCTAGCGGCATGCAGTCAACAAAGATTGCAGGAGGCCCGCCGTTTCGCGGCATGTCGAAAGACCGCTGCCGTCGCGGCGCGTACGATCGTGCGCTCGAGCAGTTCGTACACATGATGTCTGCTTATCGCTGCTGTGAATTCATTTATAGCAAGCATTTCCTCGCGATTGTGCTCCTGAATCTAGCAGCGTGCAAACCTTAGCTGAAGGTCAACTTCGTACGCGACTCGCTTCACTTGACACCGCGCTAAAACTTCGCCGCTTATTTCTTGAACGACATACACGTATTCGGCGTTGCATAATTTATTGCCTTTACGCAGCGTGCCACTCCTGAAAAAATTTTCGGCGCCCGATATTCGCTGCAAGCCGTGGTACAACAAAACCGAAAGTGGCGGGTCCATATTGTAAACGTGCTTTCCGAAGCAGACGACCGAGCTTGGTACTACCCAGTTCAAGACAGAGGGCGCTTTTTAGCGCCATTTTCGCAGCGCCCCCTGGGCAATGCAAGAGCCCCATTGAGCTATGGGCGTCTTGCGCTGGAGTTTGAGGTATTGGCCTCGAGCTCCACCAATGGAAAAGCTGGCGCCACCGTCGGCGTGACGTGCTAGGAGGGATCACGTGGACATAGCGGCCGCGTCGGCTGCTTCGGGCGCGCCGAAGCGAGCTGAAAACGAGAGTTTAAATTCCCTCGTACGCTGCGGTCCTCATTTAGTGGCGAGATTTGCCCGCTTCGAGTGTCTCCTTTACAACGCTTGAAATCACTACAATAGGTAGTGGCTGCCTTTGAAGGCGCACAACATGGTAGGCTACTGCTCGGTGCCGCAATGCCGGACGCACGCAACGGAGCACGGTGTCAGCGTTATTCACACGTAGCCGCAGGACAAGAAGCTGTGTGAAGCTTGGCTCGCGAAACATAAAACCGGCAAACAGTCATCGGCTACAACTCGGGTATGCAGCAAGCACAGACGCGAGGAAGATTTCTGCTACGGCGCCCCGTCTGCAATGTCCTGAAAACGCGCACTGAGACGCTCGCCCGAGTCCGCTGCCCGACTAATGTCATGACAGTTTGGTCTATGAACTTGTCGATGCTATAGATACTGGCAAGTTCAGTGGAGTGGAAAGGCAGCGGTAAGAAGCACATTTAAAAAAAGCATGGCATATGGTCATGTTTGTGTTATGAATTAATGCACTGGATTACAAAAAAGGAGCAGCGGGGAATTACACGCTGAGAACACCGATAAACATACAGTGCGACGCAACTCGAGAAATAGTATTGAAAGGTCAAAGAATTTAGTAGAACAAAAAGATTGAATCGTCGCGACGGCACATCACAGTCCCCGTAGGCGTCGAAGTCTCTACACTGAAATTATTTTTGAACAGCTCTGATAGCGCCCACGCAACAATGGTTGCTTGTATACTGTCGAATGCTCATATTCTGCGGCCTAAAGCTCATGGCACGGTGCGAAAACGCGCGCGCGGACAAGCATGCAGACGCGCAGTCGGTCGCTGCGAATCTGCGCGATCGCTTCATTGAGGCTTCATTCTATTACGCTCCATTTAGTTATACAAACACTATAAGAACATATTTCAGATAGTTAGCTCTCAGCGTTTACCTACCTTTCACGCAAGAAGCCGGTTCGGGAGACTCCATCGCGGCGACCGCGCGCAGTGGCGTTCACTGTACGTATTCGGTAAAGAGATAGCGTCTGTAAACGATTGTGTGCTTTCAGTTTGCCCAAGATTATTATTTAGACAGTAAGAAACTTCTCTCGTTTCGAAAGTACTTACAGAAATGTCCGGGAGAGCTCGCGCGTGGTGTTTTCAGTGAGCGCTGACAGGAAAACCTATGAGGAGCGCGCCACGTGATCCCTCATACTACGCCAGCGAGGCGCTTCCGATAGATGGCGACTCCGTAACTCCTCGCAGCCAATAGTAGCGGCGCCTGGTGGCGGCGCGGAAAACGACATCTGGCTCGTACCAGCTTGGGTCGTATTGAGCCATGGCTGTGGCGAAGCCCGTTTCTGACGTTTCTAGGCAGAGTTTTGCGTCGTTTCGCATTTTTTTCTGCCCTGTTGCAAGTGCGAAAAGGCTCGTCACTTCTCACAGACCATGCCGACCACGCTGGGAGCTCGCCGCAGCCCATACTTTAACGAAAACGGACTCTCCGTGTGCCGTGGGACGTAATGCTGGGAGCAGAAGGAATCGGTGACGCCGATCCGGAGAGACCTAGCCCAACCTCGAAAAGGCGTCACCGTCATTACTTCTGCGTCTTGGGCTGCCACGAACAAGAAGGCCTGAATCCCAACATCGGATTCTACCGTTTTCCTTCAAGGCCTCACGAAGTGGAGCGTCGGGCGCAGTTCGTCGCGCTGAGTAAGCGAAACTTCGCGCCATGCTGACTGCTTCGCCTGTCTTGAAGCTTGCTTGGTTATCTGCGTTCTAAATTTCGGACTTTTGCACCAGCAAACCGACATAGCAGCAGGCATGGCTGGTAATTCACGATTCGAGACCCGGCCACAGCGACAATTAACAATTGGACCGATGCGAAGTGGTGAAGTGACCAGACATGTGCAAATGACCACAAATGGCCGGGCTGATTCGGTGACAATTCACTACCACACTACGAGCAGCACAGGTTAGAGAGTTAAATGTGCTCATACTTGACCTCAAGCCAGCATGTTGAGGCAGCGCAGCAAGGTAGTATTGCTTACAGCAGATCGATGGTCGAGCGCTGTCATTAAAAGCTACGTCAAGCGAGTAGCGCACGAACTCGCGCTGCAGCGCGATTCGCACGTACGTGCGAGCTCATGTGCATTGCATCAGTTATTACCAGTTACTAAAAGGGACAGATGGCCGCTACTGCAACGCAGGCATAACTACATGTTTAGCGGCATGCCGTCAACAAAGATTGCAGGAGGCCCGCCGTTTCGCGGCATGTCGAAAGACCGCTGCCGTCACGGCGCGTACGATCGTGCGCTCGAGCAGTTCGTACATCGCGGCGCGTACCGTCGTGGGCTCGAGCAGTTGCGTACACATGATGTCTGCTTATCGCTGCTGTGGATTCATTTATAGCAAGCATTTCCTCGCGTTTGTGCGCCTTAATCTAGCAGCGTGCAAACCTTACCTGAAGTTCCACTTCGTACGCGACTCGCTTCAGTTGCGATTGACACCGCGCTAAAACTTCGCCGCTTAATTATTGAACGGCGTACAGGTATTCGGCACTGCATAATTTCTTGCCTTCACGCAGCGTGCCACCCCTGAACAAAATCTTCGGCGCCCGATATTCGCTGCAGGCCGTGATACAACACAACCGAAAGTGGCGGGTCCATAGTGTAAGAGTGCTTTCCGAAGCAGACGACCGAGCTTGGTACGACCCATTTTAGGACAGAGGGCGCTTTTTAGCACCTTTTTCTAGGGGCTTTACCTTTTTCGCAACGCCCCCTGGGCAGTGCAAGAGCCCCATTGACTGCGCTCAAGATACGCAAGTTGGAAGTGGCACGAGCACATCGAAATTGGATTTCACCGCTCTTTCTGCGCACGCGCGAGGAGCAGTAGTTGCGAGAGAGAAATGTGGGGACTTTTGGTGCTCAAAATTTCTCTTCGCCTAGGTACTACGGGGAAGAAAACAGTTTGCTCCGTTTGTCCCTAGCCGAGCTTGCAGCACAGAATCGACAGGATGCGTGGGCGGCAAGACCAGAAAGCCGCGTCCGAGGTGAGTTTGTTGCTATTTTGTTGCAACGGCAGCATATTAAATTTTGTAGTCGCAGGGGATACGTTTGGAAGTGAGGTGTCTTCTCGAATGACTTTAGTGGCAAAGTATTACGTCGTGCCGATGCATTGTTCATTAGTGTCGTTGATCAAGGTCAGCATACCACGCACTTCAGGGGAATCGCGGGAACGGAAACAGTTTATGAATTAACTGCCGTGCCGATGCATTAGTTCTTAATGTAACTGAGCATACAACACACTTGGAGATTCGTGGGAATGGAAATTTTGTACTCTGTATGTGTATGTGTGTACTTGCGTCGCCATGCGATCGAGCCGTAGATCGTTGTGAGAGCTGTACAGCCACACTGGCAAAACACTACGCCCTGCGGATGAATACGGAAGAAATGTATGCTAAAGAAAAATGGTCGTCATGCAACTTCATAGCAGTAGACCTTTGTGAAAGCTGTACAGTAACACTGATATTGGCTAGTACATAATCCAGGCTGTTACAATGTCTAGCTCATATAAGGGGCGCTCTATGTCGACGAAACAAGGGCTCAGATCGCTACAACCGCATGCGAAATACTCTGAATGCCTGCCAGTACACTTGTTCGGCGTCTCCGTGCTTGTACTGCGGCAGGAGACGTGACGGCAAGTGGGCGCGTATATCACAGTGGCCGCTTTCCACTCTTGGTATACTTTGCCGCAATACAATGCGCATGCTTCATTGCGCGACACTGGTGCCCTGCAGCGAAGCTGGCTTTAGGCAAACGGCATTATGCAACGCTCGAGCCATCTTGTCCGTCACTGCGGATAGAAAACGCATACACGTTCAACCTATTTGAGCTGCATCATTTTGTCGATGTTTACCCCTCTATACTAAATGAAGAGGATAACGTACGCCAGTGTGGGTGATTTAAAAGATTAATAAAAAGCCCGGTAACATATGTGCTGTCAGTGAAAAAACACTATTAATGCAGGTCTCCACGCTCCTGTAAAGAAAAAAAAAGATGCAATTCAGTGGTGACCCTCTGGAGGTGGATCCGTACCTATCTAAGCCCAGCCGGCTCATTAGTCACAAAGTAGGAGCTGAAGAGAACTTTTTAATGCTCATTAGACTACATTGACAGCGATTATTTGTGGTCGGCAGTGACAAATGCATTGCACCAAACAGTGAGACTTCGTCTTAATCCGCAATGCTTACGTGGCGAACAGGAGAGCAAAAGGTGAAAACAATGTTTTCATACAAGGCAAGTCATCCATGTAGTGGAATTGCATTTATCGTTGGTGTAGTGTTGATGCACTTTCTGAAGTCCAACCTTTAATGCAGCTTAGTTTCCGTTGGTGCAAGTGCTTCTACTGGAAACATCCAAAATATGATTTATCAAATCAGGTTGCCGTCTTGTAATTTTTGAAATTTTCCTCTGGTCTTAAGTCTTTTCTGAATCTGGAAGAGCTGGCTGATTGTACATTTCATCTCGAGATAGTTTACACACTTCCAGCAACACAGGTTACCACACTTTGTTGAGTGCAGATGAGCACTGCAAATTCTATCATTTTGATGAGGCACCGATCTAATGCCACTCACTCTTGCCACAACGCTTTCTCAACTTGTACTGTACTTGTTTCTTCCACCTTCCATTTGCAGCACCAGGGCTAAGGCACAACAGCAATAACATTTCTAGCAGAAAATGCTTGCTCCTTGGCATCTGATCCCCCGTTCATTTGCTACTTTCTTCCAATTTTTTTTAATGTGATGCTCCTGCCTTCACACACTGTCAGACTGTTCTCCTTCATGCGTTTCCTTGTACTCTTTCTGTCCGCTTCTTGCTCAACATACCGTGCATGCCTTCAGTCTTGTCCTTTTCTATCTCTCCTCCAGAACCTGCAACTTTCAACAACCTGGCATTATTTTGCTTCTTTTTGTGATAGTGCCTGGCTATCTGTTGCTGATGCCACACATTCACTTTGCAATGGTTTATTAGACCACATACATAAATTAATAGCTGTATAAAACCTTGACCCTCCAGCACTTCCACAAAATTCATGCAGAAGTGGAAACAAAGATTACTTAATTCCTCACCACACGTTACTATGTCTGCATCAAAGCTTGATATTACCAACATGTGTGCAGTGTCGTTGCCCATGCTTCCTGGACAGGAAAGCCAGTTGCTCCAGTTCACAAGGCTAGAACAACTGCGAAGTGATTGAGCTATCTGCTTGTGCTGCATTTTTTTGCCACAAGCTGTACAAGGTCATGGCTTGTGCTGCAGAAACCGCATCTTTTTGCCTGCTGCATTCCTTTGTGATGCATTGAATGTGTCTGCTTCTGTTTCCCCTGCTATTTTTACAGAGAAGCTGTATATGGCTAGGTTCTGACCATGACCAATAGTGCATACATCGACAGGGTGTGTAGAAAAAAGTTGCGTCGACAAAATTGAATCCACAGTAGCCTGCTGTGCGCCAGCAGTGCTCAGTGGCTCCGGAGTGCATGGCAGAATAATAAAACGTCATTGTGTACCCACCAATGTCTGTGCCTCGTTTTCTTGTGAAGTCGACATCGCTCTAGCGACGTTATCAGCAGTTTTACTTTGGTCCTGCTATGGCCAGGACGCGTCTAGTTCGTACTGAAGAACAACAATGTGCATGTTAAGAGCACCGGTGTGAGCAACAGCGTGAAGGCAACGGGCAGTTGCTATAGCCAGACCCGCCTTGTCTGCAGATCCGTAATGTCGGCTAGCTGCTCTGTGACCGATGAAGAACAGCGTGCCCGTGAGGATCACCTTTGCAAACAGAAGCGGGAGTGGGCACGAAAGCATCGGCGACCAATTGCAGTATATCACAGTGACCACAAAGCAATGGTTACCATGGTGACAAAGTAAATAGAAGATCAAAGATAACGAAGTTGTGTGTATGTTTCTTTATTTAATCAATATAGCAATTAACCATATATAACTCAATATACTTGTCAACAAGTACAGCTTCAGCTGGTCTTCCATCTTCACATAGTGGAAGGGCTCTGAATTGTATTTTTTTTTATCATTTGTCATCAAACTTGTGCATTTTCTTTTTGTAATGCTACAGCCTGTTTCGTGCCTACTGTTTTCTCTGCTTTTGCCTATTCTGCAGCAGTTGCTGGCATTGTCTCTTGCCTAGGTGTTGGTCCGCACAACATGCTAGAGATGCCATAGACAGTTTAATCACAGGGTGTTCAATGTAAGAGAAGGTCAAAATTACTGGTGTTTCTAATTTTTTAAGCAGCGATTTTTGAACTCTTGTGTGATAAAATCTCGCTTTGTTGATAAACAAGTGATTATCTTTGACAAGTTGTTTCCTATGACAACATTTTTTCTGCGTCGAAAGTTCACACATTTGCCAACAAGGTGCACACACGAGTCAAAGAACTTTGAAACTTTATAGGTCTTGCTTCATGCTTTGTCACTTGGTTTGACATTTTATTCTCATTTTTGATCTCATTAACCTGGCTGCTGTGTGGGAATACTGAACTTGCTACTTAGTACTCAGCATGAAACAATGCTTTAAAACCACTGTGTTGTCCACTGGCCTCACCATGCCACTGTGTGGTTTTGATCAGAATTTTCCATCATAAGTACACCGTTACAAACTTGCACATGACAAGTATGTTACCCTATATGCAAGCAATGCACTGTTTAAAGCCGAGCTAAATACTTCACCAAAAGAACTGCTTTCACCTCCAGTCCACTCTTTTTAGTCTGTTGTCTAAACATCCTGCCAAATACTGTCATTGCTATTGCGTCCTGCTGCAAATGTTCATTGTCAGTATACCTTAATTGTGTTGCCTGCTAGCGCAAGTAATATGCCTGAAAATGTACTATGGTGGTGTCCTGTCCTCTTAAGGATGACCAATTTTCCTGGAAACCATAGTAGCCAGAAGAATGGTATTTAAAATGTGCATCACCAAGCTCTGCAGAAGAGCAGAGCTCAGTGTTTGAGCTTTGACATCACTCCATAGAATACCTGCATATAATTTGTGCTCAATTAACCTTGCTGCAAGACTTTTTCCAAGGGCAAGGCCTAGAATTTTAGTCAATTTTTGATGCTCTGACCTAGTTTGATGTGATTTTCTGTGACATTTTTCTCTATTCCTTTCTTGATTATCTTGGATAGTGGCCTTCTTAGGAGCTATTGCTTCATTAGATGTTTCCTAGGAAGGAAAATCTTGGAAGCCATTATACCACACTAGTGCGCATCATCT
Source organism: Dermacentor variabilis (assembly GCF_050947875.1). Classification (NCBI taxonomy): domain Eukaryota; kingdom Metazoa; phylum Arthropoda; class Arachnida; order Ixodida; family Ixodidae; genus Dermacentor; species Dermacentor variabilis. The sequence continues at coordinate 213,625,462 of NC_134569.1, read as the reverse complement.
GTAAGGAAACAAAGCACTGCATGAGCAGAGGTCTGTCTGCGGCAGCTGCTGTGAATTGCGCCCACGCATCACCCATGTGCTGCTCTCGTGGTCTTCCAATTAGCAACGCAGTTGCACCACACCTTGCTTTGTTTGCGAAGTGCCACACGAGATAGATTGTCCATGCTAGCCAATATATTGCGAAATGGAAACCTGTATAGAGCTGCACTCAAATTTCGCATTAGGCAGTAGGCGAAATATTTTGTAAAAGTAACAATTATATAAATACCATGCAATGAAACCAATCAATATGTACTGAACCAAACTTGTCACCTAATCGCACTGCAGGGAACCCCTGATCATTCTAAGTTACACCAAAGGCTTGTCATATTTAAATAGTCTCTTGTGCACGCAGTGTATGAATGGGATATCATTGAAAAATATGTGAATGCCTAACGGAGTGTAATCAGGACTGGCACTTTTTCACTGTAACTGTCAGTTCCCTATATGTTGCTTTGCTATAGGGAGGTTATGCTCTAATAGAAACAGTTGGAAGACGGTTCTGTCCACATTGTCACTTCCATCTATATTTGTGCATTCGTTTAAGACCCATCAACTAGCCCAAATTAATTTACATATCTCATAAAAGCAAGTGCACTGCAGTTGGAGCTTTGGAAATAGGCCTGTGTTTAAAACAGATTCGAGTGGTCGACACATGAAGTGGGCTCGTTCATGCGAGTACCCATGTCAGTGCTGTATTGTCTTTTTTTGAAGAGGATCGATCTATTGTTCCTGCTTTAGATAAAGTCTACTGATCTAGAGAGCATATTTTAAAAGGCTGATGAAAAGGGGAACACTTTTGGATTTTGCGTGCTAACTACTATCTTGTCAGCTGCTACAGTTTTTGTAAATATTCAGTAAATATATTTGGTGCATCTCTTTTCCTCTGTAACACTTTCATGGAGGTTGCGGACGCTTCCAGACGCAAGACTGATTTATGCAGCAGGTGCTCCTTGGCTGCATCTGCAATGCTAGCTCAAGGCGAGAATGCTTTGGCCACGTTGCCATCTGCATCCACAGTCATCCTGGCACAACCGCCATGGTATGTTGGCCACAGAAACGTCACGTGGGTTGACAATATGTGTAGGCTGCTGTGAACACAGTTGGCAGGTGGGCTTTGCTTGCCTTGCATGGTTTAGATTCCAGCTTATGATCTTGAAAATCTCACCTTGTGCTTCTATTGAAGCATTACAAGCAATGGTGTCTGTCCTTTGGCATCATTATCTAAAACTTTTCACCTGTGTTGCCATCTGTTTACAGCAATGTTTCTCTAACTTATCTTATGTTCAAGTGCCATTGTAAGTTAATTCTGGTTCACACATTTGACCCATCCTGTCATGTCTCGGCACCAAATGTTACGGAACCTGTATCTGTGAAAATAGAGGGTTTTCACACCATTTTCTCCTCTAACACAGGATACTGATGATGTTTATAGCATCAGCAAATGTCGATAGCGTCTTGTTTCTGCAGAGAAATCGGCAAGGAAATGCTCTGTCCTGACAGACGCATGTACCGTGATGGGGCCGATAACACCTGTGTGAATCAGGCCTTTGTGAGGAACATAGTTGTCAATTTACCTTTTGACTAGTCTGGCCATGTCAAGAATTGCTGGATAAAACATACTTCTCTCTTTCAGAAAGATAATTGAAGTGTTTTGGAGGTTTTCCTAATTTCCTGCCTCTGGCTTGAGCAGGTGTGCAAGATGCAAGCATTAGGTCCATAGAATTGACTGCACCATTTGAAGGTGCACCACTGTAAATGTTCGGTTTGCCTGCGAGACTGTGAAACATGCTTTGTTAAGAGTCTTGTGGCTTTGGTAAATATTACATCTCAATGTGCAGAAATACGTCTCAAGATGTTGAACTTTAAAGGGGTACTTACATGATATTTTTGACTATTCATTTCTTGCGTTAAATCAAGGTCCTAGACTTCTAAACTCTAGAAAAAATTGTGACAAGCTTCAGAGCGCAGTTAGTAATTAGTAGTACTGACTTTTCTACAGCCAATTTCAGTGTCGTTTTTTTATACAGTGGAACCTCGATACGATTCTGCTTAATACGTTTTTCGAAATGTTGTTTTTTTTTTTTCTTGAAAATCCGATTTGGTTGAATATGTTGGATGATATGATTTTCCTATGGTACACTTTATTTTCCAGTTCCTGTGAAGATCGTATCAATGAGGTTCTACTGTATTTCAGTTTTTAATTTATTTCTCATTAACCCTTATTGACAATTGTTGCCTACAGGCAACATACCAGAAAAAAGAATGTTTGTCTTGCGTAGTTTCATTATTCAGTACCAAGTTTCTGGCTAGGTGTCTTTGGCCAACACTGAATGAGAGGCAACAACTGTCATTTGTTAGTTCAGAGCAGACGAGGAAGAAGTTTGGCATGTGACTCACTGTCTTTAAAAAGTAAGGTCAGAGGATACAGGCCGATGTAAGATATCCAACTGCGGTGGTGTCACACATCTGAAGTAAAGCAAAAGAAATGTACACCTATGGTTCATATGTGACGAGAGCTGTCTATACAAATTGAAAACAAAGCCTCAGGTGACTTGGGGTGAGGCCCACTTCCAGATTCCTGCCTGGGGCTATTGTATTATTATCATAAATATTTACCCCTTCATATCAGTAAAATCATAAAACTTTCCACATATTTATTCATGAGGTGGAAATGTGCACATCAGCTGCTGTGAAATATAACCTCACCGAGCATTCGACCTCAGTCAACCTCAAATTTGTCCATGAGGTTGCCACTGCCATAGCTAAAAAATTTTAACAGCCAACCAATGTCGCATCACTTAGGGAGGTTGAGATCAGCTTAGGTTGACTTCATTACGTCAGCCGTGTGAACCTTGTGAGGTTGGCCATCTTTGCATGGAAGCCTACATTCTATGGCCCCCTGTAGAATCCTGGGATGCTATAACATAAAATGATTCCAAACTTTTCTATTCCAATTCTGCAATCAGCCCACCACGATTGGTCAAAACTTTTTCAGGCCACTCCAAACTTCACCCGTCTGTCACGAAAACCGTGATGGCTCTCCATCTGCTATACATGTACACACTGAGTATGAATGATTAAACTGCACAAAAGAAAAATAATTATTCCTGATTCAACGCCTTTTCACCATTGGCCCTCTGCTATTGGTTCAATGTTTTTGGGTAACACCCACCTCGCCTGTCTGTCACGCGACCTCACAAAACCACAAAAACTGACTGCATCAAAGTGACGTGTACGTGGAAAAAAAATGCATTAATATGCTGAACAAAACTGAAAATTTTTCTGAATAGCCAGAGACTGCCCCGTTCTGAAAGGAATAGAAGATGGCTGCCCGCCGATTGCTCAGGCCCTCGCTACTCACACCTGCCGGTCAGCATGTATTTGCACATTATAAACCTTTTTGCACGGCAGTAAAACGTTATCGAGCCCTTGCGGCATGTATACAGCATCGCTCTGCCAACTCTTCCTTGCTGAGGATTTGTTTTAGCGGCATTCTTATCCTTCTGTTGCAAGCCGCCGCGATTTTCGACCAGCCACCGCAAGCTAAATAAGGTGAAGCGGACCATTCGGAGAAGCCAGCACCACCCTCTTCATGCGGTTATCTATTTTCACTGTGCTGGCTCGGCCCCATCGAAACCCTCTCCACTAGACCGTACACCTCGCCTCTTGTCAGCTAATTAGATAAGAAAAACCGCTGAGTGTAGGCAATGTTATTGGTTTTGGAAGTGAACAAAGGTGACCTCCTATAAACGAGGAGAGTGTTTGGTTGGGTTGCTCAGACAACGCTGCAAGTCACTGCCCGATGCTTGCGCCGGTGGTTACATAAATTTGATGTCAGGAGATTGGAATCAAAACAGTTTGAAATCATTTTATGTTATAGCACCCCTGAATGTGCTTTACTTTAGGTGCGTTCAATTCGCCTGCACCGCCTGAACCAGTTCACAAGGTGTTGCACCCTGCCATTCGTTCCAGTGGTGCAGCAATGGCACCCGCTGAACCACTCCGTTCGTTTCAAAAGGTGCAGGGCTGGTTCATGATTTTGCTGCACCTACTCCGCTGTCGGTGCCGACTTGGTGCAGGCGTACAGGTGCGACGCAGCAGTGCAGCAGACAATCCAGCACATGGGTGCAAGCACCATTAAAAGCCCGCTTACACACGTCTGATGTGTCTACAAGTGTGGTTTGTAGTTAGGCCCACAAGCTGATAATTCTTGTAGTTCACAATCTTTCAAATGTACGCACTCTGTGCACATTAATCGGGCATAACATAACACCTGCACCGCATCTGCACCTTGGCATTTGTTTCGAGTGTTGCGCTGTGCCTGCACCGCAGAAACAAGCTGCACAATTTCTGAACTTCTCGTGAACCTCCGTTAACTGGTTCACAGTTGTGCAGGTGAATTGAGCAGACCTTTTAAGTGCTTCCACATGAAGCTCTTATTTGCCCTTACGTTGCTTGGTGGCCTGATGGCTGCTTCAGGTATTGTACAAAATGTTCGATTCAACATTGAAAGAAAATTCAAGGATATGAATGCTCATGAAGGCCAAAATTCAGTGACATACAAATGCATTAATTCTGCACATAAACTAAAAATTGTCAAATTTCCTTCTTCCTAGCTGCATTCAGTTAAGCATGCTACTAAGTTGGAATTGCTGGAAAAGTGTAAAAAAAGGCAATTCTCTTTTATAGTGTAGAGTGTCGACTGATAACTGGCCTTACGGCCAGAAATGATGTGCTTACCTTGAGGAGGATGCTCTAGTTCAGTGCCAACTCTAATCTCTTCATTCAAATACATGTAAAATGCAGAAATGCTTTTGAGACTACTGGAATAATTTCAATGAAATTTGTTGCATTTGAGAGAAAAAGTTAAATTTTAGTCATTCTAGGCTGCATAATTTTGATTTAGGACCTTGAATATTTAGGAAAAATTGCTGAGAGTCAGTAAGCTTACAAATATAAGCACAAAGTTTACAATTTCATAGCTTTTGTATCAAGTTGTAAACTTCATACGGAAGTCTTTTTAATTTCACAATTTTCAAAATTTCCTGCCACAGAAAATTGCCCCCTAAAACAGTCTCTACATTTCAGCTTTTTTTTTTTTTACATGTAACCAACCTCATCGAATTCTGCTGCTGGCTTCAGAGAAAAACTATTTCTCTGTTCCCATGTATTCAGATAGGAGCTCCCAAGATAAAACTGCCTCCAAGTCAGGTAAACCATTGTATTAAAGAATATTATAAGGAAGAGGAGGAGAAGGAAAAACATTTATTAAAAGAAAGAAAGGAAAAGCAGGTGTCTTTCTGCTTGTGTGGGAGGCGCCCTTAGTCCAGGACTCCTGCGGCTCTTGCTGTCTCCCGGGCTTGCCACACCTGGTGTAACAAGAATTGTGTTCTCATTTGAATTACTGGAGTATACTTTTTCCTTTGTCATAGGTGGAAAAGTAAAGTATCAGCAACGTTCTCACACCTACACTGTCCTTATTGGTATGTAGTGTGACTAAATTCTGCTTTTGCATTAGTTGTGTTGATAGCATGCTTGTTCCAAATTCTTATTTGTTCCTTTTGCAAATTTTCATTTTGTTCAAGGAACTTTCCAAAAGGGGAACGTATCCAATAAAATAAAGCACTATTTTACTTTCATGCTGAAGATTCATAACTCTTACAAATTGATGTGGTTTCTACCTGGTGATCTTCACTAAAGAGTTATGAGCTAGGTACTAGGGTATCCCAGCAACATCATGAGCAAGCAACACCATCTTCTCTCATCTCTTAGAGAAAAAAAAAAAATCGTTATAACTTTACTTCACTCTGCAAAATATCACTCGTTTTTTTTATTTTTACATGTTATAGTACACAAGCGCCTATTAAACAATGAACAGTACACCTCATTGTCTTCTCCCATCCAGTCATCCCTGGCCCAAGACTAAGCGACTGCCAGGTCAGCAAGCCAAATTAAAGAAAGTGTACCACACATGAAATAGGACGCTGAAAAACTTTTAGATAAATTGTGTTGTAGTTTAACCTAACCCCTCCTCCTACATGACAAAAACTTGTTTGCATGTCAAGGTAGCATCAGAAAATACTAAATTTCTTTTCTGATTGAAATTAAACCTGGAAAGTATTCTATCAAGTGCAGAGGGCAGAAGGGCATTAGCAAATAGCATAGCTTTCAAGATTTTTCACGCAGTGCCTATAGGTTGCCTTGATGCTGCCTCCAATCTCCCTTGTACTGAAGCATGCACACACACATTATACCTCCATTGATACCGAAGTCCCACTCAAAAGTCTCTGGCCAACGCAAATCATCCTGCATGTACCGCTGACGAGGTGTACATCTTTGGCGAAGTTATTTCCGATTCAAACATCTGATGGGCCAGAAAACTATAAATTTCGTTATGTCACCATTAACCAAAACACGAATTAATATTCCTGCTTGCAGGGACACAAACTGACTGCTGTTACTGAACAGCGCTCCGTGGCATTCAAGTGAAGAATGATCTTGATCGTCACTTATACGAATAATCATTCGGTTTTATGGCTGGGATTCCTAGGTCATGTGAATTGTAGTGGAGCTGCTTAGTGTAGTGACTGATTTGGGGCTGCTCAATATTTTTTTTTTTTTTTTGATGCCACTCTAATGTCCGCCAAATAAAAGAAAATGTTTCTTTCTACATTGTGTCTTATCATTGCTTTGCAATTTGCAAGCACAGTACAGCAAAAAAGGGGCTTTGCCTTACATTGGTTCTATTTGAAATAGGCTGTTTATTTCGGCATACATGCTGCAGCTTGTGCTCTCCAGGTCTCCAAGCATGAGTACCTGCTTCTGAGAAGATGACAGCTGTAAGAAACAAATGACTCTGTGTCACACAATTACAAAAACATGAAAGTGCCTGCTTTATGATAGATACAAAAAAATGACAACTCAGGCAGACTGGCAGAGCAGTCATCAATAATAAAACAAGACATTGCACAGTTTATTTGCCTAAGAAATGAGGTCTGCACATCAAGCTTAGCAATTCTCGGCAGCTTGCTCGCTTTATACAATCAGTCCACATTGTTAGCTCAACATATCCGTTTGATGGATTTCACAGTTCTCTTTAACACTCTGCCTGTCCCTTACTTCACCAAATCTGTTGTTGCTGTGAGCACCGCTGAAATTACAGCGGAATCTCATTGATAAGTGTCCAGGAAATTGTAGCTGTCATTCGTTTTAACATCTATTTCAACAAACCAGTTGGGCAAGGGCCTAAAAACCAGCAATTTGGAACCATCAAGTTACAGTGCACAGGGCTGGGCAAACACTTTGAAATTGGGTGCCAACAGCACAGAAGGTTGCACTACCCGCCGTGGTTGCTCAGTGGCTATGGTGTTAAGCTGCTGAGCACGAGGTAGCGGGATCGAATCCCGGCCACGGCGGCCGCATTTCGATGGGGGCGAAATGCGAAAACACCCGTGTACTTAGATTTAGGTGCACGTTAAAGAACCCCAGGTGGTCGAAATTTCCAAAGTCCTCCACTACGGCATGCCTCATAATCAGAAAGTGGTTTTGGCACGTAAAACCCCACAATTTAATTTAATTTTAATGTTTGCACTAACTTTCCAAATGCAGGCAGATTTAGGTGAACAATCACATTTAAGGTGGAGGTTATGTGCTGCTGATCTATGGTGTAAAAACACACATCTTGCTTTTACGTTGGCCTTGTTAATCAAAGAAACATATGTGCCATAGAATCTTGACTGTGGGTAATATTAGTGATAGCCACATTAGACAACTGCACCCGTCCTTCTGGGGAGCTTCTTTGCATTCTTATGAGAGGAACTTTTGAAGTTTAACCATGTTATAGTGCTGCACAGCGAGGGCAATTTCGTTTCAAGGCCAATGAACCAGGAATGCAAAACATTTCTCTATGGAGTGAACAGCGTACCCTACTTTTTTAAACTTACCAAGCTGATTGAGCGTATTTTTTCTGTCCATATCACCAACAGAAATCTGCCAATATCCAGAACGAAGATCAATAGAAGAGAAATAGCTGGAACCATGGAGGCAGTGAAGGACATCGTCTATATTTGGGAGCAGGTAGACTTCCTTCTTAGTAATTTTGTTCAGATGACGGTAGTCTACACAGAAGCGCCACGTGGCGTCCTTCTTAACCAAAACCACAGGTGACGCCCAGGGACTTGAAGAAAGCTTAACGATGTTTTTATCTAGCATTTTGTTCACTTCACTTAGAATTACTCGGCGTTCCGATGCAGAAATTTGATATGGTCATCGGTGAGTAGGCGTAGCATCGCCAGTAGAAATCCGATGCTGGACCGCGAGCGTCTGGCCTAAAGGGTGATCCTTTGAAGTAAAAAATATCTCGGTAGGAGGATAATACGTGGCAAAGGTTGTCAGCCTGCGCAGAGAACAGGTCCACCGCAACCATTTTCTTTATGTTGGCATCGGTGCCCGAGGCTGGTGCAACGGGCTTGCTAAGCTCAGAAGAACCATCGGTTGATAAAGCTGCTACGTGATAGTCGCCGAGACAATCAACGTTGACAAGGCAAATACCTTGCAGTAGGATTTGCTTTCCCAATCAAAAGTTAAAGATAGGCATGCGAGTATGGTTAGCAGTAACAGTCAGAATGCTGTGAGGCACGGTGATGTCATACTGTGGTGGAATGTTGGGCAGAGGAGTGACGAGGTACTCGCCATCAAGAACAGGTGGGCAACACAACAGTTTAATATAGGCTATTGACTTCGGTGGCAGGCGAATAAAGCAGGTGAGGCGTAAGCGACACTGGGGTGCGTTAGAAGGTTCTACGAGAATCGGCAACTCAAGGCAAAGGGTACTGGCAGAGCAGTCAATAAGAGCAGAATGCGCAGAGAGAAAATAGAGTCCGAGAATTAGGCCATGGGGCAATGAGCAATCACGGTGAAGAGGGCAGGAGTGTGGCGGCCGGCGATGCTCACACATGCCGTACATATGCTGATGATAGGCAGAGTACCGCCATCCGCAACGCAACCAACGTGTGCAGACACTGGGGTGAAGTGCTTTTTCAGTCGTCGTCGGAAGGCAGCACTCATAATAGAAAGATGTGCTCCTGCATCGATGAGTGCAGTGACAGGTGTAATGGTTGGAGTCGGGCATGAAATAGATGGTAGCTGGCCCATGCAGTCATCGAACTTATCCACGCTGAGGACGTTGTTGAAGGGAGAGACTTGTTCTCATCAAGAATGAGGAATCTGGGATTTATTTACAGTATCTGCATGAGAATGTGACAGTTCATCAGTCTAACATGACTGAAAAAGGAATGCACCCTGAGGAGCCGCCAACGGCTCCTTAAATACACTGTCCTCCCGAAATCCCTAGGTGAGGGAAAACGGCAGTTCACCGCCGACTAATTCGGAGCGTCCAAAGTCATCGTAACCAACCCGCCTTTGAGGGGGAGGGTTTATGCACTCACTTCTGCACAGGTTGCACTGACCACACCAAGGTGAGAGGGTTTTCGCAGACACTGTGCTTGACCCGAGCAGGCGCCTCTTTATTCCAGAGTTGACCCTGCAGTCAGTGGCCGCCGCATCTGTCCATTGATTGATGCGTGAGACGGGTTCTAAGCTGCCTGAGACGGCACCGCAAAATATCTTCCAGGAGCTCCCCTGCTCCAAGCAGACCTTGACGGTGAACACACTAACAATACTTGCTCCGTCCACTGTGTCTAGCCATCTCGGCACCCTTCCGTTGGAAACGAGGCGCATTGTCCTCCTTACAAAACCAGTCGCCGCCACAGCCATGGTAGCGCCGATGGGCTGGGGACTGATGTCTGGTCGTCCTTTCAAAGCGAGTCGTCACAGCAGACCTGGTGGCGCCTTTCCGTCGGTCCCTTCCTCGAAGATCGCCAGCACCTGCTGGTCGAACGTAGTAACACAGGATACCCGTCAACGTCAAGAAAGTTTTGGTTCGTAGGTAACATGAGCAGAGAATTTGAGGGCAGGGTCGACAACACAGCTTCACCTCCAGAAGCTGTGGTGCCTAGTTTTTTGGCTGCATCCAGGAGGCAATAGGCGGCGAGGAGAAGCGACAGGCCTTGGGTGTACGAGACTAATGGCATTGAGATGAGGGCGAGTGGCTGTAGCGAAGGTTCGGAGGTGGGGCATCAGCGGCAGTGGGTTCTAGGCGGGTGGCATAGGGAACAGTAGGTCCAAAGGTGCAGGAATAAGCGCAGGCGTATGTCCGAGGAGGTGGTGGCCATTGGTTGCGGCAGTGACAAGCGACGTGGTCGATGCGACAGCAGTGGAAGCAGATCGGCTTGTCATCAGGGGTACGCCATTTGGACGGGTTGCGATATGTGGCAGAAAAAGAGTGCCGGGGATGAGGAGGGCCGCTGGAGAACGAGGGAACGCTGGGTTGAGACGTGCAACACACGGAGTTCAGACCCATGTTCTCAAATTCCTGTCTGACGACGGCCTGAATCCTGGCAATTGTGGTTGCTGGCGGGTCGGGAGGTGTTGCAGAGAAGGCTGGCCAACAGGTGGCCTCGAGCTGGCGGCGAACAATACGGGTTCGGTCATCACAGGTGGTCGCCTGATGTGGTCGACCCTCACATGTCGACGTAGCAGCAGTGTTGGGTAGCTGCGTGATGTGGTGTGTGATACGGCGGCTTTTAGCTTGTTCAAGGCGACGGTATTAATTTGTCATGGCGCCGATAGGAAAGACGTTGCCGAAAACAAGAAAATTGAAAGCGTCGTAGGCGATGCCTTTTAGCCACCTTATCTGCTTCAGACATAGTATGGTGGGCTTTGTGGCAAAGAGCCAAGACGTCTAGGATGTATCAAACGTATGGCTCTGTAGATGTCTGGTCACGAGGCGCAAGAGCCTTTCTCGCGGCAACCTTGCACCCAGTCGCTAAACAGTTCTCGTAGCTTTACTTTGAAACTGTCCCAGCTTATTATCTCGTCATGCGTTCAGAGTCGCATGCGTGGGGTGCCACCGAGATAAAAGATTACATTAGCAAGCATAATTGTTGGATTTCACCTGTTATTAGCACTGGCGCATTCATAGAGCTTGAGCCAATCATCAACGTCCTGTCCCTCCAGGCCACAGAAGAGACCAGGGTCACGATGTTGGGCAACCATGACGATAAGAGCAGTCGGACAAGCTGAAGCCATTGCAGATGCGGTCTCGTCAATGGGAGGTACGGTGACAAGCTCGATGTACCGACCACTTTGGAGTGCCGTGACGAGGACGGGGATCGCTAACCTCCACCAGAATGTTGCACAGACACAGACGAAATACACAGATGAAAGAGGCTATTTACATGCTATTTACACTGGAGCCAGACAGCCAGGCCGACACTCGCTCACGCCATGAGCCCAGACACACTTCATCTCTTCCTCGCGGCGGCTCATCTCTTGAGCATCTCTCGATGAGATCGTAATAATATGAATGTCTGTACTACATAGTGTGGTGTGTAGTGTGTGACACTGTGCAGCAGATGGAGAGAGACAATAAGCAGACGAGAAAGAATGTGCGCGCAGAGGCGAATTCCGTACTGGATGGAAGACAACGTTGAAGAGCGTCCGGCACGTGAGCACGCAGCACAAGAAAAAAAAATGAAAATGCATCCAATCAGAAGAAAACACAGAGCTTCCAGGGGCCAATCAGGAAACGAAAAATCGACGAGAGCAGCAGAAAAGCGAGGTGCGCTGGCAGAAGGGAGAGTTCTAGGAAGCGACGCCAAGAGAAGGTCGGTTACCGGACTGGGAGTTCAAGACCGACCGGCAGGTTGCGGACCCGAGCCACCAGGACTTCACCCAACTGGGACCTCCTGCCAACCCGTTCCTGGGCTTCACCACTCTACCCGATCGTGAACGGCTGCTCGAAACCGGCGAGTTTCTGCGCCCATGAGCAGAACGAGAGCAGTCGGGCTATGGGCCCGAGTTCTACGCCCAGCTGCCTGGCCAGAACGCCATCACCATCTGCCGCCGCCTGCCTTCCCTCTTCAAACCGGAGCCACCACACTCTGGTCGCCTGTTCATCCACCAATCCCATCGACATTGTGGTGAGACATTACATTCTTTTCTGTTTTTCAAATCCCCTTCACCAATGAGAAATTTCGCAGCATCCCCCCTTCAAGTATTTATTGAAGAAAACTTTCAATCAAGAATTCATTCATGCTGATGTAATTATGCAATGAATTACACAACTTCATTCAACTTGCTTGAACAATGAATAAAGAAATTAAATGGAAATCATTAGTCGGTTGGACTACACCTTAACGTGCAACATAATTGGTGAATGCATATCCATAATTTATTTCCTTCCATGTCAATTCATTGCTCTGAGAAATTTTCTAATTTTTTTTGTGCTTGCATTACTATGACCACAGCTAAAGTAATGCAAGGTGGCAAATTATTCACTGCTGCCAAAAATTAAAAAAAATTTTTTTTTTTTTTGCCACTTGTCGGCAGCAATGCAAGTGGAAAACTGCTTAGCAAGATTTGTATCTAGCAAATACGTATGCAGTTGGCATCTTCATAACAACAGAGAGGTGGATCATGCTACACTGAGGCTGAAGGGCTAACAGGACAAACCTAGCTGAGCTAGACAAGGGTGGACCAGTGCATGGCACTGGCTCAGGTCAGGCCAGGGAAAAGTGTCCATGCAGTGCTCTACTTTTATGCACTGTTTTCAAGTACTGAAATTTCATCCTTAAAATATTTCTAGGTATTGCAAGCATACTATGCTCTTCTATATCCATCACAGCTGCCTCTCATTTTCACAACTACCTAAGCTTTATAGCTCAGAATAGCTTTAAAAATAAGGTATACTGAAGCGTAATGTTTTGTTTACGTGTTCCTGTCGTATGTTGAAAGGCAGCGTTTTGGTTGCAAGGTGACTTTCAGTTGTGTTTTGCCTCGGCACCATGACCATGACGTATTGTCAAAAATTCATTCAACATGAGAGATAGCAGTTGATGCCATAACGTCACGCTTACTTTTTAAGTAGCCGGAACACATTTTTACACAAGATGAATTCGCTCAAGGCGCACGATCACCAGGTCACTACAGATGTTGGTAAAGCACTATTTATTTCACACAACTGTTGCACCTTCCTTGCAACTGTTGCATCTTCCTTTCCTTAAATTCTTTTCTTTTTCACACGGAAGGGGTGGTTTGCATAAAATTAAAATATCCGGATACACAAAAATACGGAGCAGTAAAGGTAAAGCGGCAGATGAGCAATATTCTCACACCAACGTAGTGACAAATGAGCTGCTGCAAATGCTTCTTAACAGTCATGCTTTAACGGTGCGAGTGGTGCCTGCATTATGTTTAGAAAAAATTTACGATGCACTACCGAGGTTTTGCTTCGTTTAACATGTTAAAGGTAAACAGCGGGACTCCGCTGTTATACTCTGCGTCGTCGCAAACTACTGAAAGGCGTCACAACGCATCTACAGCGCGTAAATGGATAAAGTAAGGCTATCAAAAGCTCGCCTTAAATGCAAATCGGAGCGCCGAACCTACGCGTCCTGTTGGAAAGACGAAGCGAGTGCTCTTCAAAACGCAATAAACAACGGCCACACATCGATTTATCAATAAAGATCGTTATAAAACGATTCTGTGTACTGGCGGTGCAAGAAATACTAGCTGTTTGAAGAATTTAAACCATTTAAACTGGGACTGAATCCTTCAATGACACGGACGTCCTGCAACAAACCAATAGAATAACTTATAACTTCCGAGCACTGAGAACAAGATTAACGCTTACAAAAAAAAAAAGAAAGATTGGCTTTGCTAGTTTCTGTTTCGGTTTCTGATGCATGAAGCGCCACCTGCTTCCTGAAAAAAGTGCCATGGCAGCTTCCTGTTTACTTTTCGAAGTTGGCGTAACTAACGCAGCTGAGTGTGGCTGAGTCTCGAAGCTTTCGTGTGCCGTTATGCATAACGCAATCTCATTGAATAGATGCTGTGAGTATTTGTGGAGCCTCTAGAAAGTCCTGCATCGATACGTGTGTGTCTTTGTATACGCGCCATCTCTGGAGGTAAGCAAACCCTCTCAGCCAGCTTGCGCAGACCTTCGTTGCAAGGGCAATATTTGTAATTTAATACATGCTTTATCGGTATACGGCTGCATCTGACCGCCACTTTCTTATAGGCCTGATGAAAAGTGGTATTGAAACCACTACATGGGTACTACCGTAACCGTAATCTCTACCGTAATCTACCGTAATCTTAACCTGCGTTTTCATTTGCTTCAGTTCTAGTTCGATTTCAAAACAAAATCCCATTAGTTGGTACTCATCGTACATTATATGCTTAGCATGTTGGCTTCGCCCGATTTGTCCAGAATAATATATATATCATCGCCTTATAACAGACACGTCGGTATCGGAGAAGCTCGCAGGTGGGTGTGCCGTTTTTACTGCCTAAAGTACGTATGAACGACGTAGATAATGACACCTAGTGATTCCTAAATAACCTAGAGTAAAGAAATGCTGTGTTGCTGCGAAATTTTAGTAATAAAGCAAAGATACGCCTGAAATGTTTTTCAGTGAAGTATTCGTGCACATACTTGGGGACGTATTCTGAAACGTTCCACTTCGGCGATAGTTTGCCTAGGCAACAATTTCGCCTTCAGGCGCGCGCTGAGATGCTAAAATTGCATAACAAAATACAAATTGCATAGCAAAATACAGTGGTGACTACCAGCTGATGCTTTTTGCGGGAATTACCAATATATGTAGCAATCAAAATGCAAGAAAAAGTAGCAACAGAAGAAAAAAAATTAAACACCTGTGAGTTTATTCAACCATACACTTGTGCATATATATGTGCTCACAGGTAGTTCTAGCTTTCTTTTATTGTGTGCGTGTTTTGCTGCACTACCCAGATACCATTCCATGATGACCGACCAACAAGCCCATATTGACACCCTTGTCAATTTCATTTCTAGTACAACAGGCTTTTTTCAATATGTTCCTCGGGATTTTGGGCATACTGTTGCCCTCATTGCCACGGCTGCTAGCAGCACGTGTGTCCTAAGGTTCCGTATTCATAACAAGCAGCTTCCACAGGATATAAAATCGTTGTTTACTGGTTTCGTGCTATTCGAATGTCGGTCACGGAAAAAGAATTTTGAAGATTGTATGTGCTAAACGACTTCAGCAGGCATGTCTCCACAGAGATTACCTCAGCGTGCAGATGTTTGATCAGTATGAGCTGTGCGTCGCAAGGAATCTTCTGTGGAGGCACCTGCACTTAGCTGATCAGGCCACCAAGTTCCTTTGGCAACCTCAAATAAAACTACTACGGGCTCACGTGGACAAGAATTGACAGAAAGCAACAAGTGATGTCTACGTTTCTGAAGGTTTCATCCTTCCCAACAGTGTGTGCAAAGTTCTTGGCCTCAGTCCAAAATTTGCCCAAGCTACCAGCTGGACTAAACCGGAACTTCCCTGTCCATCATAAGTAAAGTGTCCAGAAGAGCCCCGCAAGAAGATGGTGTGAGGATGAACTCGGAAGGTTTAGATGCCCTGTTACGATGTAAGCCCCAACCTTCTAAGTTACCTGTAAAATGTGTAGTGTTACCTGAAGAATAATTCATTGTGTGTTATACCAGCTGACAAAGAGGGTGGTTTTGCAGTTTTTTCCTTTAAATGTTTCTTGGAAAAAGCCAGTCAAGCAATTTCTGCAGTGTTGAATGAGCGCAAGCATGTATCACTTATGAAAGCAGCAGCGAAACCAAGTGAAATTTACAGAAAGTTTAATCTCGATAAACTAAGGAAAAGTTCAGAGATGTAATTTTTAGTAAGTGCACAAGGAGGATGTTCCTTTTCAGGTCATAATTTTCAAAAGGAGTACCTGGCAGAAGCAAGCTGCCCTGTACCTGGTTTCAAAGCTGAACGTTAGATTGATGACCAGTTTCTTGTAAAAGGTTCTGACAAATCCTTGATTTTGTTAGGTTTCACGGTAAAAAGGGCTTCAAGGCCTTCTCAGCTAAGGTCAGAGAATTATATTATTCTATCCTGCTCAATGACCTTATTCAATGTGTCGAGGATTGTATTGACAAATATGGTGCCGTAAGGCTTTCACAGGAAGCAGGTTGTTTCAGTAGAAGGGTATTTAGAATTATGGTGTTTTTACATGTCGTCAACATTTGCACAGTGGAACAATAGGCTGCATCTGCAGAAGAAAGGCATTTGCATAGGGTTGTGTCTGGCTCCTGTCTTTAGCAACCTATATTTAGCACAATTAGATAGGCACATATATGACCACCTCACGGAACTAACAGTTTTTCAGCGAGCTTTTAGATTTGTCAACAATTTTTTAGTGTATCTGGATTTCCCTAGTAATAGTTTTCTAGAAAAATGTCCTGATGTCTAAGATTTTTTGCGAGTGTTTGAGACCTCTTGAAGTGCAATACGTTTCAGTTTCTTGACTTTCAGTTCATCTCTACTGATAGTAGGACTTGCTGGGCTTACAGTCCATGAGCTAAGAAACCCCTTCTCCAATTTCGTTCAGCCCATTTGAATTTGGTGAATAGGGGCATAACTAACTAATAGGGATGGCTTTCTGCCCACTGCTGCGCATGTGGATGTAGGCCGAAATTCAAAACATGTTTTATCGTTGCAAAACACAGAGACCATGTTACACGTGAGATAATCAAAGCGGGAGAAATTCTACGTTTACAGAATGGTTGAATCAGCACCCCTCTATTGCTCTCACTGACGAGGAGATCAGACACCTCGGGCTATCACCACGTTGAATTTTGTGTGGCTTTGTCGTGGCGTTCTAAATATGGTTGGTGGGCTATTGTGTGACTATAAATAGCGATGCTTTCTGAAAAGAAAATAAACAGTTGGAAGTTCAGCACTCCGTTCTCTCTTCTATCCCTTCTGGTGGCTTTGCGCTGTTAACCTGAGTTTGAAGCATAATTTATCAACAAGCCCAATCTTAAACCCTTCGTAACTAACATGTGTTTCAAAAATATCCTGATGAAAACCAGTTTCCAGCAACAGGCTGCAAGTCTTAAGGAGGCTGGTTACCCTAACCATGTGTTGGTGTCAATGGCAGAAAGGCTGCTCAAACAGGAACGTTCGAGACGATGCCTCCGTGCAAATGCAAGAGCTAGCAGCCGTGACCAGGTGAAAACCGCTGTGATTCCGTATATACACCAGATATCACATAGCCTGAAAAAGATAGGAAGCCAAGGTAACGTGCGGGTGTTTTTTCAGCTCCAAATAAGCTAAGCACCTTGTGTAAAACCACTAACCCAATAAGGACAAAAAAGCCGGTTTGCGGTAGAATCGCAAAGATGAGTTCGTCGGATGCGCTGTAGGAGTGGTCTATCATATTCCACTGTCATGCGGTAGATGCTACATAGGCCAAACCGGAAGATGCATTAATGAGCACTTAAGAGAGCACAGAAATATAGTGTATCAGGTGATGATTTTCTTGCTTTGCATTGCAATACATGTCCATGTCGCCCTCTTCTAAATGACACCGCTGTTATATACAGGGATAAGCACAAGTGTGTAAAATTAATAGTAGAAACTGGGCAAATCCTCTCGGCCGCTGACCAATGTATCAGCGAACTATCACTATCATTGTCCGTGAGAAAGTTAGATTATTTGCGCATGCCATGAAAGTTGACTGCATTTGCAATGGATCATTTAGGTTTCTTGGTGTTTTCTTGTTGTACCGGTTTTAGACAGTGGTGGCTCTACTCATGAGCCATATATACAATCGACTTCCATTAATTTGATCACCTCTCTGGGGTTTTACTTGCCAAAACCAGTTCTGATTATGAGGCATGCCCGTTAATTGATCCTGACGGGACCATTGAGACTGGTTGAATTGAACAAAAGGCATAAAAGAACATTGAAACATGCCATTGCTTCACTTTACAGTATTTGCCTTTAAAATTAACTTTGGCCGCGTTTCAGTTTAGCGCTACACCTGCAACCATCAACAGCTACCAACTCGCCTAGTTTACTACTTTTCTTAATTTTAGCTTCACTGCAATACAGCCATGTTATGCATAGAACCATACCAAGCAGGGAAAGATGCCATTGTTGCAAGACAGCACGTGTTCCCTAGTTTACGTACATGCACATGTGCAGTCTCCAGTCACAGTATGAGCACCAAGACGCCTAATAGGTGTATGGGCAGGCCTTCAGAGTTTGATATATTCACACTCTTTTGTTGGCTTTTAACATCTCCTCGGCTTATCGCAGTTTTTTCAACTTACTGCCTTCCTTTTTGCTAGCTTTCCCAAAACACATGATTGTTTTCCACTTCTCTGTGCACGGCACATTTACTTAAAGAACACATACTAGGCCTCATTAATGGTCTCATATACGAGACATGCATGGAAGGTGAAAAAAGGACTGAAATCACCACTGAAACGTAAGAAACAGCTCTGAATGGCTGCCAGTATGCTTATTAGGTGGCTAGGTGCTCCTACTGTGACAGGAGACTGCATGCCTGTATAATCAAGGAACACGTGCTATGTCCTGTGACAGTGGCCCTTTTCCATTCTTGGTATGCTTCACCACAGTAAGTTGCATATGCTTCAGCGCTTAACACAGCTGTATTTGGGCGAATCTGACCAGTGAGGTTCGAATTATCTGACGAAGGCCAATTTTGAGATTGAAATAACAGAAGTTTGGGCTAACAGAAACATATTTCATTAAATAAAAAATCAACAAAACTTTACTTAAAAGGGGTGACTGACTACTTCTATATCATTAATATATATTAAAAATGACAAGAGGCCAAGCATGCTGCTTTGAGGAACACTGGAAGTAACTAGCACTTCATGGGAAGGGCAATCGCTTATGCTGACAAATTGTTTGTGCTTAGTTAAGTATGCAGAGATTCAGCCAATTAAGTATGGCAGAAGATTTGTGATTTCGAGCTTCTCAATTAGTTTTGAGTGTCAAACAAGCTCAAATGCTTTTCTGTCTGCAATACAGGAATATAGCATCAATCTGGCCAGGTTTATCAAGAATGCTAGCAAATGCTTGCATGTATAAACCCGTGATCCAACTTCCAATAAATCGTTGAAAGTACCACTTGTGTGTGGTCTCTTCTCTCGTCTGTCTTGTGTATGGTTTCTGCGCTAAGCACTAAAAAAATGTTGTACCAACAATGTTAAAAGTCCACCCTTGCAATGTAAAGTTTCTTTTTTTTTTTCAAAAATATTCCACACTTCTCTGAAATGTGAACATATTTGTTATTCAATATTCAATAGGTCAGTTTCGTCAAATATCCATATTTAATTCTATCCAGAAATATCAGAATATGAAAACCCCTACTACACATGGGCCTTGAGTGGAGCAGTATGGCCTTAAATGCGTGTAATCAATGCTACTTACAGGGGACACAAGAGGTGAGTCTGGGGTTTTATGTGCAAAAACCACGACATGATTATGAGACACACAATAGTGGGGGACTCCGGATTAATTTTGACCACCTGGAATTCTTCAATGTGCACTCAATGCATGGTAAACAGGTGTTCTTGCATTTCTTCCCCGTGGAAATGCAGCTGCTGCAGTCGGAATTTGATTCCGCGCCCTTGGGATTAGCAGCACACAATGCCAAAGGCATTATGGCGGGTTTTGAAACTCGAGAGGTGGAAAAGAAACCGCGGAAAGCTTTAGAAGAGATGTTTTTTAGATTGTTTGACACATGTAATGCCAGTCACAACCAGGCTTCTGGTCAACTGATAAGTTTGTAAATGAGAGTGACTGAAAGGTAATAGTATCTGCCGCACCAAGAGGACATCAGGAACATGTTCACATTGTCCAAATGATAATTTTTACAGCCTCAATTGAGAAAACAAATCTGTTGGTTGCCTAAAGGCGAGGCATCCCTACTGCGCGACTAGAAATTACTAAGCAAAGCAAAAAAGTACCTGCTCTATATGTCCACTCAGGAACTGCAGTTCCCTTTGAGAATGGTCACCACATGCACCTGACTTTCTCCCTAAAGATTCTAGTGTGTGTAATTATTGACAGAAAGGAAGATTTGATAACTTCTAATTGCGTGTTCTCCAATTGAATACAAGTCCAAATGGTCAACAACTATTTGATTTACATTTGACATTTTGAACATTCGCACAGCACAAGCCATACTCGAGAAGAACACCATCAGTGCAGATTGTGAAACACCTGACGAGTAGGGAAAAGAAAGCTTCGTTTTCAGGGCTCTGAAATTATTTTGAGTTTTGTGCAAGTGCACCGTCAGTAGCGTACCTTCTGGTGATCATCAAGGGTTCAGCATTTAATATATCTGCTCTTACCAACACTAACAATACGAGACATTCCTCTAACAATTCTTTCCTTCCTCAAATAAACACTAATTGTCAATGTTTACTGCTCTTTTATGGTGATTAAACACTAAATTAAACCACCCCCTATTAAAGCCTGCCGCACAACATTAACATTCAAGAGAGATATGAAGAAATATTTACTATCGACACTACTGGCTACAGACTCATTACTACGAACATATATTATATACAAATTTATTTTACCACTTTCAGTGCTTCTGTACTTGCCTAATGTATCGCTTTTATTCTCTATATCCCATTGTCTTTATTTTTTCCTTCCATATTTTTAGAAATTTTAAGTTTTTTGTCGCACAATATATATTTCACTTGTACTTTGCATATTGTAAGCATATTTTTGTTTCTAATTATCTCGTACATTAACCCTGTGTTCTTTGATATGTGTCATCCCTATGTTTCCATAACGTGCCAATTACTACATTTTTATTTATTCATACACATAATCTATTTCATTTGCTTGCATTTGTAAGCACCTTCCTTGTATTTGATTACTTGCTTCATTAACTTCGTGTATTCTGATGTGTATCACTGCTATGTTGCCATAATGTATTCATTACTATATTAACTACTAATAGGTCCCACTGACAGTTTTTGTAACTCTGGGACCTCCATCTGTACTAATGATGAATGATGAAATAAAATTTAGGTATTCGGCATAAATTGTGTAATTATTGGGTATTAAACATCACCATTGCTAGATGTCACAGCGGCACCACTTCCCAGGTTTTGAGCCACCTCTAGTAGAACGAACAAGTGATCTTTTTTCATGAAGTGTATTGGCTTCCCACATGACATCATTAAGAATACGCAAAGCAAGCCTCCTCATTAAGCTTATTTTTAGTAGGATATGAAGGCACAGTAATTGATGTACCTGTAAAAGTAAACACACTAATGTAAGACATGTAGATGTTTCTTGAGTCCAATGGTAGACTTGCCTGAGATAGCAGATTGTCTGCCACTGTTGTCTACACACATACTATTGACTAAGAAAGTTTACGGACCACGGGATCTCAGAAAACGCTAAATATCCGAGCAGCCTTTAAAAGTAGCCAGTAAAACCGTACATCACAATGTTCGCATATACTAGTAGAGGCTGGAAATGGGAATACCAGGCTTCGTTTTGAGGCTGCGGAGATATTCAGCTTTTTGTGAGATCCCTCCATTCGTTAACTTTTTGGGTCGATAGTACATTTGTATGTGTGTGGTAGGGAAGGTATGAATTAGAAAGTTTCCCCAAAAAATCAGGGCTTTGCTATAGATGTGCCAGGCTGTAGATGTGCAGGCAAAAAGTGAAAAAGAATGCAATAATGTTTAACAATAGCACAGTGACAACAGCAACCAAAGCAAAGCAGCAGAGGGGTACATGTGGTGGCAGAAACTTGCACTGTATCTATTGCACTTATATTCTTGTACTGCAGGTGAGTGCAGAGAGTAAGTTACCGCGACTGCACACTGTACAAAACATAAGCGCTCTATGTAAACTTCGTTTTGAGGCCTTCATCACCACAATAACAAAAAAAAGCTGCATCTCTAAGTGACACAGGAACACACTAGGTTCAAGTAAACTGCAAGTAGCCAACACTACTGTCATTGTACGATGTTGTGTCCAATGAGGCAGGACATAGCCAAGGCCACATAGAATAAAAGTGACATTGGAGAGGAAAGGCTTTAGAGGAGGGTAATTTTTAACCACTTGCAGCTCTTTATATAGCATGGTGACATGAAGCTTTTTTGAGTAACCATTCGAGGAGAGATACTGTGTACGTGTAGGTAACACACAACTAAAATAGTTTCAGGGACCCTTTGGGTGATGAGGTTAACATTTAGTCTTTTTTTCTTTATGCACCCACAAGGTTCTGTTACACATGTACAGTTTTTCCGTGAACATTTTTTTTCCTTATCAATTTGTGTTGTACCTGTTTTTTCACCAATAAACTTCCAGTTGTGAATAGGTGCTCGTGTGTGTTCCTTACTTTCCTTGTACGATTTTGTTCTGTTTTCTTTAACTTCAGTCTTTCCTCAGCGGCAATGCTGATGTCATTGTTATTGATTTCTAGTGCTTTAAGCTAATATGGCCAGTCCTACACAATAGAGAAAAAGTGAAATAAAGAAATGCGCAAGATATGCAGGCTGGGATGTGAAGTGATTGCTTACGATGGGGCAGGGTGGACACCTTAGGGAATGATGGCTGGAACAATGTTATAATTATTTTCTTTTTCACACTTTCTCATTGGTCTCAGCAGCATTCTGCTTACATTATCATCAGCAGGTCTACCAGTAAATGATAAACAAATTCTGACATTATACCAGCTAATAACTGCCTTGCTCAAGATGGACAACTGAGCTATTTCATGATAGGAGTGTTTGAAAACTTGCATCAATACTGACTGAACGAAATGCTATTTTGCTTCAGCTACCTAGAAAGAACTAGCATTATTGGGGTTGATCTCTTGATATGTCTTATGGTAAATGAATGGAGGTGCATTTGCCCATTTAGAATGAGAATAGTGGAAATTAATGGGACATTGAAAAGACACTTCAATATTCCGACGGTTGTTACAATTATGAAGGGGATGACAGTTCCCGTAGCATTACTGTTCTGCTTACCATTTAAAAGTTACCAGCTTACTGCTGTGGTTTGGACATTAAACTCTACATTCGACCTCACATTGGGTGTTGTTGTTGCACCTGCCTTGAACCCCACCCTTTCCATGCATATGAGGTGTGTTGAAAAAGAAACCGAACTTTTGCTATAACAGCTTTGCTGCTTATGGTACATCTTCAGTGCTGTCCCCTTCAAAGTAGTCCCCTCTACTGGCAATGCACTCTTCCCATCTTTTCTTCCATTTTTTGGAAAGCCTCCTGGAATGCAATTTCTGGAATGGCATGCAGGTCTCTTCTCGCATTGTCCTGGATCTCCTCTAGGATTTGGAAAGGGTCTAGGTCCGGAGAATATGGTGGGTGGGGCACAAAAGGAGTGTGATGTTTCGCTAAGTAGCTGCAGACAAGGAGCCACATGTGAGCCAGGGCATTGTCATGATGCAACATTCAAGCCTGATTTTCCCACAATTCAGGCCTCCTACTGCACACACAATCTCTCAAACATGTTAGGGTTCCCTGGCAAACTTCTTTGTTTACCATCTAACCATGTGGCACAAATTCCTGATGGGCAATGCCTTTGCAGTCAAAAAACACAACCAACATCACTTTCATTTTTGACCGACTCATGCGTGCTTTTTTTGGACGAACAGAACCTTTGGCCACCCACTGCGACGACTGCACTTTCGTTTCAACATTGTAGGCATAAACCCATGTCTCATCGCCTGTTATGATGTTCTTAAGAAAGTTTTCATCGTCATTGGCAGCGGCAAGCATTTCCTGGCTTATTTCAACACGGGTCTGCTTCTGTGCACCAGACAACAAACGTGGCACAAATTTTGCACTGACACGACGCATCCCAAGTTTGTCACTCAAAATTTCATGACATGATCCTACGCTAATACCCACGTCATCAGCGGCTTTTCAAACAGTCAAACAACGATTTCCACGAATCATAATTCGAACTCTCTCGATGTGGTCATCATCTGTGGATGTGGAAGGTTGTCCAGGCTTGGGATCGTTACCGACCAACATTCTTCCCTCTTCAAAACGCTTGAACCAATCATAGCACTGCGTGCGACTCATATAGTCCTCCCCGTATGCTTGGCTAAGCAACTGAAATGTCTCTGTGAAAGTTTTCCCAAGTTTATAGCAGAACTTCACACACACACACTGTTCTTCCAATTCCTTCATTGTCACTTTGGCACCAATCCGAAGAGCAGCTTGTTCATGTGCTCACTTCAGCGGCTGTAGCTCGCCAAATAACAGCCAGAGCGAAACGCGGCGAATGGCAGTTTGTTGTCTAAACCTGCCGCTACATGCGCTCAGTAGCCGCAGCGCGCTCCCTCTGCTGATTGACACGCTATTTCAAAAGTTCGGTTTCTTTTTGAACCCACCTTGTATATATTACTGTACACACACACACACACACAAAAACCTTGAGTCGTAAGTGAGCACTGTGTCTGTCCCCTTTCCTTTTCCAATCAGTTGACACTGTTTTTGTTCTAAATACCTTCTAGGTAGTAGGCCATCAAGAAACTGTCTTGAAAGTGCCCTATATTATCTGTGTTGTAGAGTCCAGTTTGTCAGTCCACCTAAATTTAGCATTGTTTATAAATTCTGCTTAAGTGCTTCAAGATTTTATGTATTCTGTACACTTCTGCAGGTCAACACGACCACATATTTCATGTAAGTAAAAGTTACTATGCAGAAAATGCTTGTTTTATTTGAAGACTAAGCAGTTTAAGTGATAATGCATGTCCTGACTAGGTAAAGTTAATGGAAAGTGACCAAACATATTTTTCATGAAAGAAAGGCTATGTATATGTACTACAGGTAATACAAACCTCTATTTGCATGCCGCTGCTATAGCTCCCATGACCAGTGTGACTTGCTTTCTGTAAGCAGTACAGGCTGTACAGAGCTGTCAAGTCAGCTAGTCTTTAGCCTATCTAGCTTGCTTTCCTGGTGCTTTCATGTATACAAACCAGAAGGCCGCCTTCTACAGCATTATGCTGAAGATTATAAACGGTTGCCTGACACTTTGCCTTGCAATGTTCACAGGCATTCGGCTTACCAGGAGGCATCATTTGTGTTGGCAACAGTAGGTGAGAGGTAAATAAAAAGTAAAGTACACATTAATTTAAAAGCCTTCATCTTCACTACATTGTGCAACATGATGCCTTTCCAAAGGAATGTAGCCAGTGCCATCTGCAAGCACATTGCTCACCAGCTGCAGTGGCTTCATATCGACACAGGTGACACGCAAAGACATCATTGTGCTTGAAGTGAGGTGCATGTAAAGCACCACAATCCAATAAAACTGCTCATCTTTTATACATGTACTGCGTTTTTGCTCCCACTTTGAGGATGACATGATGAGCCTGAATGCCATCAGCCATCCCATACAAAAACTGTCCCAACTTTCATTCAAATGACTCAACCTAACTGTGATAGGCTAGCAATTTTCTTGTTTGGATATGCTGTTCAGTTTGTGCATGTTATAGTGCAGGCATACCACCAATTGAGTTAAGCATTGTGAAAATCAAGTACACTACATTGCCTGCTTAAGCACATGAACATTAAGCAACAAAATCTTTTTCTGCTCATGCAGTGACCTACAGCTGCAAAGGAAGACACAAAGACAGTGCAGACGTGTAGGTAATATCAAGTTTTGATGCAGACATAGTAAGCTGTGGTGAAGAATGAAGTGTAATCTGTGTTTCCACTTCTGCATGAATTTTGTGGAATAAACCATTGCAAAATGAATGTGTGGCATCAGCAACAGATAGCCAGGCACCATCACAAAAAGAAGCAAAATAATGCTGGGGAGTGGTTGTCGAAAGTTGCAGGTTCTGGAGGAGAGAGACAAAAGGACAAGACTGCATCGATCAATTGGACATGACTGAAGGCATGCACGGTATGTCGAGCAAGAAGCGGATAGAAGGAGTATTAAGGAAACGCATGAAGGAGAAGTCTGACAGTGTGTGAAGGCAAGAGCATCACATAAAAAGAAAAATTTGAAGAAAGTAGCAAATGAATAAGGAGATCGGATGCCAAGGAGCAAGCATTTTCTGCTAGAAATGTTATTGCTCTCCTGTTCGCCACATAAGCATTGCGGATTAAACGAAGTCTCACTGTTTCGTGCAATGCGTTTGTCACTGGCTGACCACAAATGAATCGCTGTGTAATGAGCATTAAAAATTTCTTTTCAGCTCCTACTTTGTGATTGATGAGCCGGCTGTGTTTATATAGGTGCGGATCCACCTGCAGAGGGTCATCACTGAATTGCATTTTTTTTACAGGAGCGTGGACGCCTGCATAAATAGTGTTTTTTGACTGACTGCACATGTTACCAGGCTTTTTATCAATCTTTTAAATCACCCACACAAGCGTACGTTATGCTCTTCATTTAGTACAGAGGGTTAAACATCGAAAAAATGATGCAGCTCAAATAGGTTGAACGTGTATGCGTTTTCTATCCGCAGTGACGGACAACATGGCTCGAGCGTTGCATAATACCGTTTGCCTAAAGCCAGCTTCGAAGCCAGCAATGAAGCATGCGCATTGTATTGCGGCAAAGTATACCAAGAGTGAAAGCGGCCACTATGATATACGTGCCCACTTGCCGTCACGTCTCCTGCCGCAGTACAAGCACGGAGACGCCGAACAAGTGTACTGGCAGGCATTCAGAGTATTTCGCATGCGGTTGTAGCGATCTGAGCCCTTGTTTCGTCCACACAGAGCGCCCCGTATATGAGCTAGACATCGTAACAGCCGGGATTATTCAACGATCTACGGCTCAGATTGCATGGCGACGCAAGTACACACATACACATACAGAGTACAAAATTTTTATTCCCACGAATCTCCAAGTGTGTTGTATGCTCAGTTACATTAAGAACTAATGCATCGGCACGGCAGTTAATTCATAAACTGTTTCCGTTCCCGCAATTCCCCTGCAGTGTGTGGTATGCTGACCTTGATCAACGACGCTAATGAACAATGCATCGGCACGACGTAATGCTTTGCCACTAAAGTCATCCGAGAAGACACCTCACTTCCAAACGTATCCCCTTGCGACTACAAAATTTAATATGCTACCGTCGCAACAAAATAGCAACAAACTCACCTCGGACGCGGCTTTTTCGCCTTGCCGGTCACGCATCCTGTCGATTCTCTGCAGCAAGCTCGGCTAGGGACAAACGGAGCAAACGGTTTTCTTCCCCGTAGTACCTAAATGACGAGAAATTTTGAGCACCTAAAGTCCCCACATTTCTCTCTCGCAACCACTGCTCCTCGCGCGTGCGCAGAAAGAGCGGTGAAATCCAATTTCGATGTGCTCGTGGAAGTGGCTACTATGCGTCAGTCAAGCTGGTGCTGAACAAATCCGGTCCGCGCCTAGTACGGCCAGACTGGAGCATATGAGTTCGAGCGCGCCCTCAAGCCTTGTCGTGCACGAAGCTAACGCTGCACATACGCACTGCAGTTGCACGTAGCTGCGGTCTGCTACGTACGCTACGTAGCGTAGATACCGTGGCCGCCGCGACGAGTCCGTTGGCTTAGTTGGCTGAGCGCGCTGCGGCTCGCTAACCTCATGCCCCGCAATTTTCCAAAAGATCTGTCCGCCACCCCTCTCTCCCCGGCGTTTCCTCGTCCACGCCTCCTGTCGCCCCAGCTTCCTCCGCTCCCCCATTAATTGGCCAATCTGTATCACGTGGAAGCATGCGTCGCGCTTTTGTATATTTTTTTTTCTTTCCAACGCGCTCCGGCCGCCATTGCTGGCCCAGTGCTACGAAAGTTCGCGCAGACGGATTAATCGCGGGCGGTAGCGGGATCAAATCGCGACCGCGGCGACCACATTTTCGACAGGGGCGATATAAAACACGCCAGTTTCCCGTCCAGTGAGGGCACGTTAAAGAACTCCAGCTGGTCAAAATTAATTCGGAGTCCCCCATTACGGCGTGCCTATAATCAGATCGTGGTTTTGGCGCGTAAAACCCAAGAATTAATTTTTTTTTGTCTCTGTCTTTTGTGCCTTGAGCGTTCCAGCTAAAGCAACACTGCTTCCCTGCGAAAACTTACAACGCAAAAGAATACAGAAGCACGTAGTATACACATATAAAATAAGCACTTCAATAAAAGTGTTGCTGATGCTAATGTGGGAGGGGGATAATTATTTTCGGAACATCTGTCCAGTTGTCCCAACAAGTTCGTTCTTGCTATCAAATTCCAATTACTTGCACTGTAATAAATAAATAGAAAAACGATTTCATGTGCTGGTACGTTGTTCAAATTATCCATACCGTCTACGTGTGAAAACGTCGCTCATGGCTGCCACTACCCGTGCATGAGCTACACACATCTGCAAAAGGTGCGGAGCAGAAGCGGCCCTGTTGCTAGGCATTGCTGGCCCCAGACAGTTGGCATCTCTCACGCGCCGGCCGAACAAAAGTATCCTGCAGGTACGTAAATGAACCAACGAAACCACGTGCACATACCTTCACGCAGTCAAAACCTAAAACTGAGGCAATTATGCGCGTTTGAGCACACCGTGCGCATGCGTTGTGTTTCAGCAACACGAACGCTCAACGTTCTCAACACGAACGCTCTGGGGTAGGACCCCCCTCGAACCCCCAGAATCCTGACTACGCCCGTGGCTCAAACAGCTCGAAAGTTCGCGTGCATACACGCGGTACCTTCCAACAAAAAGCGATGCAATATTTTTCAGCATGCACATGAAGTTTTCTCGCCGGGGCCGGAAGGCAAGAAATGTTTTAAAGGGTGTTTTAAAAAAAAGCTTCATAGACGGGAGGTGAATAATTATGTGAGCGCATTTTGGCTGCCGAAACCTGCCAATTAACGATCGTCGCCAAGCGAACTGTCCTGCTTGCAGTTACGTCAGTGACCGTTAACAGAGTGTCATTTGTCACTAACTGTCGTCCACAGCGGCGGCACGTTTTTGATATATGAGGTGCAGACACGTCGGTTTAAACGCATTCCAAATGTTCGCATACGCACATTTTATGCAGTGCTTATTTTTACGATTTATTCATACCGCAGACTTACCAGCTGCTACGTAGCAGCAAGTCTTCAAGTGGAAAAAGATTAAAGATGGACGGGCCTCTAGAACAAATTTATTTCGTACAAGGGAATGAATGACCAATGGCTGCAAGCAGGCACAAGGGCAAGCGTGCTGGTTCTTGGAGTCTTGGGGGCAGAATTCAAAGCAACTGGAAAGGAAAAAAGTCATTAAGAGTAACAATAGGTTATTTTTGTTACACTAGTCCCATCAAGACGGCAGATTTCCTAACGAATGATTCCCACTTTGCAAACCCTAATATGAGAACACATGTTTCTTGACCTCTTCGTACTACTCAGGTCAATTTACCATAACACAGCGCTTATTAAAAATACAGGCAGAATTTTACATTCCTCGTGTCGACTAAGGCCGATCGAACCAGCAAGATGCTGCGGGCGGTAAATGCTGAAGCTATCACAAGCTGTCTCATAAGCAGGCGCGCGCGAGGTTTTCGCTTACCACATAACAATGAACACTAGCACATCAATCAACGTTAGATGAAAATTAAAATGCCGAAAAAAAAACTAAAAAAAAGAACAGAGGAGAGAAAAGCCAGCGCGCAACGGGCAAACTGTATCTGCTAGCATTTACTGTGTTTTGAACATGCTGTTATAGACCAGCGTAGTCAGAATAATCGTAGAAGCAACACGGCGAATTGGGTGAGCTGGTAGGTTAACAATTCTTGGCGTATATGTGCAGCGCGACACAGACGTGTTCCTCCTTTGTCTCGCGTCTGTGTCGCGCTGCACAAATGCGCGAAAAAAATGCGCAAGTGAACAACCTCCCATGCCAGGCGTACGCATCTCCGCGTTAACAGGGGTGTTACTCGAGATAATGTTGCTTTATTGTAAATAGGGCGAACGCACGTCGCATATGCTGGTCCCTTTCAGAGCCGGCCGGTCTCGGTCCATACGCAGTAAGCCATAACAGTCGCCGGCGCACGTCTGTCCGTGCGCGCGGCACCGCGCAAAAAGCTTTGCCACCCGCCCTGCGGTCTGTGCAGTTTGGTGCGCCGTACCGCGCGTCACATTGGAATACAAGTGACAATATACTGTGCTTCGTATCACTTCACCAAAATCATCGACTCGTCGAATACCGTACCTGCAACGCGCTACCGATGAATGCAGCGCACGCTCGACGGTCCGCTGATTGCAATGTCGATGGCACCGACAAAAACGACGAGTCGGTGTCGCGCCCGTGAAGTTGGCTTCGCAGCGGCGCAGTTGAACATTTGACGTCATTTTGCACCACGTGATAACACTCGGCGAATAGCGGTGCGAGCGGCGCCGGTAAAGTTATGCTACAGGAACATTACGTACTGGCGCGCCGTAGGCGCCAGGCGTAGTGCTCCTGTATAAACAAATGACGACATAAATCAAAAATTCGAAACCGACAGTCACCAGACTAAGTTTTTATTTTGAGTGCAACCAACCTCGTCAAATTTGGTGCAGTGGTTGCCGAGAGAAACGAATTCTCCTTTTACATGTATTCAGATTAGAGCACCCAAGCTAAAGCTGCCTCTTAAAATAAAATCTTAAGATCTAGTGACTGTTGGTTTCGAATTTTTGATTTAGGTGGTCATTTTATAAAAAATTTGAAAAAATATCGCAAATTTCAAGAAAACGAAACTATCAAGTTTATAACTCTGTAACTCAGCAACAAAAATAATATCACAATTATGTGAATTACATCTAATAGTACATCTAAAGCGGACAAAATTGATATGTTATTCATAAATCTTTAAAAAATTTTAGTAGTATGGAAATGCAACTTTTTCGGAACCCTTGTGCACAATGTAATGAATTCATGTAAGATATAAATTGACCTATCGACTTTGTCTGCCTTGAAAGATCTAATGGATGCCATTTACAGAACCGCGATATCTCTTCTTGATGCAAAGCTATTTATTTGTAAACTTCCTGCTTCTATCTTTTTCAAGCTTTCTAATTTTTGAAAATTCTTTCATTTATTTATTTCTATTTGTACATATTGCAGCCTGGTCAGGCTATTGCAGGAGTGGGCGTGATAGGCAGAGCAATAACAAATAATAAATAATACAGGCAATACGAACAATACAAACCAAAACTATTGAATGGCCACCAAGAATAAGTTTAAAGGAAGAGAACGAGCAGGACCAGGCAAAGAATTCCAGTATTCGATTACACAGGGAAATAAACTGTATTTAAAAGTGTCCGTATGGGCAAAATAAGGTGCGATGCTTGGGTGATGGTGACTTCTAATAGATGGTTTTGCAGGAGTCTGAAGGTACATGGCAAGAGGAGTTAATAATGCAATGCAAAAACTTCAGTGATTCCATTCATCAGCATTCTCAGAGCGGTTGTAAGCCTAGGGATGAAAGCGCTGTATAAGGTGAAAAATCCCTGATACCTACGGCATATGAAGCGGCATATGATACAGGATTC
Source organism: Dermacentor variabilis (assembly GCF_050947875.1). Taxonomy (NCBI): domain Eukaryota; kingdom Metazoa; phylum Arthropoda; class Arachnida; order Ixodida; family Ixodidae; genus Dermacentor; species Dermacentor variabilis. The sequence continues at coordinate 213,593,979 of NC_134569.1, read as the reverse complement.
AGGCCCTAAATCGAAATTCCGCTTCCAACAGTCACTAGAATTTAACTTTCTCTCTCAAATCCAACAGATTTCATTAAAGTAGGACCAGAGATCGTCCTGGAAAGGATGTGCTCTGTCTGCCACAGATGTGAGACTGCGTCTCGGAGTAACTCAGGGCCTGTCAGCGATCGTACAGCAGTGTGCATGTAAATGCGCAACTTGAGAACTTCAGATACTTGCCCACCACCTAAAATTATCAACATTAACAGCCTTCAAGACTTATTTCTACTTCAAGTATTCACGATACAATAGCTAAATAGATGCCTGAAATAAATAAGAGCATCAACGCTACACATACTGAGGTGGCACTGGTAGGACATGAATGTCAGCGTTCCCTCATAATTTACGGTACGCTATAATCACGAGTAACTGCACCTCTGACGACGGCTCCCAAACTCGGATATCTGCTAGCAACAACTAGCAACAAGCAATTCACCATGTACAGACCAAAAGGTTCACAGAAGTGGGAGAATCAACCCATTGTTCCAAGTTCTTTTGTCCGCTTGACGCAATTCGCAATATGGCGGGCAGCACTCGGGCAGCTCTTGGCGTTCCGTGCTGCAACTGTCTTGAGGACCTCGACCCTCTTAACAGATGCGGAGAAAGGTTGACTCCGCCATAAAAAGAAAAAAAGAAAAACCAGCATTCCCGCTAAAAACATGGTTTTAAGGCGCTCTCGAGAAGATAATCGAGAGTTTTAGATTAGGGGGATGCAAGGCTGGGGCCCCCTTGCGCTTAAGGCGACGGTACTGCGCATGTGCAGTACCGTCGCCCCAGACGCTAGGGGGCCCCAATGCTTGCCTTCCCCTAATCTAAAGCTCTCCAATGATATAAATAGTCTTTTTGAAAATGTTTTGTAATCAATTTTAATGATGAAACAGTCTGACTAGTCCGAGGCGTCTTTAAGATGTCAAAAAGGTCAGAAATCCGTTTGTCTGGTGTATCCCTGAAATCGACGTGTTTAAGACTGTGTGCTACCTGGGTTGAGGCGCTGCCCTCAGTGGCGCAACAACACTTTGCCTACTTCAGCCATCTTGAACCCACCCTCTCACCCACTCAACCTCGTCCGTCCGTCCGTCCATCCATCCATCCATCCATCCATCCATCCATCCATCCATCCATCCATCCATCCATCCATCCATGCAAACCGAGTGGGCCAAGTTGTCTACCAGCTTTTGTAGTCAAACACTTGTCATCATCCCATTGTCCTCATACCTTTGTCATGCTATCGTCTTGATTGTGTCATCGTCATGCTTACATTGTCATACCGTCTTTATGATGCCGTCGTGGTCCTTCCATTGTTGTCATTCTAACTTCGTCATGCCATCGTCGTCATGCTGTCACTTTACCATCGTCATCACTTAAGTAAAACAACATCCCATTGTTTTCATGCCTCGTCGTCTTACCACCTTCGTCAATCCATCGGTGTCATTCCTTGTTCACCATTCTATCGTAATCATACTGTCGTCATTCAGTTGTGATTATGCCACCACTGTCATGCAATCATTGTCAGAGTTACTATCATGCATCTGTTGTCATACTGTCACCCTCATGCCATCATGGTTGTGCTGTCGTAATTCCAGCTTCATCATCTGGTTGTCATCACACACCCATCCTCATCCCATTGCCTTGTTGTATTCACATCATCACCAGCATTATCATTTAAAGATTGACATCTCATTGTCATCATGCCATCCTCATTATACTGCACTTGTTGTTCCATTGGTGTCATTTCTTCTTCGCCATTCCATTGTCGTCGCTGCATTGGCATCATACAGTCATCGACATGCCGCCACCGCCATGCTTATGGGTCGACCTAGGCAAGTGAGTGGCATAGCAAAGTGGGATGATACTGGAGTATGTCACGTATAACCGAAGCAATGGAAGTCTCAGAATAACCACTATAAATGTAAAGTAAGTGCAACTTCAAGAATTCGGTGGGTCACTATATTCCTCGAATGCTAATTGCATTACTGTCGACAGTCATCGTGAGATGAGTTCTTTCATAATTTTTTTTTGTCTTGATACACTCATTCAATGTATGGTGCATGCTGCTTGGATAAACTTTTCATGTCCCATAGGTCCATAGGACCATAGGTCGGCAACATATCTCGCAACTCACTAAGACTGACTCATAAAACTTATTTTTTGCTTAAGGCTTACTCGGACTCGGACTCACTAAAATTCTTAGCAGGGCTCAATCAGACTCAGACTCACCAAATTCTACTCAGACGGGCTTCCCTGAGACTCAGACACACCAAAATTTAATTAGTCAGACTCATTCACTCACTAAAATTCTACTCAGCCAGACTCACTCAGACTTATGGTTCAGTCTGTGTGTGTCAACTCACGAGTCTGCCGACCTATGATCATAAGCAAACTTGTAAGGTCCATGTGCTGGAAGACCTGGTGTCCTTAATTACAAAATGAGCATGAATACAGAACAGTTTTGGGGTTTTAGATGCCAAAATCAAAATCTGATTGTGGGGCAGACTGTAGCGGTGAACTTCAGGTTAGTTCTCACAATCTGAGGTTATTTAATGTGCATCCAATGCCTGGTACAGGAGTACTTTTGCGTTCTATTTCCATTGAAATGCAACTATTCTTGTATAAGGCCAATGCACTGGTATGGTATAAGATTTTAATGTAATGACTTGGCTATGAGGGATGCTGTAAAGGAGGGCTTCAGATTAATTTTGACCACATATGTTTCCCAATTGTCCACAAATTAGAAAAAAATGTGGGGTGAAAGACAGCTTTGGTTTTAACATATATTAATTGAGGCAGGATAACATAGAAAGGCAAAAAATTAAATAACAGTGTGCATTGTGCAGTCAAAGTTTGGGGTGAACACTTGCCTTTTATTAAATAGCGCATGTACTGACCACGAAGGCAGGCGAATCTATTAAGCAAGTAGAATCCATTAGAGTCTTAGGGTTATTCCTGGAGGCAAACGGGGCAAATGGAAGAACAATACGACACATCACAAGCAAGACTGTGGAGGTAATAAGACTGCTAAGGAGAATCACTAACAGACACAGAGGGCTGGGAGAGGAGAGCGCCATGAGACTGGTCCACGCTTTCGCCTTGTGTCACTTCTCATATGTAGCTGGGATGCTCACTTGGACACAGACAGAGATAAACAAGTTGAACAGATTAATTAAAAGGCTAGTCAAAACAACAGTGGGGTTACCGATTAACACTCCGGATAACAAATTAATGAAACTCGGGCTCCACAACACAATAGCCGAGATAATTGAAGCTCAGCAAATTGCCCACAGAGAGAGGCTCTCTGGAACAAGGCCAGGTAGAGCAATACTAGAAGAGGTAGGATGGTGCCCAACCGAATCCAAAATTTCAGGTGAAGGCACAGTAGAACTAAAAGATAGCATAAGAAAGGTAATCAAGACGACTCCTTTCCCCAGAAATATGCACCCGGTGCACAACCTGGAAAGACGAAAGGCAAGGGCCAAAGCTCTCCTGCAAGAGATAGAACACGACAGAGAATATGCGGCATTTGTAGATGTTGCGTGGGTCAGAGGAAAGAAAGCCTTTACGGCAGTAGTAGTAGATGCAGATGGTCTCACTCGGGATGCTATTACAATCATGACTAAAGACACGACAGACGCGGAACAAGTAGCGATAGCATTGGCTTTAAGGAATAATAAGTGGACGAAGATTTACAGTGACTCTAAGATGGCTATTAGACACTTTACCAATGGCTTTGTAACCAAAAGGGCTGCCCAGCTGATCGGTGAGTTGGACAGCCAAGAGATCGAAATCCGCTGGTTTCCTGCGCACATGGGGTCTGTCGATCCATCTCGGAAGAATTTAAACGAGATGGCTAACGCAGCTGCACGAGGACTTACTATCCGTGCACTACGCGACCAGAACCTTAATAATATACAGGAGGAGAACAGGGACCAATTACTAACATATAATGAAATCACGAGGCATTATTACATCAACAGAAGGGAATTCCCAGTGCCACACGCTAAGCTCAATAGAGCTCAAGCGGTGACTCTGAGATTGTTGCAAACAGGAACTTATCCAAGTCCAAACTTTATTAACAAGATATATCCTGAAAGAGAGATACCAATCAATTGTGAGAAGTGTAATGGCATCATTACTCTGGATCACATGCTTTGGCAGTGTCCTGTGACTTTCACAGACTGTGACAAGGAGAGAGACTGGTGGCAGCGAGTCCTACACAGTGGAGGTCTTTTCGATCAAGTACAGGCCGTCCAGAAGGCCCATGATACGGCGGTAAAGTTAAACCTTACTGTCCCGACGTGGGAGCCGCCTGCGTCAACCTAAGGGTTGATCTTCAGGACATTAAATAAAGTTCATCATACCATACCATATGACAGCACAACAACATACATAAAAGCTTACAGAAGAAAATGCACTATTTTCACATATGTGCTTGATGTCACTGCATGGTTCTTTTATTATGTTTTTCAGTGCTACCTGTCTCATTAAAAAAATATTTCAAAGCCTTCCGATAAAGAACACATTTATTGCCTGGTTCCGACAATACAAGAGGCTAAAACATGAAAAATTCACGTTACAAAGAATGATTGGTAACTGTGATACAACGTTACAATAATAAGCATTTGAAGAGCTCACTAAACTTCAACTGCTAAGGAATTGTTAACATCCATACGTAATGACAACCTAAGAATGCTGTGGCAAGTGAGCCTTAAAGAAAGACGTGCTAGCAAATCACTTTCACTACCTTGTCCTCCTTTTGTGCTACACCTGTTCACCTTTGTGACACTGTGCAGTGGCTTGAGCATTTCCTACGAAAGAAGCATGCAACTCAACCCAACTAGTTGTGTTATTTTTCCATCACCTCTCCTTGAAAGGAGGTAACAGCCACCACATTCCTTATGAATGCGAGCAGCTGCCTTACAACAGGATGGACAGGGAAGCAAAGCAATTGGCCAGTCCATGATATTTGAGGAATTTCCCTGAACTCTTGACCTTTCGTTGATAGAGATTGCACGCAAGCAAAAATGCAAGTTCTTCATAAGCGGAGAGCTCAGAAGCAAGCAATAAAACAGCCCTCATGAAAGGCCGAGCTGCAAAAATAGCATTTACTATCACATTGTTCAACATGTTGAGCATGCTCCAGGGTATCTGTGTTGTAAGTACATTGAAAAACATTGTAAGGCATGCCCTACATGTCCTTGCCAATGCGATGCTTTGTGTTCTTGGTGCTCCTGTTTTGGCAGACTGTTTTTTGCCCTTTCTTGTATGGTGGCCTGATGATCTTAATTAAACAATTCTCACAAGCTTCTTGCACAAATAGTCCGGGCTGAACATCAGCTATCACCAGCATTAGTTAGAACAGGTCTAAGTCTCCACTTTTCTCAAATATAGCTGTGCCTGGTAACCTACCATATGTTTTACTTGCAAGTGCAGCAAGACTTCCCATGATATGCTTTACTTAAAAAAGCCATTACACCATCAGGACCGAGTGTTATGCTAATCATAAATTGGCATGTGAAACATTTTCTTTATTAAAATGAGTAAGTCTGCAAACCACATGACAGGCATTTTGATTTTGAAACTGGAATTTCTGTGTTTTTGTGCGCAAACAGGCATGTCCTTGTGGTGGAACTTCTGTGCAATCCACCACCAAGCATGCCTTTTGGTACACTTGAATATGGATGGTCATGTTCTAAAGAACCAGATATTCTGGAGGCAAAGCTATAACAGTTGGACACACTTTAGCCAGAACTTCCGTTTTGTTCAAAATTAGTCTGGTACATGTGGCAAGAGAACAAGATAAGCTTTTCATGGAAGTTGCCCCCACATTGTGCTTGTACTTCATCATTGTCAAGGCTATTCTCTCATTCATTGCAAGTGTATGCTTGAGTGATTCAGAATTCTCTCATGGCATATCACGTGCATAAAGAAGATGTGATGAAAATCCAGTTGGTGAGTTCATGTTTTCGCTGATTAACGAAGCTGCTTGCAAAGTCACCCGAGGTAATTTGCATTAGTCTTTTCAGTAGCTCCGCTGGGTGGAGTTCATGTTGGCCAGGATTTCTGCCACTTCTTCTTCATTTCCAGTGTACGCGTTCACCACAAGCTCCTCACTCTTACACTTGAGATACTCTCGGGGCGTCTCCTGCAGTAAGAAAATCAGTACAGCAAGCATGTCTCTGAAAGCAGATGTTCATTTTAGCTAAACCGCAACTTATTCTATATTATAGTGATTAAAATGAGTTGTAGTGCCAAAAGGAGGATTCAGCAAGTACACTGAAGCACAGAAAAAGGAAATCAACAACAACAAAAAACAAGGTAATTATGGTAAAAAAATGCTACATTAGAAGCAGCAGTGTAAATACAAAAATATCTAATGTTACACTGTGACCTCTATGGTAGTGCTGAAATAAGCACACTGTTAGTTACCAGTATGAAAAGTATGATAATGGTGGCCTTATTCGTGGCCTCAACACAACAAACCACAAGTATGCTCATGTGTCATAACACACACATGTGAGCCACTTTACATAAATATAGTTAATATTACAAACGAGTTAAAGCTTATCATATATTCTTTCACCACCAGTCTTTTCACAGCATCTGATAGACCTGAAAACATATTTTCAAAAAGTGCTGCACTCAAAAGAATCATGAAATGTACTTATAATATATTCTTAAAGATGCATAGTGCTGAAACAAACTGCTTCGTTCAAAAATTTTCAAAAACGAGACAACTATATAATGGCGGACGTCTCAAAGATCTAAGCCTACATAAGTGGAGTGATGGTCAAGGCCCTTCACATTTCAGCGGTGCACAGCATGCTTCACCGATGCTGTTTTTGTGAAAGAAACTGCTTTGTGAAAAGAAAGACTGTATGCAGAAACAGTGCAGAAGGGAACCACAGAATATGTCATTGAAAGAAAAGTATAGCATGATTCGAGAGAAGGTAATGTCAAACCTGAGATCAGTAAAGAAACAATACTTTAGTAAAGAACTTTCAGAGAAAAAAATGAATGTAAGGAAAACGTGGGAGATACTGAATGAGCTAATGAATAAACAGGGGAAGCTGACAACTGACGAAAAACTGAAAGTAAACTTCAAAGACAGAGATTCGCATGACCTAGCAGCTGAGTTCATCAAGCACTTTTTAAAGGTGGTAGGATATTTGCGAAACTCTTCAGTGTACGACAGCACTAGTGACGAGAATGCCAATGTTGCATCTTGTTTACATATCGTGTTTCTCCTACCAATGACTGAGAATGATATTAGGAACATATTGAGCTCAATGCCCATCACTAAGCCAGTTAGGGGGCGTGAATGGTATTAAGCCTTCAGACATACACAAACATATGAAACTCAGAGATGATACTGCATATCATAAAGAAGGCCTTTGTGACTGGTATATTGCAAGAAAGTTTTAAGTATCTGTTATTAGGCCTGTGTACACTAAAGCATAGAAGGTGATGTTATGAACTGCAAACCAATATCATTGCTTCCAGTAATATCAAATATCATATAGAGTCTTTCGCCAAAATTATTACAACATTCTGTGAAAAAAAAAAAAGGTCTGCTAGTGACATGTCAACATGGATTCAAGAAAGGACAAAGCACAATTGCACCACTTGAAAGCTTCTGTGACATTGTTAATTCATGGATTGATCACAATGAGATACCACTCATGCTGTTTATAGATCTTTTTAGAAAGCATTTGGTACATCTTTACTGTGGTATTCTTATCTTATTCTTATTCAAAATCTGGGATTTCACAGTCAATTTGTGAAGTGGTTTCAGAGCAACTATTGAAATCATAAACCATAAGAATTGGCGATGAGTTTAGTGAATTACTGAGCATGCATGCCATGTTGATGACCTAAAAAAGCTATTCCTTCATTTATAATTAAAGGTGCATGCAATTAAAATATGCATGCGTTGTCTGGGACCCATTTAATAAACACAATATCACCCGCCTAGAAGAGGTACAGTGTTTCAGAGGTACAGTGAGGTACAGCTGTAAGGTTTATTTACTCTAAATTTTCCCGGTATGACTCACCCTCTGAATTAATGCAGATGAACGGTATACAATGTCTTTCACAACGAAGAAAAAATTTACGTTTGCAATTTCTTTTCTTGCTTTGGAATCAAGAACTAGCTATTAACCCTTCTCCATATCTGTCACTTTCAACGTCAAGGCATACACACCACCATCATCCTAATTCCCTGACGCCGTATTTTGCGCGAACAGATTTATTCAAGTTTTCATTTTTCCCTCGCACGGTAACCGACTGGAATGATTCCTTATTGCCTTTCGCCACACTGATGTTTTTTTTTTAACTTTGTTATTATTGTTTATTGTTTTGTTGTCATTTGACCCACCCTGCTTGGACCTGTACAAGGTTTGCAGTATTGAATAAAGAAAGAAAAAGAAAGAGAGAATTATTTAAGTTTTCTGACAACATGTCACTGGCAATGGCACACGAAAGCTTACAAGCAGCTAATTATTTGCTGTGTGATGTACATAACATATTGCAATGGTTTCAAAAACGCCACATTTTTGTTAGTACAACAAAGACTAAGACTGCTTTGTCTTCATAATAATAGTGAGAAACTAAACATGACATTACCTCTGTACTTGCATGTGACATATTGTTATAACTGTACATGTACACTGCTCAAAAACAGCAAACATGCAAGGTACTTAGCCATAGAACTTGGCAGCACTATGTTATGGCATGTCCATGTTGATTAGCTATGCAAAAAATTGCAAACAGTCACTTCGCAGCTACATCACATCAAAAGCTGTACTCCTTTGCACTGATGAAGGCTAATGTGTTTCCGCAGGAATGTCAGTCCTAGGATACAGAACTACATTGTGTGGATTCTCTATAAATACCTAAAGTTTTTGATGAATGCTAATATATGAGTTCCTAGGAATGTCCATCCTAGGATATGGCATTACACTGCATGGGATTCCATGCAAATAGCTAAAAATTACTAAACAAGTGAATCAAGTTATAAATAAATTGCAGTCAATATCGGTTACGGCATCTATTCTGATACGGTGGAAAAGGGAGACATTCAGGAAGTTTTGGGCATATTCAATGTAGACCAATTACATAATTTTGCAATATACTGGGTGATTATTCTTAAGTTTTACAGAATTTAAAAGAATCGTGTGGGGTAGATAGCATAATTCTTGTTCTTGAGCTGCATCATTCAAGGAGGTGGACATTACTTGCATGGGAATTCGAAGCACACGCCCTGAAAGCATCAGTCATGAGGCGGATACCTAAATAGTGAACAGGGTTTAGGATTTTAACGTGAGAGCATTAAGGGCCCTGTGTCGCCGAAAATCTGGTGTTGGTGTCTGCATCCGTCATCGGCGATGTTGTTCATCAGAAAAAATCATCCCAACCCACAACAATGCAGACTCTTCATGTGGCACACAAGCGTTACTGAACTATAAGTGAATTTCCCAAAGTAAAATGCATCAGAACGTTCACAAAGTACAACTTATGCACAACCTACAGACATGATAGCATTGCATTGTAATTGATCACACAAGAAAACATAATTCCGTTACGCAGAAACTCCCACACAAACCCCTTTTTGGTTGAGATGAGTCACTGCTTGTAGTGTCTGCCTTATGGGGGTATGAGCTGTGTCCCGCACAGCACAACACTGTTTTCTGTCGACATTACACCACAAAGAAATCCCGGGATCCTAACAGCTGCACTGGAAAGATTAATGGAACTGGGCAGGCCATGTAATGCGTAGGGCAAATGACTGGTGGGCCATTAGAGTTACGGAATGGATGCCAAGGGAAGGGAAGAGAAGCACATTCGACAACAGCAGAAAGTTAGGTGGGGGGATGACATGAGGTAATTTGCAAGCTCTAGTTGGAATCAGCTAGCGCAAGACTATCGCGTTCCACTCTTAAAGGCAAAGCTTAAGCTTCCTCTAAGTTCTTAGTGTGCTTGGCATTGCAGAGTGCTAGATTATAGCACTATAGTCAAGGCAAGAGGAGACAAGGCTCCTGTACAAGTGCAGAAGGAATTTTCAATCACTACTCAAGTTGTGCTTGATAGAGTTTTAAGAGGTTCATTGTGCTTATATGTTTTGTCATCAGGTATTTAATATGGGAATAAGCTTAAGTAAGCTTTGAGTGTATAAACGATTCCTAGGAATTTATGTTAGTTGCTCACAGAGAGTTGATCTTTCTTGATCGCAATACTTGGTACTGATGTTAGGCCATTCTTTTTTAAGAAGAGTATGCAAGTACTTTTCTGGGTATTTAATTCAAGCCCATTTTGATCTGCAAATTTGGACAATTTGTTTATTCCAAATTGCACTTGTCATTCGCAGATGGCAATATTGCATGATTTGAAGCCTATCTGCACATCATCGGCATAAACAGAATAAAACTTTGTGTGCATATTGACTGCATGCTGGGAATTTATTTTTGCAATGAACAGTGTGCAACTAAGCACGGAGCCTTGCGGCACGCTAGTCTCTTGGGTGAATGGCTTAGATAAAGCTCTGCCCACTCTGACGCAAAATGTGTGCGGTTAGACAGATAACTTTTGATTGTGTTTAACATGTTGCCACAGGCAACCATCGTGGAAAGATCTCCAAGAATTTTGAAGCGCCATGTCGTATCATAAGCTTTCTCTGGGTCTAGAAACACTGAGAGACAGAACTGCTTATGTACAAAAGCATCTATAACGTATGCCTCAATGTGAACAAGCTTGTCTATTGTGGATATGCCTTCCCTGAAACCAGATTGGAGGGAGTCTAGGATTTTGTTAATTTCCAGGACACAGCTCAAGCACCAGTTTACCACTTTTTCAAATAATCTGCAAAGACAGCTTGTCAGTGCTATTGGCCTATTACTGCTGGCTAATGATGGGACTTTGCCTAGTTTGAGTATGGGGATAACAATACTTTCCTTCCAAGAGGATGGAATTTAGCCAGCTTCCCACATGGCATTGCAAGCACTTAAGAGCTTATTTAGAGTATCAGGGTGTAGATGCCTAATCATTTCATACATTATACAATCGCCACCTGGTGCCGAGTTGTTGCAACAGTTGAGAGATGCCTGAAGTTCAGCAAGACTAAATGGTCAATTGTATGCCTTGTTTCGTGCACATTTGCGTTTGAGGGGCTGTCACTCTGCATATTCTTTGAACTCCAGGAAAGATTTGGTGTAGTGTGATGAACTTGGTATATATTCACAGTGTTCACCCAGAAAGTCTGCCTGATCTTCCAGGCTATCACAAAAGAGGAAATTTGCTATTAGATGTCCTATTCCATTGCAACGGGGAAGGATGTATATAGAGTTGATAGTGACTAACTTATGAAACGACACTGCTTGGACAGCAACTGCCTCTAGGAGCGTACAGAGTTTTAGTTCCTGACAGGAAACGCCTCTTTCTACTATGAAAGTCACACCACCGGATGGCACGGCAGTGTCACTGCACTCTTTATGAAAAAATAGCATATAGTCAAGAAAATGTGTTTGTTTCTTGAACACAGAGCACCCTGGGACTAAATGTGCAAAGGAGCTCTTTAACGTCATCAAGTTTATGAAAACGGCCTCTGATGTACCAATGAATTATTTGAGTGTCCATATGAAAAAAGAGTTTTGTACTCTGTGTTTAAGAGAAGAAAGCTTACAGAGCACTTTTCGGGCCCTGTGATGCAGGGTTTATCTTTTTTGGAGCAGTCAAGAGATTCTTGCCAATCCTTAGGTATTGGCTGTGCTGTCTGGTTGGGAGCCGTGTCCATTGCCTTTTGCAGGGCACTGGACAGCCACTTCTGCAAAGAATGGGTAAGGCCTTGTCTCTAGAGATGAAATCCTGGAGGCCACGAGCCCGGAGTTTGATTGGCCTCTTTTGGATGGCGGATCAGTGTTAAATCAGTGCAACTGCCGAGGGGCTGGTTAGCGTTGCTGCTCATTCGCTGAGAGCGGGCCAGACAGCTGCCGAAAGTCATTATGATGCTGCTCCTTGACGCGTCACTTCGACAAATCTGTTTTTTTGGCAGGTAGGACACTCACCTGCATGTCTCTTTAAACGATGTGTTCTCTTTGACTTTCAGTGCATGAATTTCTTTTTCTTTTTACTATGTAGGGTGTATGATGACTGCAAGTATGCAGCACACTCCTCATCACAGTCCACACAGTGTAGGTCATTCTCGCATGTTTCAGGTGGGTGTCGTATGCACTGCGTTTATTAGCACAGGCCCCTCGACCTCGGCAGTTATGGGAACTACGGCCGAATCTTTGGCATCTGAAGCATCTAAGAGGGTTTGGCACTCATGGCCTTACACGGATCTTTGCATACCCGGCCTCAATGGCCTTGGGTAGCACACCTTATCCAAAGGTAAGAATTCAATGTTTCGTCTAAATTTATTTTACATTTTGCCTGTTCTTAATTAATCTGTTTTAAGTTAACCACATTTTGTTCTTTCCATGCTTCCAAAAGCTCTTCCTCAGTGTTCTCTATCAAGTCGTCTGAGCTGAAACTTCAGATGGTTTTCATGGTACGGTGAGGGGTGACTGTAACTGGGATCTCTCCGGAAGACACTAGGTTAGGTAGCTTTTCGTACTGCATTTTATCATGGAGGTCCAAGAGGAGAAAGAGGAGAAAGAGAAATGATAAGTTAATGAAAATGGAAGTGGACGAAAAAACAACTGGCTGCAGGTGGGGCACGAACCCATGTCTTTGCATTACACGTGCAGTGCTCTTATCAGCTCAGCTACTGCAGCACTGTCTTCCCCTCCACTTTCTGGGGTATTTATGTTTATCTACTAGAACTAAGCCTGGGAGTGTTAGCCAGCGCCACACTTCCCGGCCTTGACAGTGGATGTGGAACATCTTCTTTTGGCTGCAGGCATCCCGTGCACATGATCATTTTGGGTGAAGGCAACTGGTTAATAAATACACACATGCTACCTGAAGGCATCAATGCTGCGGAATTCGAGGCCTCGCTGTGTAATGAACAAGCAGAAAGGAAACCAAGGGCCCTATTTTTATTAGTCATATCATAAGAAGCCAACAAAGACACCAACGACAGCACAGGGGAAATTACATGGATTTATTAACTGAATTAAAGAAATTATAAGATCATGAAAATGAAAGTAGATGAAGAAACGCCTGGCCGGAGATGAGGCACGAACACACGTCTTCGCACTTCGTAGAGTTGTAGCCTCAGCCTATAGCTTCTGTCATACATTTGGAAACGAAAAACAGTGAGATGACTCTCAGTGTCTTCTCTGGTCTCTCACTGTGTATTCTCTATTTGGAGGCCAAGAAACTTGAAAACGTCAGTGCGCCCTGTTTGTGTGTGCGACCTAGGAGTTGGCGGAAGGAACTAGCCATGAAGGTATTCTTATTTTGGCAGTAACACCAGCCACCAACCATGGAGCCCAAAGAGGAGACGCTGCAGAACGTGCAAAACAGGTCCTGCAAATGCCAGTTGTGCATTACTACTATAACCTAGCATGGTACAACCTAGATTGGTTACGTCATCCATGGTTAATCCTTGCTGCCTAGAAAATCACAAGTTAAATGAAGTGAAGAGCAGAAAGGAGAGATGGAAAGTGATCGAGAAGGATGAGTATTGGAGAGGAAGACAAGAAAAGGCAACTACCGATTTTCCCCACAATGGGTCAGTCTGGTGGTGCTGTTTACGTGAAGCTGAGGTTCAGGCCAAAGAAATGTGTTGCCTTGACCGAGGAGCCATAAAGGTCCAAACACTCAGCATCGGCTCAACCTCCAGTATCCCCTTTTCCTCAGACACGGCCAAGCCGCGCATGGCTAGACTTAGGAGAGTCCAAATCCCCATGTGCTCTGGTTCCTGGTGTCACAACACACCAAACACCTGCTGATGCAGACGCTCCTGCGGGCTAAAGTCTTATTCTGGCTGTACAGCATACCCTACATAAGCCTTAATTACTATTTGATGCGCATTAAAGAGTGATTGCAATCGTTAATTTGGAAAGCGCTTACTGTCCTCAGAGAAATGTAGCGCAGTCTCTGTGTTACTCAACTAAAGAGCACCCTCACTGCAGCACAGCTTGTTCATGGCGATGTCTTAATCTGAAGGAACACAACATAGAAACTGTATCACTCGGGTCTCGGGCACATGAAATGCCACCTAGATAACAAAGTGATTGCAGCTTGTGCGTCAAAGTTTCACTTTCATGCACACATGATCCACCTGCTTTCATGAGCACCTGTGCGTTAGTAATGCACATACTCACCTCCAGTATGTCTGGCTTTATATACCTCTCATTTGGGCTTCCAGGAGTGCCAGAGGTAGATGATCCGGCACCACTTGTGGCTTTCTGCATTGACATGAGGGAAGATACATTTACAAACTTGCTTTTATGATGACACAATAATTAGCAATTATTACCTCTTAGTAGCCAGAGTGTATAAGAAACAACAGTAAAAGAATGTATGGTTGCAGACAGTTTCTCAACATCAGCATTAACAATTTCAAAGTTTTCTTATGTTCTTCAGTGTTCTGTAAGTGAATGAGAAAGCACACAACTTCAATGTCAACATAAAGCCTTTATAAAATGCTGAGCTCGAATGACTAAACACTCAGTACTGTCAGAACAGTTTGCAGCAAGGTAATGCAGTGCAATAATAATCAACTTCAATTGTGTTTACATAAAGAATGGAGAAAAATCACAACAGAAAGAAAAAAAAAACTTCCCACTTGACAGAGATTTCAGTACCCAGTGCGAAGGAAACATGCAGCAAGTAGACCAATGTCAGACACAATACACTTTCAAACACATTGCAAAAAGTAAGTCGGATATTTGCGCATGCCTCGTATCTATGCAGTAATCAAAGTCTGACAGATCGCTTAGCAAGCACTTAAAGCAGTGCTGCTATCACTTGCTGTGGACATAAATATATGAATGATGCCCGCAGGTTCAGCGTGTGTGATGGTGGTACAGGTAAATAAAATGGCACACCTTTCATACACAGTCATTTCAAGTTTTTACAGGCACAGCATCCAAATACCTGCAAGTAGCCTGCAAATATTTGCTTCTTGCTTGAAGATTAATATGCAGAAGACAAAGATAATGGTGAATAGATCGGCAAGTGATAAAGAGTTCAGGATCGTCAGTCAGCTTCTAGATCTGTGAAGGAGTACGTTTACCTGGGTCAACTAATCACAGGGAACCGTGATCATGAGAAGGAAATTCACAGAAGAATAAAAATGGGTTGGATCGCATGCGGCAGACATTGTCAGCTCGTGACTGGAAGCTTACCATTATTATTGAAAAGGAAGGTGTACAATAAGTGCATTTTACCAGTGCCGACATACGGGGCAGAGACTTGGAGACTGACAAAGAAGCTTGAGAACAAGTTAAGGACCGCGCAAAAGCTGATGGAACGAAGATTGCTAGGCATAACGTCAAGAGACATGGATCAGAGAGCAAACGGGTATAGCCGATATTCTAATTGACATTAAGAGAAAAAAAATGGAACTGGGCAGGTCATGTAATGCACAGGTTAGATAACCGTTGGACCATTTGTGTTACAGAATGGGTACCAAAAGAAGGGAAATGTAGTCGAGGACAGCAGAAGACTAGGTTGAGGGATGAAATTAGGAAAGTTGCGGGCACTAGTTGGAATCAGTTGGCGCAGGACAGGGTTAATTGGAGATCGCAGGGAGAGGCCATTATCCGACAGTGGACATAAAATAGGCTGGTGCTGATGATGATGAATGTATGGGGCCTTAAATACAAAGCAGAAACCTTTTGTTGCTGTATGACACTACACCTTTGAACGATGCTGCCTCCTGCGAAGCCTCTCTTCATCCCGCTGCTGGCATCTTGCTGCCTTTGAAGCATCAAAAGTACTGGACTGAGGTAAATTCCGGCTAGGCACCGCTGTTTTCTTGAGCACACGGCGGGCGCAATAGATTCCTGAAAAAAATTGAAACAATGGCAGACATTACCATTGCATTCCCAACAATTGATATACCCAATAAGTCCAATTAAAAGGCCATAAATAATACTATCATATATGTAACACTGTGATCAAGACAGCATAAAGGTGTTACTGGGTCAAACTAAACAGCTACTGTCCAGGCGCACTAGCTGCTTCAAGCAAAATACCATTTGCAAATTAACACACCTCATTCTAGTTAAAACGCAATATTAATGCAACAATCTTTGAACCAAAGTGATTCCTCCTCGTTTTCCTGTTCTCTGCTATAACAAACCGTGCAATCAGTAGATCAGATCTAATTGATCCGAGCTTATCGTAACATGCCACTCTGTGTATATATGCGGTTGTCCGCATGATGCATGCAATTAGCAAAGTTTGCGGGCAACGTTACTATAGGAACGTGAAAAACACACTGAAGAACGCTTTAAGCAAGTATGCTACACATGCATGCAGCGCTTTTCGAACAATCCAAGGATTGTTATCACTAGCTGAAACACCTACCACCACTCCATTAATCGCAGAGCAAGTTAGATGCTGAATACTATGGCTGATTCCATCAGAAGCCACTTCAGTGTGAAAGAAGAGTGACCCTAGCGAAAGATTGCCAAGCTAGTGACAAAAGCATCAGCTTGTGATTCACGGTGAATAGCAAAATGATTGTATACTTCTGACTGGAGCAATGTAGGTAACTGTGCAAAGCAAAGTATTTAGCTTTAGCAAACATATTTAACTGTGCAAACAAACGATTTTAGAGGGAGCAAACAATTGGATAGGCGCAGACTTGTAATTTTTATTCCTCATGGACAACATATAAGTACATCCAAAAAATACACAACTGCACGTGGTGTAAAAACAGAATCACGCAAAGACACACACACACACACACACACACACACACACACACACACACACACACACACACACACACACACACACACACACACACACACACACACACACACACACACACACACACACACCTTGCTGTTCATGAAATACGCAACATAACTACGCTCATCAATAAACCTCATCTCCCTGTTGTGCAGATAAACAGGTGTCGCCGACACAATAATCTTCCTGCTTATATCATACACTAGCTCGTGAGAGAGTTACGCGAGGGACATGATTGTGTCATGATAAGAAAGAAGGGACATGATTGTGTCGGCGAAATTCAGTTTATCTGCACAACAGTGAGATGAGGTTTACTAATGAGCCTAGTCAGGTTGCGTATTGCATGAACAAAAAGATATCTTCTTAATTTTTTTAAATTTTGTTTTTGCCGCGCACGCGCAGTGGTGTATATTTCTGGGTTGTACTTTGTGGAAAAAAAAAATAGTTGCAAGACTCCACCTGTCCTTGTTTCCTTTCTCTGTGGTCGTTTATTCGCGCTGTTAAAAGATGTTTGCTCGCCCAACAACAAGTTCTTCTAAACTAGTAAGCTTTAGCTGTAGATCGATTTAGTTAAAGCAAGCAAGCAAACAATCAAACAAACAAACAAACAAACAAAAACAAACAAACGCAACATCAAGTAAGTTCTCTTACCTGGGAAGAAGTAGTCATCTGGCTGAAAATGCCGCGAGCATACAACCATCGTTGGCGTTACGGGCTTACCCATCCGTAGTTTCTGGATCCATAGCTGCCTTCTCTTCGCCTCGTTGGCTTTTGGGAAACGATGGAATGACAACTCATGACTTTTCCATCTTGTAGACGTGCAGTACGGCACGCTGCAATGCTCTTTAGACTTCCTTTTGCAAGGTTGCTCCGCCGACGACGTCGAAAGTAAGGTATCCATAAACGTTGATCGAAAGAGAGCTTGACAAGCGACCGTGATTACGGCATTCACTCGTACGGAGCGCACGCATCCCAGATAGAGTGCTTCGCGGCGCGGCCGCGCTGTGGCGTGTTTGGTGAAAATTGAGATAATTGGCGATATTTTCATGGTTCTTCTTCTCAGAACATGCACCGTATACATTGTTTGCGTCCTGAAGACCATTAAAGCTTAATTAAAAGTTGTAAACTCCGTCTCATGTAAATTAATAATGTGGAAAACATGCGGAATCTTAATTCGCAATCACTTCTAGCGCATGCAGCTCCTAAAAGCATAGCCTTTGAGATTCGCTATTGTTTTTTGGAGGCAATTGTAGCTAGAATTTAGATTTGGACACCACCTATAAAATTAAAGATATAAATTTAAGACTTATCTATGAGCCGAAGCACTTATTTTTTATTTTGATAAGTCCATAACGAAGCAAACATATACTTTGTATGCTTAGCAGACAAGAGAACTGGCGCGCCATGAACAATTTTACGGAGAACGTAGTTTCATGACCATCGGCAGAGCGCGCTGCCGTGTTTTTGACAGCGTCGCCATCTGTTAGCCGAGTTCAGAAATTGCAGCGTCTTACTTCGTCTGTGGTCGGTGTGTCTGCTTGCCATAGGTGCTGGTTGCAAAGTGGTCGCTCAAATGCAGCTTTCAACGCTAGTATTCCTAGGTACGTTCGGCCAACATCGTTGTTGAATTTTTCTAATAGATCTTTTGAAACAAAGTCTTAAAAGCGAACTTTGGAAGCGCAGTCGGGGGCAGCCCTGTGAAGGCGGTAGTAAATACAGCGCCCAGGCGCTTCGCGTCACATGATTGTTTCGCTTACGGCCGGTGAAGCTTTCTTCGTACCTTTTACGCTAATTCTCAATCATTTCATTACAACCTTTAAATTTTTTTCGAGATGCTCACGCAAAATTTTTACTCCGGCTTACCTTTACTAATAGGAATAACACACGCTCACCATCGTTTATCAAATTTAATTCATTGAGTTGTTTGCCATAAAGGCGGCCGGCGCTATGATAAGCACGATAGTGTTGTCTCATGTAATCGTGCATGTAACTGCAGTTAGAATGGAATAAGGGCGATCTGCAAGCATTGCAGCTGTTAGTGAATCTAGGGGAAGCCGAAAATGTTAACGTGTAAAGTGCGGCGTGATTTGATTCAGTCCATGTAAACGTGAACTGCTTGATGGGACCGTTCTGTGGGCGCAGGGCTCTTCTGGCCACTCCGTTGAGGTGTCGCTCCGTCTCTCTTGCAGGTTTAGTGGGCGCAGCATGTGCGACCGAAAGGGTCTTCATTCCGCTCGCTCCTCAGGCGGTGAAATTCGTGGCCAGCGAGACCATCAAGTCGTCGCAGATCGGCGATGTCCTGTCGAGCATTCTTGGTTTTACCGTTAAACCGGTAAGCACACTGTCTCCATGGTCTTCGCTTGGGCTTTTAAGCCCGAGAGGAAATGTCCGCCAGAGAGTTGATCTGAAATAGGACCTAAATAGGACCCTGCAAACGTAGGAAAGACTTGTTCTTTCTTGTGGAAATAGCCTACTTCAAAAATATTCCTGTCCGACGACAGCCCATTTTGATACATGTGTTGTCTCTCCATGACCTCTTCAGTTGCCCGTGTCCTTTCATAATAACTAGACATGTGGTAGCACAGGGATTTTGTTTTCAGAAACAGAAAAAAATCTGTTTCAAGAGAAGAAATTAGCATGTATTTAGTCCTCAGTATTCACAATAAAATGATGGCAGAAACATTAAGTGAAGTTGTGCTCTCGGTGGATGGATGCAGGGATTCATAAACATGATTCCCACAAACTGCCTCATGACATCAATGAAATACTTATATCAGGTCTTTGTTTTCTCATCTAAAGCTTAAACTAATATGCATGAAAATATGGGACTTTTTTTCAGAAACACTCTTACATCTGCATGCTTTGCCTCCATAGCTTCCCCTTCCTTGCCACAGAAAGTTGTCTGTTAGTATAGTAACAAACACTCGACGCTTGTTTATCTTGTTGTCTACTGGCCTCTTGAAAAAGCATGCTCTGTGCTTCAATACGTCATACAGGCAGAATGCATTTGCGACTTATGCCATGCTAATAGATTTTCAAGGTATGCCTTGAAGGGTTCTTCATGGTGATATAACTTCAATCCACCTGCTGCAGTGACTTGGTAGAAGTGGCATTCTGTTACTGACAAGGTTGTGGGATTTAATTCCAACCATGGCATCTGCATTTCAGTTGGGGCAGAAACAGTGCATACCGATTTAGATGCATCATCATCATCAGCCTGTTTTATGTCCACTGCAGGACGAAGGCATCACCCTGCGATCTCCAATTACCCCTGTCCTGTGCGAACCAATTCCAACTAGTGCCCGCAAATTTCCTAATTTCATCGCTCCGCCTAGTCTTTTGTAGTCCTCGATTGCGTTTTCCTTCTCTTTGTCCCCATTCTGTAATCCTAATGGTAGAACGGTTATCTAACCGGCGCATTACATAACCTGCCCTGCTCCATTTTTTCCTCTTGGTGTCAATTAGGATATCGTCTATACCCGTTCGCTCTCTAATCCAAACTGCTCTCTTTCTGTCTCTTAACGTTATGCCTAGAAATCTTCGTTCCATCGCTCTTTGCACAGTTCTTAACTTGTTCTCAAGCTTCTTTGTCAGTCTCCAAGTCTCTGCCCCATATGTCAGCACTGGTAAAATGCACTGATTGTACACCTTCCTTTTCAATGATTATGCTAAGCTTCCAGTAAGAAGCTGGCAATGTCTGCCATATGCTATCCAACCCATTTTTTTTCTTCTGTGAATTTCCTTCTCATGATCAGGGTTCCCTGTGATTAATTGACCTAGGTAAACGTACTTATTCACAGACTCTAGAGGCCGACTGGCAATCTTGAACTCTTGTTCCTTTGCCTGGCTATTTATCATTATTTTTATCTTCTGCATATTAATCCTCAACCCCACTCTTACACGCTCTCTGTTAAGGTCGTCAATCATATTTTGTAACTCGTCTGCATTGTTGCTGAATAGAACAATGTCATCAGCAAACCAAAGGTTGCTGAGATATTCGCCATCGATCTTTACTCCTAAGCCTTCTCAGTTTAATAGCTTGAATACTTCTAAGCACGCAGTGAATAGTATTGGAGAGATTGTGTCTCCCTGTCTGACCCCTTTCTTTATAGGTATCTTCATGCTTTTCTTATGTAGAATTGAGGTAGCTGTAGGTGCATGTTAGATTCATGATTTAGATGCATGTTAGTAGTACATGTAATAGCAATTTATTGTACTGTAACATTGGTGGTCCAAATTAATCTAGAGCCCTTAGCTATCGCATCCCTCATAACCCTCTGTGCAACTTTGGCACATAGCTTCACTGAACTTTCAAAGCTGCTGGCACCTTGCATGATTCCCATAGATTGGCAAAAAGCTGACATAAATCAAGAAGGGTGTTTGGATCATTGCGCTTCTTCCTACTATTACTGTGTAATACAAGTAAGATTACTTTGTAATAATTAATGATAATTGATGCAATTAACTAAACAAGCTGAAGTAAGCAAAAATCTGCGCAATAAATTTAAATAAGAATTATGCACTACTGGAAGAAGCCGACTATCGATAGCCTGTCCACACTCGGCCTCATCTGCCCACGTAGAAATGAAACTTTGGCCACACTGCTTATCAGTGTCGTAGCCATTGGGTCTCGCTAATTTTAATTAGTTTTGAACGCTCAACTTGCCTTGAACCACGGGAAACTTGAGCCCGGACCACATGCCTGCTGCGCCTCATGAAGAATGGCGGTTAGCATCTACAAGTGACGCATGCCAGGGTGCATTCACTCCTGGCCAACATTACTCCTGGCTAAACACCTTGGCAGACATCGCTTCATATTTAGCTATTGATAACACTTCAAAGTACTCAATTTAGATTGTCTACTGTCCCTGCAGGACAAGGCTGATCCGCACTGCCAGACTGGAGCATACAACTGCCCACTCCAGCCCTGCTGTTCACATAATAAACTCACTACAGTTGCTCAGCTGCATGTGCTGCCTACCGTAGATACAGCGACCACCGCAGAGTGCTGTCACTAGACCTCTTGCCGTCGAGATATGCCGAGAACTGCGTGATTCGATTGGTTTCTCTGATTGACAAGCCTTAGGGGCCAGCCTGAGTGCCCGCATCTGACTAGGACAGGTCATCTGCTTCCCAAGTTGCACACCATTGAGTTGTGCCACTTCATGGTCAAAGCTCGTTACGTTAGGAATCCTTTCAACGCTAGTTTGGAGCACAGCATCCATCACTGAGCTGATGTGTGCGCTGGTGGAATACTTGCACGAGCAAAGACAATGTTTCGTTCAAACCTCAAAAATTATGTGATTGCCATAGAGATTTGTGTGAAAGGAAGTGTGCTACCCACGCCTTCTAGTATGGGAAGAAAACAGCCGTGGGCCGCTATCTTGTACACTGCAGCACAGTGAAGTGATGACTGACGTTACTATAGTACTAACAGTGACTGAAAATATGTGTTGCCAACAGCGGCCGCCAGTTTCCGCTGAAAGAAGTACAGCTTTGTGATGAAACAGAAGAAACACAACAGGTGACTTAACTTAGCACCGTAGGTGGGGCACCTCAGCCAGTGCCGCTTTGTTCCTTCAGAACGGAGGACATTGAGGAGGAATGAGACGGATAAATACTGCGCTCATAGTACCTACACTCGTACTGGCCATTTTGAAAAAATTATTCGCTAGTGTATTCCTGGGAGACACAATCTTGTTCCAAGGTGTTTTTGAGAGTCCAAAGAAAAGTGGTTCAGGACACCTTTAAAGGGATCATGTGGTGCTACGATAAGAATTATATAAGGTTTGGTGCTTCTCATCGTCTCCAATCTGTAAAACAATCAATACTTGTTTCTTGTGGCATCAACAAACCATCAGAACATTTACAAGAAGTGTTTTTTTTTTGGATGCGAGGCTTGACATCATATGGCTCGGCTGGAATGTGTCCAGCGGCTCTCAGAAAGAGCCAATGTTGTGCAGAGAGTCTATGAAGTCCAAGGCACCATATTATGTGTGAAAATACAATAGTTAAACTCAAGGTTGACTGGGGATACATGTATGGATGTCACTGCTTACAGCGGAATTTCAAGCTTGCTTGAACAGTGCATCAAATAAAGCTTTACTATCATGCCGATTTGGTCAGCCTAGCTGTATATATACAAGCTCCTATTACACAATGTCACATTTCGGCACATTTAACGTCGCCCAACGCTTTCTTAAAAACAACCACTGCAATAGTTTAGTACTAGGCTATGGCATTGTGATGCCAAGCTCAAGGTCGCGGGTTCGATCCTGGCTGTCATGGCCACATTTTGATGGAGGTGAAAAGAAAAAAAAACTACGCTTGTGTACTTAAATTCGGGTGCACGTTAAAAAGAACCCAGGTAGTCAACATTAATCCGGAGTCCCCTACTATGGTTTGCTTCATAATTACATTGTGGTTTTGGCACACAAGACCCCAGAATTTAATTAATTTTTAATTAAATTGCTTAAAAGCAGCTTGGTTGTTGTTGCTGAAGTGCTTCAGTGCTTCACAACAAAGCAGGGGCTATGACGTACTGCTGCTAGACATTAGGTCATTAGTTTGATGCCCAGCTGCAGTGGCAGCATTTTGATGAGGTTGGAATGGAAGAACGCTCCTGTACTGTCCATTGGGTGGGTGTTAAGGAGGTGGTCAAAACTAAGCCCTCCTCTACAGGGCTTCTCATAACCCCGTGTGCGGTTTCAGGATCTCAAGACCTGATGATTTTTAAAGTTTTACAATTTGCACAGCTGGCACAGTTCGACGTGGACAGCAAATATGGGTAGCTCGGCAAGGTTTGAGTGCCCAGAGTAATTAAGACATGAAAGATATTTTACGTATTGAATAAAAAGTGCCAGCATTCTCTGAATCAAAAAAAAAAAAAGTGAGCCGTAGCCTTTGAGTGAGCTGGCAAATTGATTATAGTTACTTATTCTTTTTTTTTTTTGCTGCTGTGCCAGTTTGTTGAAAAGGAAAATGGGCCGCCATTGGTGGCCACACTTGTAGCTTTCGTAGGCCTAGTGTGCACATGCATGTCTCATGGCTGCTGACCTCGGCAGCACACCGGTGAAGAGTGTCATGAAACACTTTGACATGCTTGGTACCTGGAGTGAGAGCTTTGGACGCACTATGTCATTTTTTTCTGCTCATGTGGTAGTGTTGTAGAACATAAGTGTAGAAGCGCCTTTGATGGCATTATGTTCCTGTTAATATTTTTCTGGTCATCTCCTGCCTCGAAAATGTCTTGTTGTAGCTTGAAGAGAATACAAAGCACTTCAAATATCGGCTGTTAAGGCAAGATGGCCCTTCAAAATATATAGGTACCGGTAATGTAAGCACATTGATGGAAATCTATACTATTAGAGAAATGTGGTCTTGCCAGTGCAAAATATAATGCATGTTATGACATTTGGCACCCAGTATAAGCACTTTGTTTACAAATAATGAAGATTGCAGCATCCATTGTACATGTGCAATTAATGACATTGCGTCTGCTGATATATCTCCATGTTCTGCAGTCTGACCCCTGGAACAGCCTAGCACCTGTGAACCCTTTCAAGGTCCCTAAAACAACCCTCGTGCTGGATTTTGATGGCTTTGATGGTGACACAACATTGGATGTCTCGGGAAAAAACTTTCCTCTCGAAAACGTACGTACGCTTGCATTTGCACCACTTGTGCTAGAATTTGAAGCTCGCTGTGCATGTAATCATGAATTAAGGTGGGTTGTATGGTCATTACTAGTGCTGAAGGCTTTTCACAGCTCTGAAGAGATAAAAAAAAAAAGCAATTCTTTTCGGAGAGCTGCCAATAGTTCGGGAGGCCGAATGTACTGCCGAGCAAAGCTTGCATTGGCATGTGAAGGGACCCGCCGTGTTGGCTCAGCATGCATGGTGTTCTGCTGCTGAGCACAAGGTTGAGGGTTCGATTCTAAGCCACAGTATTCCAGTAATGGCGGATTATGAAAAAAGAAAGTGTCTGCTTCATCCTAAGGTGAGAGCAATAGCAAGGTTTAGTGTTCCACTGAACGTGTCTTGAAATGTTCGTGCGGTGAGGAACGTGCCAGCGGTGCTGCAGGTTTTGCTTCTCAATGGCGCAAAAAATGGGACCAAAGGAACACCGTCCGTGTTGTTCGCTGTCCAAAGAAAGGATAACGTAAATTTAGCTCGACGTTTGCCACGATGTGGTACGCACGCAGCTGCTCAGAAGAAACGTTAATGTATCTGCATGCACACAATGCTCACGTCAGCACTGGGAACCAGAATGCTGCCCTGGCTCCGGTAAAACTAGTTGAGCGAAGTGCAATTGTTTCCACTTCGCTTCGTCACTTCTAAAGCCAGAGGCTTTCCACATCCCTGGAGGCCTCGTAGTCCTCCATGTGCAGACCACACGTGCGTTGTTAGCAGGACACCACAACAACATTGATGGTGCAGATGTGCCTCAAACGTCCATGTACCTAATTGCTATCGCAATAAAACACTTGTGTACTGGTTTAGGCGTGTGTTAGAAAAACCTGGGAAACCTCTCCTATTGCTTGCATCTCTTGCAGCCTCTGTGTGTTTCTTTGGTACGTCAATACCACAATTTGATTCGACACATGAAGTGGTCCTTATGAACTTTTGAAATAAAGAGCTCATTTTCGAAACAATAAGCTGCTAGTATACCTGCATGTAACTGTTACGTCTGCCTGCTTACATTCGTTAAGCTAGTAGGCATGACAGAAGAACAGCATTGGCCTCTACTGCATCCATTGGCATACATCATCCTGGCTAAGGTTGCTTAGTCAGTCAGTGGCTGATAATAAAAATCTAATTACTGCAATTGAAGAAGTGTGCCACGCTGGACTGGTTGGTTCGATATGGCTTTTGAAAGTAAACAACCCAGAAAACGAAGACAGAATGAAAGGACATGTTCATTTTTTGTGCTGTTTACCTTGGTGAGCCATTGCACTTGAAGACAAAAGACTCACAGTTTGACTGCTGTTATTAGGCGTTTCTACAAATGAACTTGCCCATCCCTTGATACTGTTTTCCCAACAAAATTTTTGGCGCACGGCATGCTCTGTTTCGATCTTGAAATTACCATTGTGTGAACTAACCTTGTATGGGGTTGACTATCTCGGATGTCATGGAGAGGCTGCAAGGTCACAACCCATTCATGGGCTTTTGCAAGCAATTTAGAATGTTTTCTTCTGCTTTTTTTTCTTTGATATTTTGCTCTTCTCTAAGAACAGAACAATTGCTTGCAGATTTTAACGACTGTAAGGAAGGGTTGCACAACACTTAGCCTGTTGGGTGCATGCAGCCCATAGTTACATATTTAGTGGCATCTGGCTGAGTTCGGACTTCTATGGTGCACTGGTTCTCCAATCAGCAAATGGCCATACGATGAAAAAGCTACAATTTTGGCTGTGTTCCAATAGTCGCCATAGATGGCAAAGTATACGGCTGAGTGGACAGCGGTCACCTTAAGCCTTGTTCCAATTCTGACGAAGCCATCAAAGTGGGCAGTTTTGCGAAGACAGCATCGAAGTAAAAAGTGATGCGGGGTACTTTGCTGTCCAAACAAGATGGCTGATGAGCATGTTTGAGAACTCGGTGGGAAAGTCGTCTTAAAGAAAACAGTGGTCACATTTTCTCACGTGCTTAAATATAAGCAGGATTGCAACTGTTGCTCACTAGTTCATTTGTTCATTCGTTTGTTCATTTGTTTGTTTGTATGTGCTATTCATTTACATTAACAATCATTGCGAATGTCTTCTGCATAATATTTTAGACACTTGAACGAACATGGCTTTTTTTTTAGTAATTGCTAGCATCAGACATTTTATGATTAGAAAATAAACTTTCATGCATGGGGAAGGGAAAGGGCGACACTGTAACTTCTGAGCATGTTGAGAACCTTTTGGCGCAGTTTCAGCAATGCCTCAATTCATTTGGAGATGGAAAACAGAGTGACCATCTGTTTGTCAGCCATTTCCCGGTGACACAGGAAGACTGCAGCTCCTCAGTGGAGCTAGAGGTCATCAACCTACAGTGTTAGCTAGAGCTGAAAGGCATAAAGAGGGAGTGGCACCTTGTTTCGTTTTATAAAAACCTTGTTAAGAACAAATACGGAAACGTAGCTAACAGTACCTTGAAACTGCTAGCTATGTTTCCGTATTTGTTCTTATCAAGGTTTCTATAAAACCGAAGGAGGGACTGCTCCTTGTGGCAGCACTCTCTGTGGAAGCCCTATATCTGTGAATGGGAGCTCTGTTTGATGTATCTCAACAAGAGCCATCTTCTGGATTCTATTTCCGACGGGACAGGACAAGAAGTGTTGATGTCTGCAAACACAGACAGCCTTGACTGCTCCCAAAGCCTGACTTTGCTTCTTGCTTATTGCATTTTTTGGATGAATGTGCACGCTGTGCAATGCCAGCTGTACTGAATATTGATGCCTCACAATTAGATTCATGCACTGTTTTTGAAGTAACACACATACACGGAGGTGCCTTTTGATGGTACACACTTTAATTACTTGAGCTGCAGTTTACTTACGGTGAAATTGGGCTACTGATTTGAAAGTGCAGATGGTTTTTGTCATTGTAAAACTGGGCCACCAGCTTGGTTCCGTTAGCCACTGGCAAAAGGTTGAAAAGCATTTTGTTGCCGTGATTGTTTAGGAGAACTTGCACTTGCTGGACCGGGGTCCAACTGGTCCAAATGTTCCAACTACTATTGTGTAGACATTGCCGAGTGTCTTATTCATGCCTTCATTTTGTAGGATGCAAGCCTTCAGCAGCAACTGGAGCTGCTTTCTGAGAGAACACTGGAGAGGTTTGCAGAGCAAGAACCTGTGGTCCTCTACATGAAGACAGGTGAAAAGGTGCGTCCAATGATATCTGTTACTGTACGTTGTTATTTGCACTTCAGAGGGAAACAAGGAATGCGTAATGAAATGTTACACGTAGGTGGGAACAGATAGTTTTTGTATGCTTCACAGGGGCTCTTTTCCTTGTTGCTCAAGTTGATGGCCCTTGAGATTCCTTTAATTGAAGGAGTTCGTCGTTGCTATGTAGCATATTAGTGTGAACATACTGTGGACAAGGGTACTTTTTCATACCATCCAAGGTGCAGCTCGGCCCACATTTAAAGGGTACATGGGAGCGCAGAGCAAGTGCAGGATTTTTTCTCTGGCGAGTGTACAACCACCTGGCTTCGTAGCAGATGACGTGCAGTTGGTAGTGCTGGCGCCTGTCTACACCTCTGTGACATAGTGTTGGCCCGTTGTTGCAGCAAGAGCGCCAGCAAAGTGATAGCCACACGTTAGAGTGTTCCCTTTAAAGTGGGATTGACCTGTAAATTGAGTGCTTTCGAGATTCGCACCACCGAGTCAGTATCCTATCGGTCGACTCAATAACCTATCTTGATTACTTTTTAAGGTTGCCCAGTTATACTCGTAGTAGAACCCTATTGATATGTTTCTCACTATTTACAAAGGAAATCATAAGAGCCAAGCAAAGGTAAGAATGAGGAAACTACCAAAATAAATGAAGGCAGTGTGGTTTTACCTTTAAACTGTCATTTGCGGGAACTTGCTGTTAAAGGCTCAAAGAAATCAAGAATTAGTGCCTGCCATTTCTCTTGGCCATTCGTCCATGCCACGCATTCTCGAGCATTTGAAGAGCCACACTGCATTGAGAAGCCACATACCTTCGCAAAAAATTTAGCGTCATGAATCTGCTTAGCTTTTGCACTGAAGAGTGTGGAATTTGCTTCGAAACAGCGCTGTTAAGTGTCAGAGGTTGCAGCCCCAGCTCCATTGCAGTGAGGATTTCCTTCCTCATTGGCTGGTTGTCAGATGTGCAGAGTTCTTGGAGTTAGTGCATTTTGCATTAGACTTGGATAACCACTGTAACTATTCGTTATGAGCTGCCATTTTCGCTTTAAAATCTTCTTGGGGCAGGCAAAAAATAGACGTTTTCAAAGGGAGAAGACATATGTTCCGATGCATTCACTGTAAGTGCTGCCAAAACAGATGCTGCTGCTACAGGTGGTGTCCAAAACGTGGTGTCTGTGACACGTTTATAGCTCCGCAATTGCTTCCTGCACATGCTGTCGGCAAAAGTATGGCCTTCGAGATCGGCTTCTTTTACCCAAAGAGAGCCATTACAGGGATGTGACTTGGACACTACCCATAAGTCACCGCTGCGGTCACTTTTGTGGTTGGGTGCACGCATTATGAACAGCCAAGTTTAAATTACCCGGCGACGACTAATTTTGGGATTCAAATAATGAAAGTTTGGTCCCATAGGTATGTATGGGCACCATCCGGAATATTTGGTCGGGATTGAAGTACAGTAGGCAGATATTGTACGCAAATGTAACATTGGACGCACTTCGTCCCAATTTTTGTTATCCTTAGCGGCATATATAGAAAGCTCATGTGCAATTTATTTTTTTATTCGTTTAGTTAGACCATTGCTTGGCAGGTGGTATGCATTAGCTATACGGTGTGAGGCACCACTGAGTTGTAGGATCTTTTGGAGCAGCTGTGCTGTCACCACTGTGCCACGATCTGTTGTGACAAGAGCTGAAGCACCCTGGCAGAGGAAAATGTTTTTAATAAAGTAAGTCAAGCTGGAAGTGGTAGCTTGCTGAAGGTCTTGGGTTTCACAGTACCTTGTCAAGTCATCGGTGGCAGCAACAATTGAACATTTATCAGCCAAAGAGCTTGAAGAACCTGCCAAGTAAATCCATAGCGACCTATTCAAAGGGTGCACGAAGGAGACTTATGGGCTGGAGAGATCGGCTGGCCTCATGGGGGGGAACCTTGTGATGTTGGCAGTTGTGGACAGTTTTGATACTGTGCTTTACATTTTTGTTTTTAGCCAGGCTTAGCAGTGCTTGATCTGTGCCATAGCACGTGTGAAACCAAGAGCTTGTGCTCATCGTGGCATGTACTCATTGAGTGTAGTCAGCACAACCACCAAGTAAGCTGTTTCTGTAGGCTGAAGAGTTTCCCCTTCTAGAGCAAGTCATTGTGGATGCAAAAAGATGACAATTGACGTGTGAGCAGTTGCAGGGGTTGCAGTCGATCTCCTTCCAGGTATTCAATCAGTGCTCGCAGCTTTAAATCGTCACATTACTGTTGACAGAGGTTGGAAGATGCAAGGTCAACAAATAATTCCACAGTCGTCCTCAGGATTTTGTGGAGTGGTTTTGACGGGTGCGCAGGAAAGACAGTCGATGTCAGTGTGTTTCTGGCTGAACTTGTGCATAATCATGACATCGAATTACTTACTGCAATCAAACCCTCCATAATGCAAGAGGCCCAGAAAGATCCTTGAAATCAGTTTAGTGAATTTTGCAGTGGTAGGCTGATTATTAGAACACAAAGTGAAGGTCAGAGTTCCAGTTTCTAAATTTTGCGCCGAAACTCCAGAGCCGGTATGCCAGTGTGTTGTTACAAATTTTGGAGTATTTTTTGCATTTAAGGGTAGTTATGGCTTCGTAAATTTTCTTGAAACTTGCTCAATTTGGTCTTTCACTCTTCTAAATTGCAACGCAATCCATAATAACTAGGCCCAAGCAGATCGTGTCAAATCAATGATGTCACGATGAGCTGGTGCGGGAACTTAAAGCGGATGCCACTGCCCACCTTTAGTTTTAAATTTTTTTCTGGCTTACCGAGCCTCTTCCCACAGTAAGAATGGCTTTAATTTAACAATCTCAAAGTATTTTGTGCTTTAGTTTCTCTTGCATGACGAATTCTATTCCTTGCTGTCTTAATTCGTACACCTCAATGATTTCCATCTGTGTACTTTTACCAAGTGAATGACTCGTTTCTGCTCCCTGTGGTTGCAGCTGTATGGTGCCAAGATGGCCTATCCTGAACTGCTGCTGACCGTCTCGCCGGAGGTGGACAGCCGCCTGAAGGAGGCCGTCAAGGACGTCGAGCTGTCAAAGGTGCTCCGCGATGGCACGTTCAACGTGTCCCTGCCCGGAGATGACCAGTTTGCTGTCGAGCTGCACACTGCTAAGCTCATGCTGGAGCAGGTATGCGAGTGCGTTTTGTGCCAAGTGATAGCATTGTAAGAGAGGGTTGCCGCTATAAAACGTTCGCTGAAAAAAAAAAAGTAAGCAATGTGCGCGTGTCGACATTGGGTATCGGGAAAAGAGCACAGGAGGCAAATTTGGCATTTGTGCCTGCGTAAGCACCTCACGTGATGGTTCGTCCAACATATGAATACATTCAACTTCTGTTAATTTGACTGTGATGGGACTGGCGAAATTGATCGAATTATTTGGCTGGTCGAATGAATTGAATAGGCAGAAGAAATGACCAAGTTGCTTCATTTGGAAAGATTTGCCCAGTTATAACATCCTTCTGATTCTGCTGTGCACCCAGTTTTTATGGTTTCATCATAAAAGAAAAACTCAGTGCCCTTCCACTCTGTGAAGAAGGATAACCAGTGAAGCTGTGTATGTGGGGCCCTTGATGGTGAACTGCACCTCCACTGCAATAAAAGCTTGTTAATTCAAAACTCGTTAATTTGACATTTCAGATAATTAAAAGTAGCAGCCACAAACCGTCCAGCAATGTATTGAAAGCAATATGTAGCACATCCCGCTAATTCACACTGCAATCTGCACCCCCACCGATAATTCGAACTCCATGCCATCATGGATGGGGAGAATGCTATTGCGCGGCAGCTTGTTGGCGACACTGGCATCCCCGCACAGGCTGCACAGCTTTGCTTTTTCCATGAGTGGCAAGGACAATAACACCCTCGCCGTGCGCCATGTTCTTTGTGTATGAGCAAAAGCGTGCGAGGGTGAGCCGGCGAACGCGGCTCAATCTCGCATGTGCAAGCAAGGAAGGCGGGGCTGAGCGCACCCTCTCCTGTCGCGCACGAGGCACGGGTGTGAGGGAGGGGACATTCTTCTCCGGCGGCTGCTGCTTATGGTGTGGCCATGCGGGCACCGTACCTTGAAAGCAATCTGCGACGTGGCCAAAGTACGCGCCTGCGTGGGCCTCATCTTCAAAGCGATCTGCGAGGTTTGCAGAGTGTGCGTAGTGATGTTAGTTTTTTATGCAATGTGCTTGCTATGTTTCGTTCGCATTGAAGTGAGAGCTGTACAAAAATCAATCCGCTCGCTGCAACTGCCGCGTTTTCTCACTCCAGCGTTTTTCACCGAGTTTCCGGGGTCATCGAGCGAGATGTGTTCATGCTTACCTGTGCACGTGACACCATGCTTGTTAATATAGTTAGTACCATATTTACATGATTATATGATTATAAGTCGACTTAACTTTATAAATTTGAAAATCTGAAAAGGGGGGGGGGGGGGAGGTCGACTTACAATCGAAACCAAAACATGGCACTGCCAAAAAAGCGAGACCAATGGGAGCTACAACGTAGTTACAATTTTATGTTTGCTCTATGGCCCTACCCGTAGTTTTTCACTATCCTGCGA
The DNA here is from genome assembly GCF_050947875.1 of Dermacentor variabilis. Lineage (NCBI taxonomy): Eukaryota > Metazoa > Arthropoda > Arachnida > Ixodida > Ixodidae > Dermacentor > Dermacentor variabilis. Next base: position 213,561,607 of record NC_134569.1, on the reverse strand, counting down.
GTTTGTTCGCTTTTCGGAAGGGTTTTTCAACATTTTTGACAGTATTTCAGTGCACACAAAACTCATAAGGGGGATGTCGATAGTTGATGGAAGCGCCGCTGTACCATTCGCAGCGGCACCCTCAGAACGGCGGTGCTTGCGGAGAGTATCGGTAGTTCATGGAAGAGCAGACACCGCTCGCGTGTTTCTCTTTCCCTGTAGCTCTACGCCTGTAGCTCTTAGCTTTCTCTATGCTCTTAGTTTGACCAAGGGCATTGGCTTCACGCGTTCGACTTGACTGCCGGCTATGTGCTGCTTCCATGCTTCCTCAGTCATCATGAGTGCTGCAGGCCCACTAATCATTTGGCACTCGTTCACAGCAGCGTTCAAGAGGGCTGCCATCCTTTACGCTGAAGAAACAAATCACTGCACAGCGGGCTGCAAGTTCGATGTTTCTGAACGGGTGGTGCGAGAGTGGCCACTGCAGCGAAGTGAAATTTTCACCTGTGACGGCAAGTGAGGAATTTCCCACGTGCCGAAGTCTCTGGACACTTTCTGAAGCTGTAGGCCAAGCTTTCGGCGTATGTCGCTGAAATTCATGATCGGTCCCTGCCAGTGAAGTGCAACATGGTCATGAAACAAGCCTGGATCTTCGCCTTTTAAGGGCTTGCTCCACTGTGAGTACGAGTGGCTGCCGGCAGAAGGCCGCAAACTTATGCCAACTGGACCTGTCAGAAGAGCCTCCCTGATGGCTGCGTGTGGTTGGGTGCTTTCGGCGTGGGCTGCTGTTCCACAAGGTGCCGTGGTGCGGTCGTTTGCCAAATGGGGAATTTTGTTGGATGACGACGCGCTGTGGGACCGTAGCAGCCATGACGATGGCAGCACTAGTGAAGACTTAGTCCAGTGACCATGTCAGCTACTAATAAATTTTTGTTATTGAATGCACCCTCGGGTATGCTCTTCTTTTTTTTTCCCTTGTCGCACGCGATATGGGGGGGTCAACTTACATTCGAGTCAACTTATAATCAGGCAAATACGGTAAGCGAATGCGGCCGGTAAAATTACTATCCTTACTTTGTATAGCTGTCCACTAATTGGCTATTGCAATCGATGCTTCACTTTTTGGGCGCAACTGCAACATTTTTTTTTCTCCATGCCAGTCAGCGCAACGAACATGCAGATGCAGCAAGAGCCACCTTGACGTCGGGCACATCGGATCGTGTGGGCCGCGTCCGGTTGCGTTGGCTGCGCCAGTGATTCGAAGTGTAGACGTTGTTCACGCCAACGTGACATAGTGTGTGTTTGCGCGTGCTTACGCCATGTCGGACTATATGTGCGCCTTAATCGAGCAATTTTTTTCTCTGACTTTCATTAGTTTGAATTTTATATAATTCGAATTTTCGTGGCATTGCCACGAAATTCAAATTTGCGAGCTTTTACTGTATCTTTGGAATCGGCTCATGTATGGGGACTGCTTAACGCCTGCGTCACCTCTGCCATGGGTTGGCCCGGCATTGCACTATCTTTGGGATTTTTTTTCTACATGCGGACATGATAGTGGGAAAAGTAGCCCCTAACAGCTTTGTTGTAAAAACAATGTGCAGTCAATACTAAAGTGCACCTTATCTTGTTGCACAATATATGTAGCACTGGAAGTCAGAAATCACAAGAAACTTGCAGAATTTAGCTTCATACAATGAAAATTTATTTACAACCAGTGTACATCATATTCAAGTCTCGAACAACTCTTTATTGCTTTCTACGGACCACAGCATGTCACCTTCTTTGCGGTCCACTATGTTTGATACTCCAAATTTCTCAAAACACCCCACTACAATTGGTAACGACACACTGACCCTCACCTGGACTAACTGCTTCGGAAGTTTGTCCTGTGATGCATGCAAGTCTGTACCGGCAAAAACATGTGACTCAGTTCTGTTGCTGCTAGCTTAATATGTAACAGAACTTAACTTTTAAATGAGCTTTTATAATTAAAGTGGGGAAGCAGTGAGCTGTAGTCGTGATCCTACAAGAAAACTTGTTCTGTCACCGTGTTGTGATGACACTAGTCTTGTGACAATGGTAGTCGAAGTTGTTGCATGTTCATGCTGTGTCTGTTCAGTAACAATGGGATTGACAACTAGCGTGAAAATTATCTTTAACTTGCATTAGAATTTCCACTCGTATGTCACTGCGGTCACTGTGACTTCTTGTATTGACTTCCCTGAAGGTAATTTGTCATTCACCTCATTTCAGAAAATATATTGGGGTAACTTGTAATAAGGAAAAAAGTATTTAATCCTGGTGAGTGTAAACTTTTGCCCGTTGAGCCCTTCATTGTCTCATTCTGTCACCATTGTGGTGGTAGTTTCTGTCAAGTGAGAAGTTTTGCTGTTCGATTCTTCCTGACAGAGGCTGCTATGAGTTTCTATGCTAGCACATTTACAAAATTGCACCCTGTCAAGGACTGAATTGAATGGTGCTCTCAATATATTTTGGGTCCTTGCTCATGCTGGTTGCCAGCTGTTGATATAAATGGCAGTGCTTGTCCGGGCTGTTTTCTGTGCCCTTTGTCTACGTCTTTTTGCAGTGCTTGGAGCTTTCATAAATACAAATGACTAATTGCCTTGCTTTTGCCCTTTTCATTCCACGGATGAGTATCTTATGTGCAGGATTTTTGTCCCATGTATCCCAGTGACAAGTCTCTCTTGTCCAGGGATTTCCTTTCATCCATGGAGTGCCGCAAGCGAGTGGCAGTTGTTTTATCATTTTGGTGTGGATGCTGCACTGCTAGACGTTAAAGCTTCCCAGAAAGTCAAAACCTAAAGGACCTGCGTCCACAGTAGCTTTCTGAATAAGATTTCACCCAACAAACGAGTCAGCAATGTCTGATTTTTTCAGCTATTTTTTTCAGGTATTCAGGGATTTTTTCAATGTGATTTTTCAGGTCAGGTACAATGCAGTTTCTCATTCCTTCTGTTAGACTGTGACAACATCAAAAGACAGCAACTGCTGCTTTACTCGTCACGGACAAACTTTCAGTCATTGCAGTGTTTTCATGCACATCTGAGTAAATAAAGCTTTCTGTTATCTATTTTGATTTTGATTCTTCGTTTGTCCTAGGGCAAAGTACTGTATTCGCTTGTGTTCCTGGACACTCCTAGGGCAAAGTACTGTATTCGCTTATTTCTCCTGGACACTTTACAGAATGTGAGCCTTCCACAAGGCAGGCTTATGGCTGCTCACTGAAGCCTCGAGCTGCACTCAGGCTGCTATGCAGAATAATGCAACTGCTTGCAGCCAACATTCAATTGTCCTCATTGTTGCCACTGCCCTTGTCGTTTGATGTGATCGCCTCATTGGCACCGTCCCAAGGCTGGTCGTCCTCTGTGCCACACATTACTGCTCGAGATACTTGAGATACCCGTCACGTTGAAGCTCTTGACAGCAGTCTTGAGCAAAACTTCATGCCTTGCATTCGAAATCCACGTGCACGCTTCTCGCAGTCTTAATGTGCCTAGAGCAATGACGCAGCTGTATCTGATAATTAACTCTCCTCAGCGCACAGCTAGTTGGGCAAGTTGGTTGAGCAATGCGAGCATGTCAATGCTTGCATTGCAAAAGAAAAGGTGAGACATACATAGATGGTGCACGTGTGCTCATGGTGCGCACGATGCGCTATGTGTGCCACATCTCTTGAGTGCACCGATGCACTCGCAAGCCTGAGTACAGCCTCTGGCACTGCGAATACTGTTGAAACATGCTGGATCTATTCTGCGCGATCATGATGCAATGGATATGGCGATGATGACAATGCCATCGTCAGCAGGACAGTAACTAATGCTGTCTAGTAGTGGCTTGTAGAAGTTAAACAGCCCTTGGTGTGACCTCCAAGATTGTAGTGTTGCAATGGTACAATCACTGAAAACACGCATGCAGTACTATGCACATGATGATTAGTGAAACTTTTATTTTCCCTTAATTTTTGTGCTCAAAGTGGTGGTGCGTGGCTTACATGAAGGTGAGCCTTGTCCAAAGCACCTTCAGAGAATGGCACATTTTCAGAGAAAGTAAGTGTTACTGGAAGCTGCAGTGATGAGCTAGCAAATTGACTGACCGTGTTCGTTCATAAATTTGTTTGTCATAGGTTTAGGTGGGGTATAGGGCGGTGGGGAAAAGTGATATCTGACCTGGAATTTAAGAGGCAGCTTTAGTTCGCGCCCAGCTCCAATGCTGTCTATTTAAATACATGTAAAATGCAGAAACACTCTTCTGAGATAACCACTATGCTGATTTTAATAAAATTTGTTGCATTTGAGAGGGAAAATTAAATTCTGGTGACTGTTGGAAGCAGAATTTTGATTTATGGCCTGAATTATCTGAAATCGTTTTCACAAATTGGTACACTTGAAAAAAAAATAGAAGCACAATGTTTACAAATTTGTAGCTCTGCACCAAGAACCGATATCACAGTTCTGGAAAATGCATCTGTTTGTTAGTGGTCAAAGCAAATAAATTTGATATATCAATTTATCTCCTATGTGAATTAGTTACATTGCTTACAAGGGTTTTGCAAAGGTCATAAAAAATTAGTGGTATACTTGAGAGCCCTGTATAATACATTAATTTTGTCCGCTTTGGATGTACTGTTAGCTGAAATTTACAGAAAAGTGATGTTGCTTTTCATTGCCGAGTTATAGGAGTTTTAAATTCGATAGTTTTGTCTTGTGAATAATTGCAGTTTTCAACAATTTTCATTAAGAAAGTGACTGCCCGTATCGAAAATTTACTATCAACAGTCATTAGAGCTTAACTTTTTCATTTAAATGCAGCAGACCTCATCAAATCTTATGCAGTGGTTGCCAAGAAAAACTATTTCTCCTTTCCCATGTATTTAGATAGGAGCCCCTCCGCTAAAGCTTCCTTTTAACTAATGATCTTGTGTTTTCAATCCCAGAATTCTAAACACTATGGCATGCCGACTTTGTGCATGTGAACAGGTAATACAGTCGAGGCTTGATAATTTGAACTCGAAGGGGCCTGATAATTTGTTCAAATAAAAAGAAGTTCGAATTAAAGGAAGCTAGTTGAATGGAGGACTTACCTGCAGTGGCGCATGCACCGAGCTAACACACGAGTGGGAAATTCCGCAAGATTTATTCACACGTAGTTACAAATTAGCCAGTTATTAGGCACATCGATGCTAATACTGTGATAGGAGGCGGCAGGTGCACGCGTGTACAATTAAAGGAAACACACCATGTCCCGTTACAATTGCCCCTTTGAACTTTTGGTATGCGTCACTGTGTAAGATGGCTGTATTGGGGCGAAGTTGACTTTTGGGAACTGACATTATGCAATGCGCCATGCTTTCTACGCTCCAAAGCCAATGGCGAGGATTACAAAGGTGGAGTCAGTGCCATTGCTAACAGCAGCGAATTGTTTTAATGAAAAACACGGCACCGAGCAGCAAGAAGCTTGGTAGCGAATGTTGAAGTAGCAAGGCCTAGCGTTGCCACGGTGTGGCTGTGGCTGCCAGCGGTGTGGCTGTGGCTGCCAGTGGATCTGCTTGCGAGAGTGCCGGCTCGAGGTGGCACGACAATAAAAATAGTAGTAGTGGTGGTTTCGATCAATGCTGTTTCGGACCTGTGGTCATGGCAAAAATCGGACGGCGGAGGTTTCTTGCTTTCCAAATGTCAGACGTTCTTGTACATTAACATATTAACTCTATGGGGTATATGGCGGTGCCGCAACACTAACAGAAGTCACTAACTCATCACTAACGATGTAATCGGTCACGTGCGCCTGCACACGCCTACGCACAAATTTCCGCCACATTTTTTTTTTCTTCGTACACAATGTTGAGGAGTCTCTCCTAAGCTCCTCCTCTGGCAGGGTTAGAGCAACGCTGGTCGGAGGTGCTGCCACATGATTCGGCGTGCTGCTGAGAGCGTTGTCAGAGTGCAGTATGTTTGAATTCACTATCGTAAATGCTTGCATGTTTGAATTTCACCAATTAGAATACACATAACTTTGACGGGACTACAGCGTCAGTTCGAATAAACCTAATGTTCGAATGAAGCTTGTTTGAATTAACGAGATTCGACTGTACGTTCACTGGGGGCTGACAGAAGTGTACAGTTTTTCGGTAGTCTCTCTTCATGCAATGTGCTACAGCACTTGACTATGTACTGTATTGATCAAGATGCAGTGGTACGCACACATTGCGACATCTGAATTTTTTGTCACGTGCGCTTTCTGCAAAATGTGCTGGTTCATGAAGCAAGCAAAAAAAGGAAAAAACTTGTTGAGTGATTGAGTGAAAACCAAGAAAACAATAAGCAAATGCTTGCTGTGTTAACACAACATGAGTATGTTCACTGACGAAACCCGCAAACGTAATTTCTGTTTTCCATAAATTGGCACAGAAGCTGGGGTTACTTCCGGCCCTTGCGCCAAGAAACTCCAATAATCATCATCATCAGAAGATGTAGGTCTCGTCATATCGTGACTGATAAGTATCGGCAGCAGTACAGAATGCATGGCTTCATTTTAGTACTGTCTCAGACTGATAATTCGGACATGCCTGATTATTTGGACAGCTTTGCGAAATCACCACTGGCCCCATAGACCTAATGCATAAGAAAAACCGGAATTTCGGATCATGGCCGCCGGCCATATCGCCGGTGCCTCCTCGAAACCGGAGCTAGTGAAGGCTAGGTGATCTAGCAGCTGCCGGCAATGCCCGAACAAAACAAGCCAAGCCACTAACCACTGTCGCTGTCGTGCGAGGGGTATGAGTTCCACGCATCCGGCATTTGTGACTTGTGGGAATTCTTTTCCTACTGTGGGGATAGCACCTGCTTTTTACAGGTTACACTAGAGTTCTTTTCCTGAAGGAGCTATTACACTAAAAATAAATTCAATACATGAAAACAAACCAAAATAAATATGCATTTTAGACATAGAAGTTTTAGGCATAGAACATAACATCTTAATTGCCATAAACCATATTATAGAATAAAATTGAACCAGGCTCATTCAAGTATGCTTATATGTAAAAAGAAAGAAAAAACATGCTAAGAAGATTGTGAAATATGCAAATTCTTCTCTTAAGCAGTACTCCCATTACACAGAAACTTAATCAGAAGGCCTATAGTTGTGCGTTCCATGTGGCAAAGCAGTTCCTTGATGTAAACAACTAGGGAATGTTGCAAGTCTTGCAGTAAATTGTTTTATTTTTCTTACTGCGATTTATTGTTGCATTTCTTGAAATTCGCATATGTATCCATTTTGTGCTGAATAGCTTGAGCAGGTGAAGGAGTTCGAATATGCAAGGCATTTGCAGTCGGCGCTCTCCTAGTTAAATTCAGGTGAAAGAGCAGTGCCCTCTCACTTGCTGCTGTAGCAGCAACAAGTACCAGGCAACCTAGCAAGCCGTAGTGAATGTCAAAATGTCACATTGTCCTGCTTCCACATGACCACGTACTGTATCATGTCATGTCATAGTAGAAGCGAAGCCAAAAGAGACTGTAGAAAAGCATTTATGCCTAAATTATTTGGGATGCTCCGAGGCTTCCCACTATCTTGGGGGGGGGGGGAGGCTTAGAAATCTAAGGCCATCATTTATGGCAAAAAAAAAGGTACTTTATGGTCGGAAATGTCATGTCAGTACTCCTCTGAGAGCAATATGTTGTGCATTGAAACTTAATTCCATTGAGTAGCACTGTTTGGCTGACAGCTCTCGTTTGCCCCACAGCTGTCACGACAGGCAACCAAGAGCGCCACGGCTCCGAGCGTGGTGTGGCTGCGGCTGAGCGGCCTTCGTCATGTTGTGGATCGTTATACGGAGGAATCGTACCAAGCCTCTCATGCCTTGCGGCTCATCCGCGAATTCGTTGACAAGGTCAGTATTGACTGTGTTACAATGATAGTTCTTAGTCATATCATGAGAAGCCTGCAAACACTGACACTAAGGACAACATAGGGGAAATTACTTGTGCTTGATAAATGAAATAAAGAAACGATAAATTAATGGAAATTAAAGTGGATGAAAATACAACTTGCCGCAGGTGGGGACCGAACCCACAACCTTTGCGAAATTGTTTCTTTATTTCATTTATCAAGCACAAGTAATTTCCCCTATGTTCTCCTTGGTGTCACTATTTGTTGGCTTCTCATGATATGACTAATAAAAATCGGGCCCCTCGGTTAACCTCCTTTCTTCTCGTTTAAGGATAGTTCTTAATAATTTAAGGATGTATGTGTTGATACATCCATCCTAAGGCCATACAGCGAAACTAGCTACCTTATGAGACCTCCGTATTTGTTTCAGGTGCCTGCATTGAAGTTTTTTAACTGTTTGTTAAGCACCGATGACAGTCTCAAAGTATCGACATTGGTAATGAAAGATTCTAGTGCAAAAATATCTCTTTTAATCTAGTATCACCTGAACTGCGAAGCTTTGTTTTGTTTCAATATTGTGAGCAGTATCAGCATGGTAAAATTCACCTGCAGTGGACTGCCACTGGGCATCTGTGAGGCATAATAAGACCAGAAGGTGATTTCAAAATGAAGAAAGTTATGTGCCCATCTTTTAGACAAAGGTCTGATAAGGGAGCTTGGAGACAAAACAAAGACTGGGCGAGACACCTTAAAATTGTATCTAGGATTTAGGGAAAACAAGGGGAAGGCGGGAGATGGAAATTCAAGACGACGAGCAAAATGAGAACAAGGTGGAAGCGGGAGCCAACGTTTCGACAAGTGGACTTGTCTTTTCGTTGCCTTGTCTTATTATGTAGGCTTGAAAAATACAAGTCCACTTGAAACGTTGGCTCCCGCTTTCACCTTGTTCTCGTTTTGCTCATTATCTAGGATATAGACACACAATACCCATAAAAATTGTGTTTCAGATACAATTACTGTGGGGTGATCTCAAGCACTCTAGGAGCAAGGAACGCATTACACAGTAGTGCAGAGAAGCAAAAGGGCATTTATCGCACATGGTTTCAGTTAGCCAGCTGGCCGACACACAATGTATGTAGCATGCCAATGGAACTGTCTTGGGAATCAAGGAAATTCAACTCACTGTGCAAGGATATCAAGAAATATGTTTGCCCCATGCAGGACAGCAATGCCCGAGTTGTTTGCAGGTGCAGTCACATGAAATAAGACGTGTTTGGGCGATCGGGAAGGCCTCTGCGGGTCAGTTCTGCAGAGCAGACGGACAAATGTGCAATCAGTCCACATGCTATAACATCCTGCAGCCAAAGAGGTGGAAGCGGGCTTTTCTGGCATCCACGTATCCACACCATCAGTTGGCTCTAGCATCAGAATACTCTGGCTGTCTCTCGTCATGCAGCACTACACAGACTTGTGCCGTCGCATGTGCTATTCAGGAAAGCCAGATTCCAGGAGACACATCGGGGAATGTGAGAGTCAAGTGACCCCACAATGCAAAATACAGACTCATAATTTGTACTTGATGCAAGTACTTGCTCTTGTATCTTAGATATAAGAGCCAGTATTTGAAATGAGAGCAGATGTCATTGCAGGAATATTGTTAGGGCTGCTAAAAGCTACCATCTTGATTGGGTACAAATTACTGAATGTTGATTATCATACAGCATTGCTCCTGGTCTTTCAAATAAAAGAAAGATATGTAAATGGCTTAAGCAGATTACTCTCACTTTATGTCTTTTTTGTCAGTGCATGTGCAGAACCAACATAAGTTAACTGCTGGAGCAACATGAATTGGTTTTTGTTCTGATCACATAGTTTAATGTTCAGGCATAAATTTCGAGGTTTTTCTTTTATTTTAAGTAGCCCACATCAGGGTTGGCCATTGCAAACACAGAAGCACTTTGCATAGATTATGCACTGACAATCGTGTCTTCAAAGTATCAAACTGCTCCATTCTTGGGCAGCACACATAAAAACAAAACACGAGAAAGAATACAGGACAAGCATCGTTTTTTAACATTGTCACACGCAAGATAGCCAGAAGGAGTAGCACTGAACTGCAGAAGGATTGAAAAGCAAGGCAAGTTGGAACCTATTTATTCATGGACAGCACACATAAAAACAAAACATAAAAAAGAAAAAGGACAAGTGCTGGCACGAGAAAGAATACAAGACAAGCGTTGGTTTTTGGCCTTGTCACACAAAAAAGAGCCAGGAGGAGTAACACTGAACTGCAGAAGGATTTAAAAGCAAGGCAAGTTGGAACCTATTCATTCTTGGGCAGCACACATACAAACTCACACCGCTCCATGGCGTGAAAACAGGTGCAACTTTGAACAAAGGCCGACGCACCCTTCCTCTCGAAGGAGCCCCACCTCCTGCTGGAGAATTAAGGTCACACCCACAAATCCCTATGCATAAGATTCACTGCCTGCAACGTCACCGACTAGGGCATGTGACTTCAGTAAATAACGTAATGTAGAAATCACAAGATCACCACTGGAAGTGCGCTGTACAAAATGAAAACAAAAATGAGAAGGAGGTGGGACTTGTCACGTGGATGTGGCATAGTCCCTGGGCTCCCGTATGAGAGGAGGTAGGGAATGGATGTCACTTCCAGATGCTAGTTGAGGCAAAGCAAGAGAGTATCTCCGTCGGCAGCTTCACTGCCGACAGAGTTTTGATGTAAAAATATATCAGGACTGTGAACTTCAGAATACCGAACTTTTTATAATGACGATCATTATTCAGTTTCTGTGTCACGTTAACAATGCCTCAGTGCTACGAACTAATATTCCAAAATCTAGGAATTCATAGATCTCTGTGTGTCCTTTATGGTAGCCAGAATGGTAGGCTAGCAGACGACAAGGCTCAGAAAGCTGATGCTGTGAACATGGGTTTGGAAAACCCGAGATGGCGCCGGAGGAAGAAAATGCTGGAAGAGAATCTTTTTCTTTTTTTCTGTGCTGGAGGCGACGACGCATTGGGTTTTGCGAGCGCATGCTCCGCCCCAACAACTGTTGCCTAGCAACCAAGGCATGTCTCTTTCTTCTTTCGCCTTTCTTACTGCACAAGTCTCTTCTTTCTTTCGTACTTCTTTCTGCTGTTGTACCAGCTACGCGCGAAGAAATGTAACCTCCGTGTTCGCGGTGATGCCATGCACTTGCACTTTCCAGATGGTGTTTTTTACAGGCGCTTAAACTTTGCAGTAGTTCAGCTGTCCACCTCGAGTGAGACAGTTGCAGTGTTCACAACAAGCAATGTGAAAAGCAAAGAAACAAAAAGAAATATCAAGCTCTATAGGCGACATGGAGCTCCTTCTTTGTTGGTGCTTTTCTTGGCATTAGCGTCTTTTTTTATGTGCGCCACTCTATACATGGTGCTACAGTGGTGTGTGGCGGCCGAATTTATGGCAAATCGCAACAGCACAGGCCAAGAGCCAACAGCGATGTTTTCGTGGAATGCTCAAACGGTGACAACTGATAAACTAATGGGTTGATGGTCGAAATGGTTAATTTTGGGGCTTTCACTATGATGACCTTTCATGCTAACGAACTATTTGCTGTGATCCCCTGAAGTTTGTTATATAGAGATTTTACTGTGAAACCAAACTTTCCTATTGGGCCTTGTGAGGGGTCCTTTAATCGTGCTGCATGTGAATCAATTCCCCGCTCCACAGAGCGCACAATGAAACGTGCCAATCAGCTTCCTCAAACATCCTGTTTACTCTGACGGAAATTGAAATGCATGGGGGGGGGGGTGCATATTTGTAACCGCAAGCATTAACTTGATGAGAATAGAAAACTGGGCAAGTTGCTATTACTTTACAGCTAGTGACAACAATTCACTGACAATGAAGATGAAGAAATGCACGAAGTCAATAAAAGCGCTGACTACCAACTGGAAAACTTAAGGAGGGAATGGGTTCATGTACACATCGACTGTCCATGAATCAGCAAGACACCGAAAGACATTGTGGGTAGATCAGTTAAAGCTTTTCTTATGCTGTCTAGTCACACTAGATGTTATACGTGTTTTGACGCTCATTCAACTTGCCTCATTCTATTTTATTCGAGAAAATAATATTAATTTCACAAAGCAGGGGTATAGTGGGTTGTGTTCCTTAAAAATCTTAATTATATCTGCAGATTCAAAGCAACATCTTTAGTAATTGAGTCTGTATGTGCCTAAGAAACAGTACTTGGCACATATATATGCCCTAAATGACAGCTTTAGTATCTGTTATAGGCCCCTAAAACGTACGTTTTTAGGGCTTCCAGTCTTTACTTGTTAGTGTTGACTGAGTGCTGCATGTTTCTGCCAAAGTTCGTGTTTACATGGCTGCGTGGTTTCCCTTCCAGGCCAAAAGCACCCTCAAGAAAGCGTATGGCGACAAGGCCCTTCTGGTGGTCATCACGCAGAACGACAAGACGACGGGTCCCGTCCGCAAGGCTCGCTCTCTCCTTGCAGCTGAAGACGTAAGTCCTTGTTGCACACAATTGCAGCACATCGCTTTAACATATGAAGCCAAGAAGAGCATAGGGCAATTACAAGTTGTTTAACTGAAATGTAGAAGTAATAACTAGGGTTGTGTGAATAAAGAATCATAGATTTCAATTTGAATATCGAGTATCAAGAAATTTAACACAGACTTTTATGCTTACAGATTTTGTCCAAGAAACGCAGCGCTGCACAAGCTCACGAGGCTAATCACATTACTTAATAAGAATCTTGCGAGCTACAAGTAACTTGGGTACCTATGAATCGAGATGCGCTCTATTCTTAATGAGGGAACAGCAAAATAGTGTGCCAGCACTGATAACAACTCAGTAAATGAAGGTCTGGAAAATAGTTTTCATTGATAAAATATCTGTCAAATAGAATTAAGTGCATTTGTCCTCTGAAGCTGAACAAATAGCAAAGTTGTCCCAAGTACCAGTGGGGCTTTCAGTTTAATACTGGGCCCGGCTGTGCTTACTGCTTTTCAGTTTTTCTTCTAGAAAACAGGACGGTTTATCATTTTTATGGCAGGTGGTTTCTGTTGGTTATCGCCAGCTCATCATAAGGCCAATCTGCGTGACAGACAAAAGCAGGGAATGCGCACCGCATCACTCGGCACACCGTTCTGCATTGTCGTCGGTGCTGACCGTAAAGAGTTCTGAAATTGGGAGGCCCACAGCAAGTTCGCATGACTCCCCTCCCCCCCCCATTTTTTTTTTGTCGGCATCTGCCATCTGTGTAAATGCGCTTGCAGCCGGGAATCAATACACTGTCACGTAATATTTTCGAGGCAACCATGTAAATCCGAACCTAGTCTCATGACGGGTCACTCGAAGGTACGAAAAGAGACCATTGTGTGCTACAAACGGTGTTCGGAGTGAGGGCTGTATGGCATTTCACAAAGGCGGCGAGTGTGAACATGCAGTGGCCATCCGGGGCACCTGCTTTCTTTGGCGAGGCGGTTTGTCAGCTTTCTGAGAGTCGTGTGCCTCACCGATGCGGCACAGTTGCTGACCAATAGTTCGGACACCCTACGGTGTGCCACTTGAGTTTCAGACTGTGTCCTTCTCCGCCTGCACGACCACGTGCCAATTTGACCACCGAGTTGACAGTCTGCTTAGTTGCCTAGTTGATTCACTCGTAGTCAACCAAGGCACAAGCCAATCGAAGACCAATTCAATCTAAGAGGGAAAGCAATATAACAGGAATTGCACAAACATAAGCACACGAAATGCATACACACATAGAGTCCCTTGATCTTGGAGTCTGCTTTTGATGCAGTATCGCATGAAAACTGAGCCTTTTCAGCAGGTCAGTGTACACAGAATGAAAATAGTGAACACATACTTATTATTTTATACTGCACAATAAATATACATATGAACAGCTATACATTTTTAATTGTAATAGGTACGAAAGCCAATGCTCCTCAGGTGTAATTACAGCAGTTAAAAAAGGTTTGCAGTCACTGACCAAATCCAAAAAGAAAAAGACGTTTCGGAACCCGTACGGGTTCCAAAACGTCTTTCTTTCCATTGGGCTTGGTCAGTGACTGCAAATTTATTTTTACTTCAATGCCTGATCAGATGAATTTTCACAAAACCTTGACTAAATTACTGCAGTTGCAATATATACAAGTAACGATGAAGCAGTGTATCAGTTTACAAGTGAAAACTTTGGGATTATTATTCCTCCTTGGCGTCATGCAAAGCTCAAAAATACCCCGTCTTCTTATATTGTACTTGCGAGTGCGCTCACAACCTGCATTCCAATCTGCTCAGTGCGTGAAAACAAGCGGCGCACTTAGGGGAATGGTAGAGCACCGTGCACAGAACACCGAGGTGTGCATTGCTCATTTCAGAATTGCAGTCGAACCCACTTATAATGATACTAGTTTTAACAATATATCGGTTATACCGTATTTACACGATTGTAAGTCGACTCGAATGTAAGTCGACCCCCCCATATCGCTTGACCGAAAAAAAAAAAAAACCCTGAGGGCGCATTCGATAACGAAAATTTATTAGTAGCTGACATGTTCATTTGACTACTCGAATTCACTAGTGCTGCCATCGTCATCGTTGCTGCGGTCCCACAGCGCGTCGTGGTCCAGCGAAATTTCAAATTTGGCAAACGACCGCACCAGGACATCTTGCAGAACAGCAGCCCACGCCAAATGCACCCAACCACACGCAGCCGTCAGGGAGGCTCTTTTGACAGGTCTGGTTGGCGTAATTTCGCAGTCTTCTGCCGCCAGCCACTCGTTATGTACTCACGGCGGAGCAGAACCTTAAAATTAAGGCAGAGGTCCGGGCTTATTTCATGACCACGTCGCACTTCACTGGCAGGGACCGATCACGCATTTCAGCGACGTACGCCGCAAGCTTAGCCTACAGCTCCGGAAAGCGTCCATACTTCGGCACGTGGGAAATTTCTCACTTGCCGCCACACAGGTGAAAATTTCGCTTCGCTGCAGTCGCCACTCTCGCACCACCCGTTTAGAAACATCGAAATTGCGGCCCGCTGCGCAGTGATTTCTTCGGCGTAAAGGATGGCAGCCCTCTTGAACGCTGCTGTGAACGAGTGCCGAACGATTAGTGGGCCTGGAGCACTCATGACGACTGGGGAAGCATAGAAGTAGCACGTAGCCGGCAGTCAAGTGGAACGCGTCAAACCAATACCAATGCCTTTAAACAGAGAAAGAGAAACTCGCGAGCGGTGTCTGCTCTTCCATGAACTACCGATACTCCCCGCAAGCACCGCCGTTCTGAGGGTGCCGCCGCAAATGAGAACAGCGGCGCTTCCATCAACTATCGACACTTCCCCATGAGTGTTGCATGCACTGTAAGACTCTCGAAAATGTTAAAAAACCCTTCCGAAAAGTGTTCAAACACGCGGAATATCGAAAAGATACGGGTAGGGCTGTAGAGTAAACATAAAATTGTAACTACGTTGTAGCTCTCGTTGGTATGGCTTTTTTTTTCTGGGCCATGTTTTGGTTTCGATTGTAAGTCGACCCCCCAACTTCAGACTTTCAAATTTTAAAAAAGGGGTTGACTTACAATCGTGTAAATACGGTAGCTATGAGAAGCTGCTGCACCGTCAACTTTTGTATATTTTCCATGGTGAAATAACCCGCTTACTACAATGCCCCAGTGCCGCTTATCGGTTATAACAATTAAGTCTGGCTGCTGTGTGTCCGAGCCGAATGGGAGTGAAATGAGAAATCCTTGAAAATAAAGAAAGGAAACGAGAAGTTTGAGCGACTGCACGATGGGCTGATGCTTCTACAGCTGCCGCGTGCTCATTTTCCAACCATCAACGCTCGCCTCTCACCCATCGCCCTTCCACCCCTCCGAACATGAATGGGCTGTGCCCACAGCTCTAAGCCGCTTCACCCTCTGAAACACGAATGGACCACACCAACTGCGCTGCTCGCAGGTTGCTCACATGTTGCTCACTGGCACCTCATTCATTGCAGTTCTGCAAACAGCTTAATCAGTCGCGTTCGTCTTTGTTGGTTGCGTCGAAATCGTTCCTGGCCGCGCAGTTTCTCAGCCTCGTTTGACCAACAGTTGGTTTGACTTGCCGCCGAAT
This sequence comes from Dermacentor variabilis, assembly GCF_050947875.1. NCBI lineage: Eukaryota > Metazoa > Arthropoda > Arachnida > Ixodida > Ixodidae > Dermacentor > Dermacentor variabilis. The sequence goes on along the minus strand of NC_134569.1, from coordinate 213,545,569 downwards.
TGGAAGATGGCTGATGCGCCCATGCATGATGTTGCCGGTGAAAAGAAAGCCTTAGTGCTTCTAACCGATGAGGTGATCGTCTCGAACATGCTTGTATCTGATAGCGACGGCGACGATGGCAGTGATGACGCGGTAGGGCAGGCTGTCTCAACGTTGTCCTCACAGGAGGCGTTTTCGCTAGGAACCTTCTGCTGCACTAAGTGGAGCACCTTAATGCCTTGTAGAAGGATGTCAGCAAGCTTCAGATAAAGCATGCAAGGCTGACAGAAGGGGTTTTCTCATTCAAGCCAGTGAGAAATAAGTGGCGAGATGCTTGTGGCAATCTCACCTTGGCGTTTCTTCTGGATTTCTCAAGCTGACAGGTTGCCGTGGCAGACTTCTCGCAATTTTTAAAAGGCCCCTTTTGGGGCCACCACAGCAACGCCTTGGTGGTGCTCGTATATCGCTTGCTGCCCGTCACCCCTCTTTGCAGTTGTTATAGCAGTGCCATTCTTCAGCGCCAACAGCCGCGGCTTGCTACACGCGATCGGAGTGCCTAGGAAGCAGTTAAACGAGTGAACACAATCAGCAGCCGAATGGAGGAAGGTGGTAGAGAGGGGCACTGGCCTCCCCACTGGTATAGTTTCTTCACATCAGCTCGGCCATTCCCCTATTTTGATTTTTTTCATGCAATCCAGTTATAACAATTATCGGTTATAACAATGGAATTTTCGTGGCACTTGAACATTGTTATAAGTGGGGTCGACTGTATTGTTTATGAGAACGAGTTTGTTCAGGGCAATGCCACTTCATCATGCTGCTCTAAACGGTCTGGACTCACATCCAAGAATTCAAGGCAGAGGTAACAAGCAGAGAGAGAGAAAAGGAGTGAGATGGATGTCTGCACATAGTCATGCAGTTGCACCATATTTCAAAGCGGTTGTTCGCTCAGTAGCCCTGGTGACAAATCTTTTGATCACGTCTTCTAGGTTGAGCATGCCGGTCCTTCCCTTATGAACGCGCAAAGTTCATAAGCAAACTGGGTTAGCCTCTTCTGCATCATGTGGTTCTGCGAATAAGCTTTTCTTCGGCGTAAAGCGCTGAATGAGCATTCTGCTCAAGCTACAGATGCAAGTACAGAAAGAAGTTGCGTGTGTTCGATGACTTGGTCTAGCAGCTCGTGGACTTGTTTAGATTTTGCTGGCAGAGTCTTCGAAATGCTTATAATTGATAAAGACTCAACATCGGACAAAATAGAAGGGAAAAGTAAGCACTGCACCAAGAGACTGCTTAGATCGAATTCAGCTGCGTGCCTGCCTAATGCTGCGTTTAGAACGTCAGCCAAGAATTGTCTTCCTCTGGTGGCGTCAATCAGTGTGCCTTATAATCTCACCAGCTGCTTCATGCCAGACTGACCAAAGCACTGCCGCGTTTCGCTCATAATGCAGTCAATTGCCTTAAAGTATCCTTTGTGCTGTGTTGCTTTGGGATCGAGCGCAACTGGCGGGAGAGATGTGCTGGACATTTCAAACCTCTTTGGCGAATTTGTTGGCTCCTTCAGCTAGCTGAGTTGCAACAGTGCTCGTGCCAGTACCATGACTTCTGAAACACGGTTTCAGACCGCAGGCAGGACATTGCCTTGCACAGAGTCTCTGCAGCTTCGTTTCAAACCTGCAGCACGAAATGTTGAGCGTTGGAGGACCCTTGCTAGTTCCTCACACGGGCCAAACAGCTGTGCAGATATTTATTCCCAACCAACAACATTTTAAACTTGTCCAGGAATGTTTCATATGACTTCATAATGGCATTGCTGCCATTGCTATGACTTCCATCGAGCCTCTTCCTTGAAGGCTCTTGCTCAGTGTTTCTTGGACCCTGGCGTGGTTCTCACTGAACCTTTTCATCGACTTTACCTTGACTGTCCACCTTGTCGGGCACAGTGGCAAAAGGCTATTTGACATTGACTCTGGCTTATCCGTTGGATCCCCTGCTGAGGAAAGAGCAGTAGACGAGTAAAGATTTTTGCACTTGTTTGATTAAAGAATGACTTCGAAACATACTTTTATGGTACTCGAAGCATCACCAATTATATCGCAGCTCTTACTATTTTTCTGCAATACAAGATCTAGGCAATGATTACTACCATGCACAAGTGCCCCATAAAGTAGGTAAATGGAGCACGCGAGTGGTAGATGAACTGCATCTTTGTGCACTGGTGTCGGCAGCACATCGTACAGAGCATGCAAAAGTAAACAGTGGTGGCCGTTAAGTACACATTTGACCACTGCCTTATTGACAGCTCAAACGAAAGTGCTCTGCTTCCAACGGTCAACGCTAGGGGAGCTTTTTGCACTTGCAGTGCCCATTTGTTGATGAAGCAGCTCTTGTCAGAATTTGCTTTTTGTGCAATCGACTAGCACCACTGGCCGAGCCTTGTTTCTTGAAGCATGTAACAATCTCTATTTTCTCCCCATTGCCGGGAACAAACTTGGTGGTCATGCCATAGTTTGGTGATTAATAAACACGATAGACTACTGCTACATGTTAGCATGCTTTATTCAAGGAGTAAAAAATTGATTTTTCCAAAAAGCTGACAATGCGTTTATTTCTTCCAAAAGAGACAAAAGCTCAACGAGAGGTGCTCAGCACACACGCAGGAAGCAAATGCTTCTGGCAAGAGCTGCTAGCTGCTGATAAATGGCTGCCACAAGTGCAAAGAGCTCCCCTGGCAGCATCCATGTGAATTAGCTCTCCTTCGCCTGAGCCGTCGATGAGACAACGGTGAAAAGCGCATCGCACGGCTACTGCAGATTACTTTTGTGGATGTGTTGTAGTGCACACTGTTGCTGCTAGCGCACGGAGATGCAGTTCAGCTGCTGCTTGCGTGCTCCGTTTACTTTCTGAGCACTTGTGCGTACAAAGATCTCAGCTCAGAATTGCTAATCTTTTTTTGGACTCCTGCAAAATGGCTGGACATGTCAGTTGCCCCGTCATAACAGTGGCCACGAATGTGGTGGAAACCAAGGCCAAGGCACAAAATCATATCTTTGATGGCCATGTACACTGTGTCAGGCTTGCTATCTGGCTTGTACAGGCCAATATAGTTTTTATGGACACTGAGTGCCTTCCGAACCAACGTATGCAGATGGCAAACTGCTCTTCACCTGTCACATAACTTGTTCCATCAGCTGTTATACTGTAGAACAAGCTACGAACTGCATCTCTAACAATTTCTCGCTGTATCATATAGGACGTCATCTCAATTAACTTGTTCTGCATGTCACTGCTTATTCATTTGGCCCTTTTTGCCATCCATATCCTGAATGCTTGAACATCCCCTGACGTTTCATCAAGGAAATCGACTAGATTTCCATCTTATTTAGTGTGCCCAATCAGAGCTTGGCCTGTGTGACGCAGGTAGTGGATGGAGCTGACAATGACACATAGCACCATCCTGGCTCCCTCCTGCTGCTTGCTATACCGCCGTGTTGGGAGCTGTGTTGCACTGGCACCCCTCCACCTTGCCAGGTTGTAGTTCAAAGGATCTAAGTGAAACTGGCATTTTTCATGCCGTTGGAACCTCTCTATAGCTTTTTTCCTGTTACTAAAACCAGTCTTCACAAAAGGTGGTTCTGCTGCTCCAGGCCTGCAACCCTTTCCACTGGAAAATTAAACGCACTCGTGACAAAGCACTACATCACTTTTGCTGTCGTAAGGTAGGCATGCGAATTTTTCAAACCAATCCCACTGGCAGGACCTGTTACTGTTCTTTACTGGGAAATGTGTAGCTTTGGGCAGGAAACGAGCGAAGGCCGGATGGAACTGACTCGTCCTGACTTGGTTTGCTCCACATTGAACCCCCTCCGCCAAGCAAGTGCGTGCTGTTGCCTTGGTCAAGTCCACTCTTCTTCCGGTTTAGTCAACTGGCCCAGATGTCACAGGGTTTTCTACAAGAAGAAATTAAGCTTTTACTTTAGCCCGTGTGGTCATTTGGCAGACCTGTAATGGCTCTATGCAGATAATGAGAGCCCACCCTCCTTTTAAACTTGTGGGGCATGCATTATGGCCTCCACACTAGAGACAGTTTACCTGCAGAACAGTCTCTGGATGATGGCGATGGCTGGCAAGACTGGATGGAATCAGGCTGTAGTCCGCTGTCTGCAATATCTATGGCTGTCACAAGTTCCGACAGGGCTCCTGCAAAAGTTGCAAGATTTAAGTTCCTTCCATAGGCTGCTATTTAAAATGCAGTTTTATTTGACAAACCTTACCATCAGAGCATGCTTGTATAATGTGGCTGCATTGCTGGGACGGGGACCCGGGACAGGCGCCTACCACTGACAACGCAAAGTGAGAAAGTGAATTAAAGCGATAAAATTTACACATGCACTCAAGAAGTGTAAAGGAACACATGCAGGTGTGAGATGCAATACCTTGTGGAATTTCGGTTCTTGCATGTAAGCGTATTGGTGCTGTCAGAAACTGCCTATCTTCTGTTGAGAAACCGGCATCATGGCGCACATACAACTTGCATGCACCACGATGCCTCAGAGATGAGGCGGAGTAGTGTGGACTGATACAAAATAGGCGTTAGAAAGCTTGACAAGACTTTGCACAGTTTATTTATATATTTATTTATTTATTTATTTATTTATTTATTTATTTATTTATTTATTTATTGTGGATACTTTCAGGACCTGAAGGCAGCACAGAAAGGAGTGGTATAGACACAAATGTTTGCAGTGATATAACAGAAAAAAAAATGTTACAAGGCATTTTCCGAGGCGATCTTGGATTGTTGTCGCTGCCAGTAAATTATGTAAAGATGATTCGTTAACAAAAGTTTGTAGCCTTGATGAGCATGTATCCTTTTATCCTTTCCCAGATTTTTTTTTATCGCATCGAAGATAGCGCAATGTGAAATGTGAAGGTGACATGTCTAGGCAGGGGCTGCCAAGCGCACCGAATGCAAGTGGCTGGCAGACACTAGATTGGGCAAGACTCTTTACGCCGGCTTATTTTAATCGCTTGGCATTTAGATGTGCGACGAATGCACCAGTCAAACTGTATACATATTTGTGATGTGATAAGCATGTATAGGCATATACAGTGCACGGCCTATATATATATATATATATAGGCATATACAGTGCACGTTGCACATATATGTGTATAGTATGCATTTGCAGTCACGAAAGAGTGCGAATAAAAGAAAAGATAGAAGATAATTGTCACGACATGAGGTTTCCTTGTAGTAATTGAGGTTGCTCGTTGCGGTGGAGGTTTGATCAGGTAGACGGCCGTATGGCTGCCGCAATCTCGTGTTACATACTGCGCCGAGCAAATGGATACTTTCATTCTACATGTCTATTCTAGTTATTTGCGCATGTTGTTGGCGGTGCATGCCCCATGCGGACCTTAAGACACCTTGCATTCCAGTATTATACTCCAGCGAACTTTGGGGAGTTGGGTGCGGTGCGGTGCTTCCACAATACTCGGCTCGTTACTTGTTTACATGTCAATTTGGCGCTGCCCTTGTAAGCGTGTTGCACATTTTTTTGCCAGCCCAGAAACAGTTAGAAGAAAGTTGTTTGAAGAAAAGGTTTAAGGAACTGAGTGGTGCTGCTTAGTGAAAACTTGGGCTTCAAGTGGGGCAGCTCTGCATGTGGGGTCCTCACTAAATTTTGTCCCCGGCATGTCTGAGTGTAGGCCAGACACCACTTTTTGCCCATTTGACCCACTGGCATCTTCAGAGAAGGGGCAAATAACATGAGAGACATGGTGAGGGAGGAATTGATGACCAACTTTTTGTTTATTCGACATGCCGGCAACAAGCAGTAGAGCAAGCAGCAGCACGCAGTAGCAGTAGGGAGGGGGGGGGGGTGAGGGCTGAGCCCTGTAAAAGAAAAGTCTGGGAGGGCTCAAGGCCCCCCTTACCTTGCCTGGTTCCGGAGTCCCTGGCCAGGGCTTCGCCCTGATGTATTCTCGACTGTGCAGCTTCCAGCGTGCTAGCGGAGACGAAAAGGGAGAGAGTGCCAACTTATACAGTAAAAAGCTTATTCATTCAAATCCCACGGGGATGCTACGAAGATTCGAATTATACAAAATTTGAACTAATGAAAGTCAGAGAAAAAAAAAATCGCTCGGTTAAGGTGCTGTTGGAATCTCAGTGCTGACGCCCGTTGTTGCAGCTGGGTCGCAAGCCCCAAGGGTAGCGTTGGCCTGGCGGCCTGGGGCACAACTGGAAGCATCCGAAGGTCCGAGCAAAGCATGAGTCGACTGCTAACAGAACAACTTGTTTATTCTATCATCGCATAAGAGCGGGCGGTCAGGTCGACCGAAGTGGAGAGACGGGAGTGCACGTTACTCAACAGAAGAAATCGGAGCCTCTCTCTTGGCGTCCGGGGGCAGCTGCTTTTATACTCTCGCAGTTGAGGGCAAGAAGGAACGCCTCGTCATGAGGCCACGTGATGGCGGTGCTCGGGCACGTTGAGACGAGTAGGTGACGCATCCGCCGGGCCGGCGCCGGTCAGACCTCCTCGCTTCACAGTTGGGGGAGCTCCTCTCCCCGGCTGCCGCGCTTTGACAAGCGTGGGCACCAATATGCACACACACACACGCGCGCACACGAAGACACGTGGCATTGGAACATGCCTGGACGCGCTTGGCGGGGAGGCGTAGCAGCGGCGCCGAACGGGCCAAAATGTCCGCCGCTTTGAACGAAGCCCCGGCGTCCGTTGCATCCGCGCCGGCTATACCGCGCGTTGTAGGCGAAACGTAACAGACCGCCCCGCCGGGGGAAGGAGATCCCGATGGTCAGGGGACTGCATCCGCTGTCCGGAGGGATGTCGCTCGATGATGCTCATAACCGAAGTCGGGCGTCCTTCGGCGTTTCTTGAGCGCAGCGCACAGAGAAGGCCTCGTTCTCTCGTTCAGGTTCACACAGGACACTGCAAAGTGACTTCGGGAGAGTTGCCATTTTTGTTCTCGTTCCCGGCAAGCGTTAGAACTACGCCGAAACTCAACCGCTCAGTCAGCAAGCACGGCACAACCCTCACTAAGCCCTGCCAGGCTCTTTCCCCTTTTATACCACTGCCTAGTTCCTTACAGTAGTCTAGCATCACTCAGAACGCGTCCACAAATTGGAAAATTGCACTAGAAAGCACGTCATCACTTTGAAACACTAAACAAAAGCAATATGTTAAAAATCCTGCCTCAGGAAGAAAAACATCAGTAACAAACAACTCTGAGGCTGATTCCTACGTTAGGGGCTTCGACTTAAGCCATCGGCGTTACCGTTGAGACTCCCCTTTTTGTAACGCACCTCAAAGGAATATTGTTGCAAAGCGAGGCTCCAGCGCAGGAGGCGGCCATTTGTGAAAGAGATGGTCTGCAGCCATTGGAGAGGGCAGTGATCCGTCTCGAAGCATGCGAAGCGGAGATCGCAGCGAGCGACCGTACACTAGCTGAACTGGCGAAAACCTCGTAGCCGCATGCGGCGCGGTCTTTAATGCCAACGTCACCCCAGGCAGACACAGCTCCCAGTCAGTTTGATGTTCAAAGCACAATGCTCTCAACACGCGCTTCATGACGGAGTGGAGCTTCTCAACGGAATTCGACTGTGGGTGGTACACTGAGCTGTGTAACAGCTTTACCCCGCACCTTTCGAGAAAGGCTGTCGTCAAAGCGCTAGTAAACACTGTGCCCTGATCTGACTGTATTTCCGCAGGAAAACCAACTCGCGCAAATATGGACAGTAGTCCATTGACTATCTCAACTGAGCTGAGTTCTTTAAGCGGCACTGCTTCAGGGAACTTTGTCGCTGGGCAGATCACAGTCAAAATGTGTCTGTACCCCGTGGCTGTTACCGGCAGAGGTCCCACTGTATCAATAACGAGCCGTCTAAAAGGCTCCGTAATGATAGGTACCAACTTCAACGGCGCCCTCGATTTGTCCCCTGGTTTGCCCACCCGCTGACAGGTGTCACATGTCTTCACAAAGTGGTCTGCGTCCCGAAAACACCCTGGCCAATAGTACTCTTGCAAGAGACGGTCCTTAGTTTTTTTTTTTTTTTTTTCCCCATACATACTGCTAGCCTCCATTTTGAGGCTGTTGCAGGACATGGGAAGATACATTGCATCAAAATAAGAATGACAAACTTATACACTTGTTAGTATTGTAGTTTACAAGTAGACGTAGTTGAGTAATACAACAAAGGGTGTGACCTTCCTGAGTCAGGCCTTAAAGGTTAATGAACAGAAATACAGAAGCATAAGATAAACAACAAAAAAGTACATCAAAACCAATTAGAGACAAAATGCGGGGTCTGCAGGCGATATTGGTAAATCAAGATGCGCATTCATAGACATATTTTTCCAGCATAGGAAGGAAATCGTCAGGTGAGCAAATTATGATATCACTAGGCAATGAATTCCAGTCTCTGATTGTCTGGGGAAAGAAAGAATACCTGAATGTGTCTGTGTGGAACCTGTATTCAATTAAATGTTTATGATGTTTAGTTCTAGTGTTTCGCTGTTCAGTGAAAGATACATATGCACCACTGTTTAATTTGTAGACCCCGTTAAGGAGGTGGAACAGAAACTTGAGGCGTAACTATTTCGCACGCTTGTAAATAGTCGGGAGACAAGCTTTATCAAGGAGTTCTGTCGGAGAATCATTACGGTTGTACCTATTATAAATGAATCTGATGGCTTTTCTCTGTATTGTTTCTAGGCGTTTTATGCACTGTTTGGTATGTGGAGACCAGCAGGTAATACCATATTCTAGTATAGGACGAACGAATGAGGTGTAGGCTAGCATCTTAGTGTCTGGTGAGGCAGATTTTAAAGAGCGTTTAAGCGAACAAAGTGTTGTAAATGCCTTAGAAGATATGTGTGACACATGCTTGTCCCATTTCATATCAGATGATAGGACAATGCCCAAATATTTATAATCATCGACTATCTTTAATTTTTGCTGTTCGATCGTGTAGGTGAATTCTAGTGGGGTTCTTTTTCGGCTTACTCTCATAAAAACAGTCTTGTCTAAATTAATCTTCATTTGCCATGCCTGACACCAATTTGCTACTTGCGCAAGCTCGTGATTTAGTATTACTTGATCATTATGGTTCCTAATCTCCCTATATATAATGCAATCATCTGCAAACATGCGCATCGTTGATTTTATGTTATCTGCCATGTCATTGATGTATAGTAAAAAAAGAATTGGTGCTAAGATTGTTCCTTGTGGTACTCCGGATGACACTTCTACCCAATCAGATTGCTGACTTTCGATTTCTACGTACTGTTGCCGACCTGCAAGATAAGCTTTTATCCAGTTTATTATGCTGCCAGATCCGAGAATGTGTTGTAGTTTGCCCAGGAGTTTAGGATGGGATACCCGGTCGAAGGCCTTCGATAGATCTAAGAATATTATGTCAGTCTGCCCGCGGTTATCAATTGTTAGAGCGAGATCATGCACAGTTTGTGTCAGTTGCGTAACAGTAGACAGTCCTTTTCTGAAACCATGTTGGTTGATGCTAAGCAAGTTATTATCTTCCGCAAAGGTTACGATGTGTTTTAGTATGATGTGTTCGAGAATTTTGCAAGATGTGCAGGTTAGCGAAATCGGTCTATAATTTGATGGGCTTGTTGCGTCACCTGATTTGAGAATCGGGACAATCTTTGCTATTTTCCAGTCTTTGGGCACGTCAGACGATTCTAGAGATTTTTTAAAGATAAGTAAGAGGTATTTAGAGACCCATTCTGCGTATCTCTTGAGGAAAGTATTGGGGATCCCATCTTGGCCACAAGATTTTTTAATGTCGATGTTAAGCAGCAGTGAAAGTATACCTGATTCTGTTATCTCTATATCACCAAGTATGTCGCCGGTTCCCCTCGGCTGATGGTTTAAATCTGGTGAAATTCCGTTGTCTTGTGTAAAAACGGATTTAAAAAAGTTATTAAACTGATTTGCTCTTTGGAAAGCATCCTTCTGCGGCAAATTGCTTTGCTTATGCACGTTCGCGTTAAAATATCTCCAAAATTTTTGAGGAGCCGTCTTGGTGAAGTTGCTAAGTGTGACGTTCATGTACGTATGTTTTGCTTGCTTTATCACTACTTTCAACTCATGTGCCAATTTTCTAATTTTGTCAGAGAAACAGGGATTTGATGTCTTACCCTTAAGTTTCCTCAGCCTTGACATTTTACGTTTCATATGTATTATATTCCTTGTGATCCAAGGGTTTCTTTTGTGCACTTTCTTTTTTTTCATGGGTACGAAGTTTGATAAACATTCGTGTACATAGGTCTTAAATTTCGCCCATAATTCATCTACTGTCACAGAATTATCATGGAAAAGACAAGAAAAATTGGGGTAGTGATAATCAAAAAAGTCAAGAATGCCGACATCATCTACGTTTTTCCAATCATATATTCGTGTGATCAATTTTTCTGAGCGTGCTGACGACGGTAGTGATAGACAACATTTGGTTGCCTTGTGGTCCGAAATTCCGTCAATTATTTCCCATGATATGTCCTCTACAGGAATGTTTTCACTCACAAAAGTTAGATCAAGAATTGTGCTGCTCGACAAAGTGACACGTGTGGGTTGCTGAATGATTTGCTTTAAACCACTATTGAAGGCCATATCAAGTATCGCCTCAGCGCTGTCCTTATCGATAACACCAGCATCGTACGAATCCCATCTTATACCTGGTAGATTGTAATCCCCCGTAAGGACAACCTTTTTGTCCCCTTGAAGGTGACGCTGCATGTAGTCAGACAAGATATGTAATGGCTCCGGGCCAGAATTCGGTGCTCTGTACATTGTACCAACATAAAGGGAATATACGCCGATCATGATCCTACAAAACAGTGCTTCTGCGCCGGTAATGTTAGGTAGCGGTGTGGTCTGAATGTCGTCTTTCACTAAAATCGCGACGCCACCGCCACGTGTACATCTATCCTGACGAAGAACTATATAACCTGGGGGAAATATATTGTTGGTCAAGATACATGATGACAGCCAAGTTTCACTAATGGTTATGATATCAGGTTCATGTTCAAGAGACAAGGCCTCAAGTTCTACCGTCTTATTAACTATACTCCTGGCGTTGATATTAAGAATAGTTAGTTTTTTCTTAACTTAGCAGGTTGCCGTTTGGCAATTCGAGGAGACACTTTTTTTACTGGTATTTTCTCGCCTAATTCTTCATCCCATGCAAAGAGTTCATCATTTACTTTGATCTTATCGTAAACGAGTCTGACCTTTTCATGCTTTTCTCTATTAAGTTTGCAACTATCCCAAAGTTTTTTTCTTATATTGCGTACCGCCAGAGAAAAATCATATCAATCAATCAATATCGCCAGAGAAATTTCTTAACTCCTAGGTGTCCGGACCACGAACCCCCATGCGACAAGCGCAACAGATCCTGACGATAGCATTGAGGCACGATCAGCTGATCGAACTCCACTCCCCTGCGGTCTAGATACTTCCGGTACAGGACCCCACCTCTTTCCACAAAGCGAGCATTTTTCTTGGCGATACCTCCCTTGACAATGCAGCGTATGTTTTCTAGGCTGCCATCCTTCTTTTGCTCGGCTATCAAAGCCGACCGGCTGACTTTTAGCAACCTATTAAGTCCGTCTGACGTAGGCGCGATGAGCAAATCTGCAGATAGCTCTTCTAACTTTTCCCGTGTTGGGCATTTCCTCTCCAGTATCTGGTGCCTTCAACGCTACAGGCTCAATTTTATTCAGTTCGGACGTGCTCTGAATATCCGCTTGCTGCGCCTCTGACCCTTTTTCATTGTTTGACAACGTCGGCCCCGTAACTACCGCCTTTGCAGCGAGCTCTCGAACCTTCGATCTGGTTAAGGCCTGAACGCTAGCCTCACCAAACAAAAGCCCCTTCTCGCGCAGGAGGTGATCGGACCTGTTCGAAAATAGGTACGGGTACTGGGGGGGCAGCATAGATGACACTGCCGCCTCCGTCTCAAGTGCTCCGAAAGGTCCTTCAATAAGCACTTTTGCTACGGGCAGACACACGCTATGAGCTTCCACAGCTTGCTTGATCCATGCGCACTCGCCCGTGAACATATCGGGTTCTACGTAAGAGGGGTGAACTACATCCATTGTAGCTGCGGAATGGCGAAGCACTCTGCACTCTTTCCCGTTCACGAGGAGGTCTCGCATGTAAGGCTCGAGAAGCTTCATGTTCTCGTCAGTGCTGCATAATGACAAAAACACGACTTTTGTTTTTGTTTCTGGACACTGCGCCGAAAAGTGACCCGGCTTCTGGCACGTATAACAAACGCGCGCTTGCCTCGTCACGAACCGCTTTCTGCGTTCGGCTTCGGCTGCCGCCGTCTCCTTACGTTCTGTCGGACTGCTTTCACTCGCATCCGCACTACGTGTGTCGCCCCTTGCTCTCATGGGTGTGAACTTTGGCCTCTCAAACTTGGAGCCAAATTCACCCTTTTGACCGTCCTTAGCTCCGCGAGCCCGACGCGTCACAAACTCCTCGGCTAGCTCGGCGGCTTTAGCCACCGTACAAACGTCTGGCCTATCCAAGACCCAGTACCGCACGTTCTCAGGTAACCGACTATAAAACTGTTCCAGCCCGAAACACTGCAGAACTTTCTCGTGGTCACCAAACGCTTTCTCTTCTTTGAGCCACTCCTGCATGTTTGACATTAGCCTGTAGGCAAACTCTGTATATGACTCACTTTTGCCTTTCTCATTTTCCCGAAACTTCCGACGGAACGCCTCCACTGACAGCCTATACTTTTTTAGCAGACTTGATTTCACTTTGTCGAAATCCTCTGCCTCCTCTCTCTTCAAGCGAGCAACTACGTCGGCCGCCTCGCCGGGTAACAAAGTGAGCAAGCGCTGTGGCCACGTTTCCCGAGAGAACCCCTGCTTCTCGCACGTTCGCTCAAAGTTAACCAGGAACAAACCAATGTCCTCTCCAAGCTTAAACGGCCGCATCAGGTCAGTCATTTTGAACAATACGCGTTCTCCTGCACCGTGTGCCTGACTTCCATTACGAGCGCGTTCCATCTCTACCTCGAGACGCTTCATTTCCAAAGCGTGTTGACGGTCGCGCTCTTGTTGCTCTCGCTCTTTCTGTTCTTTACGTTCACGCTCTTCTTTTTCTTTCTGTTCTTTTCGTTCACGCTCTTCTTTTTCTTTCTGTTCTTTAAGTTCGCGCTCCTGTTTCTCTTCTTGCTCTTTAAGTTCGCGCTCCTGTCTTTTTGCCGTCTCCCTCTCCTCAATGGTCTCAAGGCATTCCGACAGCTCGTCATCCTCAGCTTCTAACTCAAGAATAGCCCTTAGCAGTTCTGGTTTTCTGAGTTTGTCTGAGACATCCAGACCCAACTCTCTTGCAAGCTCCAGCAATTTCGGTTTGCGCAACGACTTCAAATCCATGGCTGCTCTGAATGCTGCTTTCTCTACTGACTACTATTGTCTTGCTGCAAACTAACCCGGCAGCAACGACAACCACAATTACCAGCTCTGTTTCTGACACTAACAAAAGCCTGGCAAAACTCAGAAGAAGAAAGTCCCGCACTCACCAAACCTCGCAGCCAAGAATTCAGCGCAGTCGTTCCGCTGCAGGCAACCAGTCATCCCACACGGCTCGTTGCACTGCTCCCGGATGGTCGTTGTGCTGCTCAGCATACAGTCAACTGCATATCTTCGCTGCTGGCCTCCGTTGTCGCGATCTCACCGCTGGCAGACAGTTGTTGGAATCTCAGTGCTGACGCCCGTTGTTGCAGCTGGGTCGCAAGCCCCAAGGGTAGCGTTGGCCTGGCGGCCTGGGGCACAACTGGAAGCATCCGAAGGTCCGAGCAAAGCATGAGTCGACTGCTAACAGAACAACTTGTTTATTCTATCATCGCATAAGAGCGGGCGGTCAGGTCGACCGAAGTGGAGAGACGGGAGTGCACGTTACTCAACAGAAGAAATCGGAGCCTCTCTCTTGGCGTCCGGGGGCAGCTGCTTTTATACTCTCACAGTTGAGGGCAAGAAGGAACGCCTCGTCATGAGGCCACGTGATGGCGGTGCTTGGGCACGTTGAGACGAGTAGGTGACGCATCCGCCGGGCCGGCGCCGGTCAGACCTCCTCGCTTCACAGTTGGGGGAGCTCCTCTCCCCGGCTGCCGCGCTTTGACAAGCGTGGGCACCAACATGCACACACACACACGCGCGCACACGAAGACACGTGGCATTGGAACATGCCTGGACGCGCTTGGCGGGGAGGCGTAGCAGCGGCGCCGAACGGGCCAAAATGTCCGCCGCTTTGAACGAAGCCCCGGCGTCCGTTGCATCCGCGCCGGCTATACCGCGCGTTGTAGGCGAAACGTAACAGTGCGTATATAGTCCGACGTGGCATGAACAACATCTATACTTTGAAGCACTGGCGCAGCCAACATAACCAGACGCGGCCAACGCAGTCCAACATGCCGGACGTCGAGATGGCTTTTTGCTCTGTCCACGCATTTGTCGCACTGACTGGTGCGGAGAAAAAAAACGTTTCGCAGTTTCGTCTGAAAAAGCGAAGCATCGATTTTGATAGCAAATTAGTAGATAGCTATACGAAGTAAAGATATTAGTTTTATCGGCCGTATAAACTTGTAAACATTCGCTTACTAACTAAATTAACAAGCACGGTGTCACGCATGCACAGGTAAACATGAACACATCTCACTCTTTGACTGCGGAAACTCGCAGAAAAAACACTGGAATGAGGAAACGCGGCAGTAGCAGCAAGCGAGTTCACCTTTGTACGGCTCTCACTTCAACGCGAACAAAACATAGAAAGCACATCACGTACGAAGCTACCGGCACTACGTGCACTCTGCAAACATCGCAGATCACTTCGAAGATGAGGCCCACACATGCGCGCATGCACTTTTGCCACATTGCAGATCGCTTTCAAGATATGACGCCCGTGTGGCTGTGCCGTAAATGGCAGCCGCCGGAGAAGAACGTCCCCCGTTCCCTCCCTCGCCTCACCTCCACGCCTCGCGTGTGACAGGAGAGGGCGCGCTCTCCACCACGCCCTGCCTTCCTCGCTCACGCACGCGACATTTATCCGCATTTGGCAGCTTGCCCTTGCACGCTTTCGCTCGTGCACAAAGAACACAATGTGCTCCCACGCACTAGCACTCTCCCCAGCCACGATGGCGCGGAGTTCGAATTATCGGTGGCGGTGCAGATTTCAGTATGAATTAGCGGGATGTGTTACATGTTCCTTTCAACACATTGCTGGACGGACCGCGGCGGCTACTTCAAATTATCCAGAATTTTGTATGAACGAGTTGTGAATTAATGAGCTTTTACTGTGGTTGAAGGATTCAAAAATGTTTGCAGCTTAACATCCATGCGATGATGTCCTTTAACAGTCAGGTCATTCTATGACTAGTTAGAGAAGTGTTACAGGGCCCCTTTAAACTTCCGTCCTAACGGAATCATAGTGGCTGATACAGAGTCCATAATGGCAAAGCGGCAGTTTATACCTATTAAAGAGTATTTATCCTCTGTCGTGTAGTATAGCTTGGCTGGGGACAATCGGGGCAGAGTGTGTCCTTTTCCATAGTACCTAGACATGGGCGGATTTCAGGAAGTGAAAGTCCTGACATCTGTCGCACAACTCCTGCATGCGCATGACGGTCGGGCAAATACAAGATAGGAGCTTTCATTTAAAGGGCTACATTCGCGGTTTGTTGTGGGAATTCTGCTCATCCATACCTGTTCCTTTACGTGTGAAATTACAACACAATGCTTGACTGCTAATGTGAAGTTTTGTTAGTCACAATCATCAAGCAGCTTCAAATGGTGCCAGCTCCATCCTTAATGTCTCCATTGAAGTCGGCAGTGATTAAGTGAGGGTTCAACGTGAAGTGCAGACCCTGGTGGGGTGTCTTTAAGCAAGCTTTGAAAAAGGCCCTCGGAACTAGCTGCATTAATTTCTATGAAATGGCAACAATGCTGATGGAAGTTTAAGCTGTGCTAAATTCACGTCACCTCACCTATGTTCACGCCAAGCCCAACGAGTCCGAACCACTCTGTCCAGGATTGTTCCTTACAGAAAGACGGTGAACAGCATTGCCTGTCTTTCCATGCTGGCATATCAACGCATTGTCATGTGCAAATTTGAGGCAACCGATCTCTAAAAGAGAGAAGCTTTATGCAGATTTCTGGAGCTGGTGGGCTGACGGAGCTCCATGTGATCCACACAACGCCAGGTAAATGCCTAAAGGGAGTAAGCGTCGCCATATGTTGTTACTGAAACAGACAATGGAACCAAGACAGTTGTTGAAAATGGGTATTATCGAAAAGGCACTCACTGACACAGATTGCATCGTGATGGCCTTTGAAGTGCATATGCACAGGGGATCAACACTTTGTAGGCCGATCCAGCTGTTTGTTTGCTTCAATACAAGGCGTAGACAAGAAAAATGACTCCAAGGGACGCGAACATGTTGTGTTGTTCCTCGGAAGGAGCACACATACGTGGTCCTTCCGAGAAAGGACGGCTCCTGTCCACAGCTGCAAGACCTTAGGTCGTTTTCTTGGCATATCCCAAAACTGAGCTCCACTTGGGGGCTAGGTCAGAAAAGCCACTGTGAGCTGTGCCAGCATGACTACCTGGTCTGACACCAGAGGTGGGAGGAAGAGACGGCTGCGAGTGGAAAGGAGGAATGCGGATATGGAGGAATGGTGCAGAAAACGGCCGGTTGCCAATTGAACTTTGAGTAGGAGGAAACTGTTTGAGCTGGTTGTTGTCAAAAAAGCTGTGTATGTTTAATTAAACCACTTCATTATTAATAAAATCACCGGACCCTGTCTTTTATTTGCCTTCGCTCACACATAATGCTGTCATTGTTGATGACCATTCTGGGACACCTTCGTTGTGAAAATACAGTGTTTCCTATCATGGTCCACCATTTAGTTTTGCTGCCTCATCGAAATTGTGCTTGCACTGATTCCCACAGTGCGTGGGATCTGCTTGTTTTTTTTCTATAGACGGCGCACCTTCCGATTCCACTACCCGGTTAGAATGTTATACAGCACACAACCCTGGCGTGACCTTGGCTGTTTGAGACAGTGGAATTCACTCGCGTCAGTGGTGTCATCATCATCATCAGCAGCCTGGTTACGCCCACTGCAGGGCAAAGGCCTCTCCCATACTTCTCCAACTACCGCGGTCATGTACTAATTGTGGCCATGTTATCCCTGTAAACTTCTTAATCTCATCCGCCCACCTAACTTTCTGCCGCCCCCTGCTACGCTTCCCTTCCCTTGGAATCCAGTCCGCAACCCTTAATGACCATCGGTTATCTTCCCTTCTCATTACATGTCCTGCCCATGCCCATTTCTTTTTCTTGATTTCAACTAAGATGTCATTAACTCGCATTTGTTCCCGCACCCAATCTGCTCATTTATTATCCCTTAACATTACACCCATCATTATTCTTTCCATAGCTCGTTGCGTCGTCCTCAATTTAAGTAGAACCCTTGTCGTAAGCCTCCAGGTTTCTGCACCGTACACGACTACTGGTAAGACACAGTTGTCATACTTTTCTCTTGAGGGATAATGGCAACCTGCTGTTCATGATCTGAGAATGCCTGCCAAACGCAGCCCAGCCCATTCTTATTCTTCTGATTATTTCAGTCTCATGATCTGGATCCGCCGTCACTACCTGCCCTAAGTAGATGTATTCCCTTACCACTTCCAGTGCCTCGCTACCTATTGTAGATTGCTGTTCTCTTCCGAGACTGTTAACCATTACTTTAGTTTTCTGTAGAATAACTTTAAGACCCACTCTTCTGCTTTGCCTCTCCAGGTCAGTGAGCATGCATTGCAATTGGTCCCCTGAGTTACTAAGCAAGGCAATATCATCAGCGAATCGTAAGTTACTAAGGTGTTCTCCATTAATTCTAATCCCCAATTATTCCCAATCCAGATCTCTGAATACCTCCTGTAAGCACGCTGTGAATAGCATTGGAGAGGTCGTATCTCCCTGCCTGATGCCTTTCTTTATTGGGATTTTGTTGCTTTCTTTATGGAGGACCATGGTGGCTGTGGAGCCCCTATATATATCTTTCAGTATTTTTACATACGGCTCATCTATACCCTGATTTCGTAATGCCTCCATGACTGCTGAGATTTTGACTGAATCAAACGCTTTCTCGTAATCAATGAAAGCTACATATATGGTTTGGTTATATTCCGCACATTTCTTTATCACCTGATTGATAGTGTGAATATGGTCTATTGTTGAGTAGCCTTTACGAAATCCTGCCTGGTCCTTTGGTTGACGAAAGCCTAAGGTGTTCCTGATTCTATTTGCAATTACCTTAGTGAATACTTTATAGGCAACTGACAGTAAGCTGATCGGTCTCTAATTTTCAAGTCCTTGGTGTCCCCTTTCTTGTGGATTAGGATTATGTTAGCGTTCTTCCAAGATTCCCGTGCGCACGAAGTCACGAGGCATTGCGTATACAGGGTGGCCAATTTTTCTAGAGCAATCTGCCCACCATCCTTCAACAAATCTGCTGTTACCTGATCCTCCCCAGCTGCCTTCCCCCTTTGCATATCTCCCAAGGCTTTCTTTACTTCTTCCAGCGTTACCTGTGGGGTTTCAAATTCCTCTAGACTATTCTCTCTTCCATTATCGTCGTAGGTGCCACTGGTACTGTACAAATCTCTACAGAACTCCTCAGCCACTTGAACTGTCTCATCCATATTAGTAATGATATTGCCGGCTTTGTCTCTTAACGTATATATATGGTTCTTGCGTATTCCTAGCTTCTTCTTCACTGCTTTTAGGCTTCCTCCACTCCTGAGGGCATGTTCAATTCTATCCATATTATACTTCCTTATGTCAGCTGTCTTACGCGTGTTGACTAACTTGGAAAGTTCTTCCAGTTCTATTCTATCTGTAGGGTTAGAGGCTTTCATACATTGGTGTTTCTTGATCAGATCTTTCATCTCCTGCGATAGCTTACTGGCATCCTGTCTAACGGAGTTACCACCGACTTCTATTGCACACTCCTTAATGATGCCCATAATATTGTCGTTCATTGCTTCAACACTAAGGTCCTCTTCCTGAGTTAAGGCCGACTACCTGTTCTGTAGCTTGATCCAGAATTCCTCTATTTTGCCTCTTACCGCTAACTCATTGATTGGCTTCTTGTGTACGAGTTTCTTCCGTACCGTCCTTAGGTCTAGGCTTATTCGAGTTCTTACCATCCTATGGTCACTGCAGTGCACCTTGCCGAGCAAGTCCACATCTTGTATGATGCCAGGGTTAGCGCAGAGTATAAGGTCTATTTCATTTATAGTCTCGCCATTCGGGCTCCTCCACATCCACTTTCGGCTATACCACTTGCGGAAGAAGGTATTCATTATCCGCATATTATTCTGTTCCGCAAAATTTACTAATAACTCTCCCCTGCTATTCCTAGAGCCTATGCCATATGCCCCCACTGACTTGTCTCCAGTCTGCTTCTTGCCTACCTTGGCATTGAAGTCGCCCATCAGTATATTGTATTTTGTTTTGACCTTACCCATCACCGATTCCACGTCTTCATAGAAGCTTTAGTCTTCCTGGTCATCATGACTGGATGTAGGGGCGTAGACTTGTATGACCTTCAATTTGTACCTCTTATTAAGTTTCACAACAAGACCTGCCAGCCTCTTGTTAATACTATAGAATTCCTGTTGTTACGAGCTATATTCTTATTAATCAGGAATCAGACTCCTAGTTCTCGTCTCTCTGCTAAGCCCCAGTAGCACAGGACGTGCTTGCTTTTCAGCACTGTATATGCATCTTTCATCCTCCTAATTTCACTGAGCCATATTATATCCCATTTACTGCCCTCTAATTCCTTTTATAGCACTGCTAGACTCGCCTCACTAGATAATGTTCTAGCGTTAAACATTGCCAGGTTCAGATTACAATGGTGGCCTGTCCTTTGGTTCTTAACATTGGTGTCTTTCCCAGGCATTGGTTTTCCAATGTCCATCCATGAGCACAATTTTTTTTCTTCTCTTAATGACTGCTGCTGGTGCATGTTATTGGTGTACTAGTTTCTGTGGTTGAGTCTTTGTTTTAATAGCTCCTGTTTGATTTGTCCAATTCAGTACAAAAGGATATTTTCTCAAGGCTCTGAAATCGTCCATTAACTTTATATGTTAGGTGGCATCACCACATCTGTCATTGCAAGGATTGCAGCTGAAGTGCCTTTAATTTTAAACTGAAGATTTTTGCAGAGTGGGGCGGATTTCGATGCCGCGGTAGTTTGACTTCGAAGAGGAGGTAATGTGTAGGTGGGTAAAAGGATGTTATCTGTAGGGCTTGGCGTTGATTGGTTGTGTCAGTGGTGACGTCATCCCCACTGCCCTGTATGTGCGCCGGTACCTGGTCACAGAAGGAGCATGCTTTTGTGGCTTGTGGTACTGCGGAGCTGTAGGTTGGTATGTTTCATAACACTATAGAAGTGGTTCCAAACAGAGTGGCAGAAAGGTGAAAACGAACTGGGTAAACGATGCTGGTGCAGCTGAGAGACGAGAAGCTTCATACCGTGAGACGCCACCAGGACAGGTAACTTGGGGAATTCTCTTTGATGGTACCCATATTATTTTTTTCATTCTTGTCAAGAGTCTGTCCTGACCTGCATGCACGTAATGTTATGCATACCATAATAGTATGCTTGGGTGGCGTTTTATCTGTGGAAAGAAATCTTTTTTGTTTTACCCACTGTAACTGAGAATAAAATTATTTTTGATTCCCTAGGCTACCCTAGATCAGTGAACTGTTCCATTCTGAACAAGTCCCCATTACTAAGTTTACCTACTGTGATGGCTGAGTGGTTATGGTATTCTGGTGCTGAACACAACGTCTGGGGTTCTACTCTTCACCATGGCAACCGGATTCTATGGTGGAGGAAAGCAAAAATGCTCGTACGCCAAGCTGTGGGTGCACATTAGAAAACTCCTCGTGGTCAACATCAGTTCAAATGCCTCCACTATGGCATTTCTCATAGTCCTGTTGCTTTCAGGCATTAAAGCCTATTAATGAATCACTCAATAATTATTATTTTCTTTAGGCTTGGTTCAGGTTCTTTTAACATTCGAACAGCATCAGTCCTGATTTCTGTTCAGCTACGGCTGAAATTCTAGTTCAGGTATGGTTTTTGTTTCAATGAAGTTGGCTCGGCAGGAAGTGCTCGTTGTTCAATTTAAGCAAGTTAAGTTAAAGGAACTGGTTGGTGCTGACAGAGTGACTCTTCTTTTATTAGTGGCATATGCCAGAATATTTCACTTCTGCCAACACACGATTCCTTGGAATGAGATGAATTTTGTTGTTTTTCTTGCGTGTATAATTTTACGTGCAAAAAAAAAAAATACTGGACAACACTGCTGCCAAGGGCACACCAGGCATTGGTATTACAAATCACTGTTTCTCGGAATGTGTGTTTCATGTCAGATGAGCTGGAAAGGAGAGTAGTTAAGGCAGGTGAGTAAACCATGGAGATTCAAACATTAGTGTTAGTTAAACGTAAACAAGAAATGATGTGCATAAATTCAGATGGTGCTTATTCCAACTAAATTATTATGGACCTTGGGATTTAGTCAGTGCAAAGCAGACGTTGTACGATCAGTGATAATAGCAGTGCAACACACTTCAGCGATTCTTCAAACTATAACTTTTACTGCTACAGTGAAGAGTTTGCTATTGAAACAAGCCACATGCCCTATATTCAACAATTTCATGTGAACATATGGGAATCTCATGTAAAAACCATTGTGTGTTATACTATACGGAACACGGTGTTAGAAAGACATATTCCTTGTAACCCCCCATATCTAGTATGAACATATGGGATCCCCAGATGTTCATACTAGATAAGGGAGATGCCCCGTATGATATATGGGAACATGGCATACCCATATCTTCATATGGTATTACTTGATACTGGGCATATATGGGTTTTTTTTTATAGGGAATTCTTACAGCAGTTGCCCTCCCCTTGGCTACACCCCTGGGGGATCTGTATAAATTTTTTTGTGTGATATTGTATTTGCTCTTATACTGCAGTTGATTGGGCTGCCGTTTTTCATGTGTCAGATGTCCTTGGTTTATTCATTCGTCTGGCATCCGTCTGACCCGCCGTGGTTGCTTAGTGGCTATAGTGTTTGGCTGCTAAGCACGAGATTGCGGGATCGTATCCCGGCCACTGTGGCCGCATTTCGTTGGGGGCGAAATGTGAAAACACCCATGTGCTTAGATTTAGGTGCACATTAAAGAAACCCACGTGGTCCAAATTTCTAAAGTCCCCCGTTACGGCATGCCTCATAATAATATTGTGGTTTTGGCACATCAAACCCCATAATTTAATTCTTTTTTTTGGCATCTGTCTGCTGTGTGTGTTAACTGTTTTGTCTGTTGTGCCTGCTACCTTCTTAATGCCTTATAGGTCAATTAAGGCATGCTAACGAAATAAAAAACAAACGTCTCAAACATGCAGGAGAAGGAGGCGGCACAGAGCGGCGGGGGCACCACAATGCCCTCTGGTGCAGCAGCCCCACTAGCCAAGGACGGTAACAGCTGGAACCTGGCAACTCCATGGGACCATGAGGCGCATGTGGCCTTCGTGCTGATTGGCTTTGTGCTGTTGCTTTTGGCGCTCGCCCTTTTCGGCATCTCGGTGGGCTTGTGGTTCATGGACCCTGGTCGAGACTCCATCATCTACCGAATGACCACACAGCGAATGAAGAGAGACTAGTGTCTGTTGTCAGTGCTTGGTATGCAAACATGAGGGGAAGGGGCACATTGGTAGTTGGGGAAGGGGTTAGGGGAAAGCCTTTATAATGAGGCACATTGTTTGCACCTGCTGATTGGACAACCAGGAGAAAGGGGTGGGGGAGAGGGCATTCACACACTTTGGATGGAGTCAGGGATTTCCAAGCTGTTTGTGGCCTCAAAGTGTCTTGAAAAGCGGCAAGAAATTCCCTGCTGCTGAAAAAAATCCTCATGCATTCTTGTAATTCCATCTGTTTTCTCCAGAATTTATAGGAAAAACATTCTAATTAATATTGAGTGTGCATGATTCCATTTGCAAATAGTGCGGAAAACATTTGGCATTATGAGAGTGCATACCAATTTTTTTTTTGCGGGGTTATGACGGCCTTCTCATTGGCAATATCAATGGGAAAGGCTGATGACAAATGGCTATTTGGGAGATATCGGCACACACAAGATCAAATGCTTGCATGAGGTACAGTGTGCTGAAGTAAATATGAAATCAGGTTTCATGTTGATGTTAAGGGTAAGGTGAATCACTGCTTGGTTGGCTGCAGTGAAGGAAAAAAAAAAACTGTGATAGGAGGGCACTAGCATTGCTGTCTGCGGTATCATACAAAAAAAAGAAAAAGAAAGGAAGAAACACTGTTTGGGAACCCCTGAATCAACTAATGTGCTGATGACTGGAGCTAGTAAATGGCTTACTCTGGAGTATCGAAGCTGCATCTCAGTTGCCTATTTGTCTGCTGGCCTTCGTACTGGTGACTTAAAACTTGGCCTGTCTTCAGCTATGACTGAATATGCTTTCGGGCAAACCATAATAGAAAGTGTGAGGATGTAAGCTGTAGTCGCCAACTTTTTAATGACCTTAATTGTACAATAAATGACATCTGATGTGTTATTTTCTGTGTTCCTTTTACCCATGTTGCAAAGAAACACATTCTCTCTTTTTTTTTTAACCTATTTCTAACCAAGTTTCTCTTTTTAATCACTTCCTTTAAGAAAACATTGACACAGTGTGGAAAAAGTAGTGATCAAAGTTCGTGTGCCATGTTTTCTGTTGCATTGAAATCGTTCTTGTGTTTTGTTTGGCTGGATGTGTAGCATAATAGGAATACGAGTAAATACTGCTAAGGAAAAAACCTTTGTGTTTTTATTCAGGTAAAACAGACTTATTCCTTGTTCGCAGAGTGAACTTGCTTTTCAAGATATTCTGTGCATTGAATCTTCTGTTTTGTGAAGTAATCGAACCCAGCTGGCAAAAACAAGATAGCAGCACGCGTGAATTATGACTTATTCATATTCAATGACATCATTTCTATTTTCATTCTAGCTGGTTTCAAGCATACTACTACTAATATAATCTCGACTACTTCCTGCTTCATGAATCACTGCCGCTAAAGCAGTTGATGTGAAGGTGGCTCTGTTTTATGCAACCAGTATTCATTTTAGTTTACCCTGTGTTGGTAGATAAGGTATTAATGATTTTCATTTTTCACTGTAATAAGAATCATTTTATCTACCAGTGGTGTGTAGACAATGTAGATTGTAATTTAGTGCCGAGAACATTTGTTTTGCTCCTGAACTGTAAATAGGGATGAGACATCTGGATGTTGCAGGGGACTTTCTTAATCTTGTAGTCGTGTGTAGACAACACCGCCAAGATTTTGGGCTGGCACTGTTTTTGCCCCTTCATTTATGATCACCCCAAGTGTACATACCCGTCTACATGTGGAAAGCTCTCAATGCTGCTTCTGCGAACTTGAAAAGTGTTCTGTAGTGTTTATTCTGCACTCCCAATATGCGCCTTTTGCTTGCTTTTTACATGCTTCTTGCTACTTCGGTTGAAACGGGATAAAACCATATAAGTTGATGTCTGATAAGAACTTAAGTGCATCTAGTCGTCGAGGTAGTTACAATGTTAAAAGGGAATGTAAAATTAGTAGCACTGTGCCAGTTAATGTAATTAGCCTAACCTATTATATTGAGTGGTATGATGGCGTGGCAGGGCTGCAGGATTGAAGGCTAGGCAGGCTGATACAATGTGGCATCACTAGCAGCTGTCCGTCATATTCAATAACCTGATTTCCTCTAGGCTGGCGCAGAATGGATATTTAGCAGTTACCCCGTTTTTTGTGTGTGTGATTAAACATAGTGAACAGCATTGTAAGCACCCATTTATTTCGGAACTGCTTGCGGTGGTTGCAAGTTGTCTGCATCAACCAAAGACGTGTAGGTCTGTCTAGCTGGGCTTGTGCTCCAAGCTAGTATTCACATTCCATATTTGGAAGTGGTTCTGTCGCTCACATGTTCTGACATGATAAATGGCTGTCTAGTAAAAACTTGAGTTATGTTGTTTCTGTCTCTCTTATTTTTGTAAATTTGAAGCGTGTGGTCTCTGGCTCTGAAAAAAAAAAAAAAGAAGAACTATCATATAGGCTGTGGCAGGCATACGCCATGGTGGTGTACAGGAAGGGTCTTGTGCGCATTGCTGACGGTGTATGACGGGTGCAGAAATGGCATCGCCAAATACACAAGTGACGTTCATTCACACATTACGAAAGCATACATGCTGAACTTATGGTACAGCTAGTAGGGGTACTACAGTCTAATTTTGAAATTGTGCTCACTACTTGTTCGTAGTGGGCTTGTTATGGTCTAAGGTGTTGAGTGCAAATGGCATCCCCCTTTTTTGCTACCAAAGTCTTTTCACGCTCTTTCTGGGCCCTACAGTGTTAAACGTAAGGGCTCAATTGCCAACCAGTCATCAAATTTATACAACAAATTGCACACTTGTAAGCCTAGTAATTCCTGATAAGCACGGGTTTGAGTTTGATGGATTATATGTATTATGGCAAAGGGAGCTCTCTCAAATACAGCCATGCTCGCTCACATTGACAAACTTATTGCCAAGCTATGTCCCTCTGAATGCCGAGTGAGTGGCTAAATGTAACTGCGATTGCGTCATGCGTGGCATGACAACTGTACCATCCGTTTACATGATACATGCATGATCAAGTAATGGCTTCTCTCCTCTACACAATGTAGCAGGTAGTACGTTTGTAAAGATATAAGTGATAGTAGTACATATTACATGATTTGGTTTCATGCGGTTTTAGCAGGCGGCACACTGAACTGAACCATGTTTCATGTCAAAATATTCCATAGCTTTTATGAAGGTAACGAGCTTCTAAGGCGTAGCAACCACTTTGGATATAGTACTACATATATGTGTCCCAACTAACGCAAGCCAAGCTATTTAAAAAAAAGGAGTTATGTACTTGCAATGTGCCCAGCTATTTCTTGCCTCAAGGCCCACCACAGTTTGATTCAGCAAACCTTTATTACAAGTCGCACATGAAACTTTGTGTGACCTCAAAGAAGTGATGGGCTTAAATGAGTATTTACAACAGCAGCTGTATTCTCATAGAGGTGAAGTGCAAAAAACAATGCTGTACTTTATTTATTTGCATATACTGTTGGCCTTTCAGCTGTTACAGGGTGGGTAGAGGAGCATGTGCAATAACAATACAATTTGTAAGTAACACAATAATAGTAGTTACAAACATAAAAAAATAAATATGCAATACATAAATAAGGAAAGATACATTAAAGAATCATGCAATGCAGTGAGCATACATATACAGGGTGTCCCAGCTAACTTTAGCCAGAGTTTAAAAGTGTGCAAACACCACGCAGCTGAACAGAACGAAGGTAATGTTGTTTGCCATCGCTTGGAGACATGATTTTTCTTTCATTTTGCCTAATTAGATAAATAGGGTTAATTAATCAACTTCTCAAATATTATGAGATTAAAAGTTAATGAGAAAATTGTAGAGCGACATGAAAAACTCCCGATACAGCTTTCTGTTGCTTAATACATGCTACATAAAAATGTTTTTCCACATGTGAAAGAAGCCTACGAATACATGCCAAGTGATTCGACTGGCCAGTCTGCGGCAATTTTGTGTGCATTCGCGGGCCTCTTTCAGGCTCCGAAAAAAATTTTATGTAGCACATATGGAGCAACATATATATATGTGTGTGTGTGTGTGTGTGTGTGTGTGTGTGTGTGTGTGTGTGTGTGTGTGTGTGTGTGTGTGTGTGTGTGTGTGTGTGTGTGTGTGTGTGTGTGTGTGTAACCTTTATTACGAGTCGCACATGAAACTTTGTGTGACCTCAAAGAAGTGATGGGCTTAAATGAGTATTTACAAGACTTCACAGTAGGAGCCAGTTCAATTTCACAGCCCGAGTCCCCTTGCACCACCCAAGAGACTGGTGTCTCTCAGACGAGCCATACGACAAGCGGATTTAATTAAACACATTAGGGAGATGTAGGTTTTGTGCGCACTAAGTTGGGGCCCAAATACACATCAATAAAAAAAGCCGTGTACTGCCTTGCGAGAGTTTTAATACAGCAAGATACAATCGAGAAATTTTTTCCTGACGAAAGGGTAATTGAGAAGATAGGACATAACATATATAAATATTACAAAATGAAAATGTAACAATTTCTGAACACAGTTTATAATGAATTATTAGCATTGTACATTAGGGGATCCCAAAATCTCAAGTTTGTTCACCCCCAAATTCCAAGTTGGCTCAACACCACATTCAAGTTGTGCCAACTACTAATTTAATATAGGCCCTCGCCCCAAAATTGAAGTTGGACCACCCCCAAATTTCAGTTGAGCCCCAAACTTTAATTTGACTAGTCCCTAAACTTCAGTTTGCCCACTCCCAAATTTTATTTGGCCCACTTCAAGATTCTAACTTGGACTATCCCCAAATTTCTAGTTTGCCCACTCCAAATTTATGTTGGCCCACTCCTAAGCTTAAGTTGGGCCACCCTCAAATTTCAAGTTGGCCCACCCCCAAATTAAATTTGGCCCATGTCCAAATTTAAAGTTCGGCCACACCCAAATTTAAGTTGGCCCACTGCCAAATTTCGAGGTCACCCAACCACAAATTTCAAGTTGGCCCACACCCAAATTTCAGTCGGCCCATTTCCAAATTTCAAGGTGAGCCCAACTCCAAATTGACCCATCCCCAACCCATCCCTAAATTTCACCTGGCCCAACCCCACTGTAAGCTTCCCCATGCATTTTCTAAAGAGTCTTGTGTAACTCTATGGGTATGTTCTTTTTATTTTATATCTCTTGCTTTAAATTGTTCGTTATCGCTTAAAAGCTTCCAATCATCTAAATTTACATTACCATAACGATTAAATGTCTGCAAATTACGCATTTTTGTGCGAATACAAGGCATTATAGTTCTTGAGTGACAGGGCTGGGAAGCTTGCCAAGAAATGCTTACTCATTAAAAGTAAAGATACCATGTTTCGTGAATATCATTTATTTAACTGAAAAATATTCAACGCATATTAATAACAGAGAAACGATTAGAATTTAGTGGCACTGTTACCGTTTATATTCCAAACGCTCACTCACTATGCCTTTGACATTTTCCAATAGCACAAGAATAAAAGCTAGGTACGGTGAAGCTGCAAACATAATCACAGAATGTCGCACATCGTAAAATGTGCCGCAGTGACACCAGTTTGTGTTGGCCACCGTCGGATGCATATGTCACGCAGACGGTTGCTGTGTGTTTCGTGGCAACAGGCAAAACACGTGGCTCAGGAATGTATGAAAACCTACCAAGAAATAGATTTTTTTGGGAACTGGCGATTTTTTCATGGCAATATTATATATTATGAGAACAAAGAAGAACACCGTACGCTTCTAGACTTAATATTATATATGCATGTAACAACCTTTCATGCACCAGTTCGTGGTGTCATAGGATGGGATCAGATTGTTTAACAGAAGATTTAAAAGGTACAATGTAGCATACAATGCATGGTCACTGACATCAGTTAAAACACCTCTGCCAAAGAAATGAAGTTACAGGTGACTTGATGCCGCCTGACTAAACTTCATCCCTCCATGCTGCACACAGCAGCCAACAGCACATGGGTATTATACTTAAATACATATTATTTTCGCAGTGATCCCGTGGATGCTGCCAAGTTTGATGATGTGGCGACACGTCCATTGCTTACCTCAATTACCTTCGTTGTCTCCATGTTTACAATGGATTTGCATGATGCCGGTGAGGCTTAGCCAACCTCTGTTTCGGGAGATATCTTACAGATGGTGACTGGGTGGACGACACAAAGCTTTGGCCACAGCTTCAGAGAACATGCAAAAGCGCTTTCGGAGCTGATTAAGCTGTGTCCAAACGGTGCGAGCAGCGTATAGGGTGCCTGTTAGAAAAGCAGGGCTAAATATGTATTACAAGCCCTCCAAATTTCCGTTCATGGAATGAATCGGGATT
This sequence comes from Dermacentor variabilis, assembly GCF_050947875.1. Taxonomy (NCBI): domain Eukaryota; kingdom Metazoa; phylum Arthropoda; class Arachnida; order Ixodida; family Ixodidae; genus Dermacentor; species Dermacentor variabilis. The sequence continues at coordinate 213,516,432 of NC_134569.1, read as the reverse complement.
AGCGTGCTTTGCTCTTCATTCTTTATTTGGCAAGTGTTTTGAAGCGGTGGCTTGTCACGTTTCTTACTCAATAAAGACGATGTGATTATTTACTGCCTAATCACTCGTCGGTGTGCTCGGTTCCAAGAGCTTTGTTCTTGCTGCATACCAGGCTTGAAACGTAGCTGTTCTGCACATTATTACGTTCTAGCAAAGATGTATTAATATTATTGATAGTGACTCACTCTTGTGGACCATCACGGGACGTTCAGCTTCGACCATTCATGCGCTATCGGTGTAGTCCATCATTTATTGTGCGTATATAGTATGCATATACCTATTCAAGTGTGCAGCCATTCATTTATTCTTGATAAGTTGGTGATAGAGTGGGAGTAAGTTTCCGTGCCGTTTGGGGTACATGTGCGTAGATACTGTGTGCGAAAATTACTATTGGTCAGGAAGCAGCGCTACTCCATTTGTCCTTGCTTAACGATCGCTATACTAACTCTTGCCGATGCTCCGAGCCTGAAGCCCTTATTTTGAATGTCAACGATACAACGTTGGCGGACGGCCAAATTTCTGTATCCTTGAGGAAAGCTGCATATCTCGAAGTGCTGGAAACATGTACAGACACTTGCAGCAGCGGTCCACGAATTAGGCCACACAGATTCATTCCATTCCCTAATATGCCAATCACTACTTTTGCAGCCAACTACTGCACACGTCTTCAATCCACATGATTTAATCCAGCATGACTGGAGCACAGTGTGTTAGCGAAAGCTCAATTGCATTTCCGACAGCTCATCGCACAGAAGCAAAGTAGAATCGGTAATAGTTTCGTATTTGTGGGCTGTCGCTGAGGCCATGTGCGACGCGCCGCCGAAAGCGCCGTGTCGTTTCTTTAAAACAAACTGCTCTGTGGAAAAGGTCAATAAATAAACATATATCCACACATATACACAGATACATATATGCGTATACAGTGTGTTTCACATAACTTGAACCAAGGATTTGAAAAAAAGTGGCTAAAGGGCCCCTGAAACGGTTTGCACAAATTTTATAGACGCGTAGGGTACAGCTTAAGTAGAATATTCGCACCACAATTTAAGTGAAGCGTTAGATATTAATGGAGCTACAAGCGATTACAAGTTACCCTCCTAACTAGCCATGCTTTTCCTCCTCAACTCGTTCTTCGAGCGATCTGGGCTAAGCTCCGCCTTCGCTGGTTCTGCGTCACGATGCGACGTCACATCGTCCACTTCCGGTTGTTTTGGTGCCCGCTCCCGCCCGCGCGAAACCTCTCCGCTAGCCGCTTCGTCGTCAACTTCAAGCGAGAGCTATCGAAGCAGCGTGCGTTGCCAGCATTCTGTCGCAGCGCCGAACGTGTCCGGTATTCCGGTAACCGCAAACTAGCTGAACGTTTAGACGGAACGGTGGAGGCATAAACTCTAGCTGATGAAAGAACTTTAGCGTAGACGTACGTGAGCTGCCTGATCAGTCTACGGTCCAGCCACCCGTTGGCGCGGAGCTTAACCAGCCAAAAAAAAAAAGAGCTAATATTGCTCTAATCAAGTGTAAAACATTTTAAACATTTACAAAAACAAAGTGTTAACAATTACCCTCCTGCGAAAAATTTACACCAGCAGCAAAGAAGAACACGTTTTGTTACTGTTTGTTACTGCTACTGCGTCTGGTTGAGCTCTATGCCACCAGGTGGCTGCACCATGCAGACCACCTTATCGCTTCTGTTCATCCCATGAAATGACCCGCAAGGGAACACGGTCAGGCCCGGTCCCCTTGCGCTTGCGTTTACCCCATACCGGACTCGCGAAACGCTATTGCGTTAGTAATCTTCCGCTGTAAAGTGACGGCCGCAATCGCGCAAATCCTGGCGCCGATCGGATAGCGGCAGTCCGATGCGCTGCAGCCAGTCCGCTCGTCTGCTGGCTTGCAGAGGGGCACGATATCGCAGCTTGACATATTGCCAGTCGCTACGTTTGCAGCCCACAGCGCAACAAGGTCAAATCATAGTGCTCGCGAAAAGACCGAGACTGACTCTGACCGCCGAGCTCTCGTCGAAATGGAGCACGTTGTAACACAAGCAGACGACGCTTGCTGTGTGCTGGAAGTACGTAAGTGTAGTGAAAAATTATTCTTTTTTATGTTACTTTCATTATGTTACTTTATTTTTATAAAAACAAGTTAACTAACATACCAACTATTACGAACATCATTTGTTTACTATAAATTTGGAAAAATTATCCACCACGCGCTCTGGTCAGCCACTCGGATAGCGCGCCCCACTGACGTCATATGGGTAATTTTCGTCATACAGGTAGGGACGGCTTAAAATTCTGCCGCGCAGTGTGCTGCGATCGGCAGCGATATGCATTTTTAAATCCTTATAATAAATTACATGCTTTACGCGGAGCGCTTAGATGCGTCAATTAATGATCAGTAGGACCTACTCTAACGACTCAGTGCGTTTGTAGAAAATCGTCAAAATCGTTTCAGGGTCCCTTTAAAACCCATGCTCCTGCAGTACCCCGCGCTACGGGGCGACGAAGACATTATGTCGTCGAAGTGGGAGGCTGCCCTACGCACTCCCGATCATGAAGCCCAGCTATGGGCAGTTCAACGGGCCCGCGACGTGGCGGAAAGGCTAAGCCTTTCTGTCCCAACGCCGAAGCAGCCCACCACGTGCTAGTGCACGTTCCAATGGACCTCACTAATGTTTTTCTATCCATTGATCTTAGTTAATTAAATAGTTAAGCGGAATATAAAAACAATGCTCTAAGGAGCGCTATTTGACGGCAAGGCGTGACGACGCCGGATTGACGATAATCAGATCACGAAACTGGAATGGCGACAATGGAACGACCACGATAACATCTATACTCACGACATGACTGGCTTCCGTGCTGGCCTCTCGTCGCAGGACGCCATGAAGATGATCAAGGAGCAAATCATCGACGGCAGTACCAGGGACACCAGGGCCCTGCTCGGACTCGACCTCGAGAAAGCGTTTGACAACGTTCTCCACGAATACCTTCTGGCCTCCGTCGCAGACCTCGAGCTGTGCCCCAGACTATATAACTATGTCCGTTCGTTCCTGACGGGGAGGAAAGTGAAGCTGCGGATCGGCGACTTTGTCTCCAACGAAGTGCTCCTGGGCCAACGGGGCACGCTGCAAGGCTCGCCCATTTCGCCTGCTCTCTTCAGCATCGGCATGGTCGGCCTCTCGAGGTATCTGCCCCAAGTTGAAGGTATCAAATACACAATCTACGCCGACGACATCACGATCTGGTGCACCGGCGGTAGCGAAGGGCAGGTGGAAAGCGTCATGCAAGGGGCGGTAGACGTGACGGAGCAGTACCTGCTACCCACCGGTCTGAGATGCTCCCCGACCAAATCTGAGCTTCTGCTTTATAGAAAAGAAAAAAGGTGGCAGACCCAAGGGCTAGAAACCGATCTCGGAAAGTGACATTCACCTGTGCACCCGGAGCGGTGACCCAATACCCAGGGTCGACACCATCAGAGTCCTGGGTATGCTCACCGAACAGGTGGCGGCAATGGCACTGCGTTGCGCAAGATCATTGCGAAGACCGACAATGCTTTTCGCGTCGTGCGAAGGATCACGAACAGACATCGTGGCTTCAAGGACGACAACCTGCTTCAGCTCATCAACGTCTTTGTGCTGTGGCACATCACCTACACGGTGGCCATGCACAACTGGCTCAGAGCCGAGCGGGAAAAGCTTAATGCCTTCATTAGAAACTTCGTCAAGAGAGCCCTCGGGCTGCCCGTCAGAACGCATACTGAGGACCTCCGTCGGCTTGGCACACACAACACCATGGAGGAGACAGCCGAGGCTCAGGAATGGGCCCAGCTAACTCGGCTGTCCACTACGCAGGCCGGCAGGCGTATCCTCGAGGAGATCGGACTCGCACCCACCAAGAACTTGGCTGAAAACACCCAAATCCCCAGAGAAATAGGGGAGAAGATCGTGGTCGCCCCTTTGCCCCGCAACGTTCATCCCGTTCACAACGCAGGCCGTCGCAAGGCAAGAGCATTGAATATACTGAAGCAAATAAACAAGGACAAGATCGAAGCAAGCTTCGTGGACGCAGCTGCATACCGAGACGCAAAGGCTTTTGCGATTTCCGTCGTGGACACGCTGGGCAAAGTCATCAACTCTGCTTCCGTCCCGACGACGAACCCCGAGGTGGCCGAGCAAGTTGCCATTGCACTCGCCATGCAAGACGGTCGGAGAGACAGGGTGTATAGCGATTCGAAAGCCGCCATCAGGGCATTCCAGAAAGGCCGGGTAGCCCGGCAGGTAGCTCAAATTCTGAAAGGCGCCAAACAGGGCAACACCTCCATGCACTCGATCCTTTGGTTCCCTGCACACGTCGGGGCGATTGAGGGGGTTCCTCTGAACCTCAACGAGTCTGCCCACGAGGCTGCGCGTGGCTTTACCGACTGCGCTGCCCTCGGATCGGGCGACTCTCTCCCCGGACTCAGAGACGCTCCTATGACGCACAGTGAACTTACTAAATTCTTTACTTAGAGAGAAGGGCTTTCCCGCCGCCTCACTCCAAGCTAAGCAGGCCGCAGGCAGTCACGCTCAGACTCTTGCAAACGAACTCCTACACAAATCCGGCGTCTATTAACAGCATATATCCCGAGATTTGTCCGAATTGTTCTTGCGTAGCCTGTGGTGAGGTTGCTACTTTGCCCCATATGCTCTGGGAGTGCGGGTCGCTGGGCCCGAAGTTCACCAAGGAAGAGTGGGACGCGCTCCTGCGAAGTCCCGTCTTTGAGGACCAAATCCTGGCCGTCCAGCGCGCCCGCGATCGGGCCGGCAGACTAGATCTGTCAGTCCCGTCGCGGGATTAGCCGGGTGCGCGTTTTATCGCGTTTTGCTGGACCCAATAAAAGTTTATTCCCTCACTCACTAACAACCACGTGCATATACCTAGCAGCCCAAGCTACTGGACAACTTGGACCACTGGCTCGGCACAAGCAGCGCGTAGTAAGGGGGGGGGGGGCTAAGGGGGCTGCAGTCCAGGGCCTCACCTCGGACAGTAGGAGAAGGGGGCCCATTTATTTTAACCTGCTTAGTATATGGAACCATGGGCAACGGAACTTCGAGCGACATGTATGAAGCGAGAAAACCAGAATGAGCAGACTGGGCCCCCCGCCTAACGTAACAGCATGCGTTTAACCTGATCATTTGGGGAGAGCTTGTCGAGCTGCAAAAACAGGAATCCCCCGCCACCCCGGCGGGGCCCTCTTTCTTACGAAGCGAGGTGCGTTTGCTTGGAAGAGTTTTCGTGGTTTCCTGTCAGTCCGTCTATCCAGTGCTGTCTGGAGAGGAGGGGCAAGGGGAAACTAGAGTCACTGGAAAAAAATTCAGAGTACCGCAAAGCTCGGGATTTGACTGGCAACACTGAGCGGCCACCGCCATATACCTTCCAAGCCTACTGCGTCGCGGGAAGGCCGCCGTGTTGGAAGAGCTTTGATATTCGGTGCCACATCGGGTTGAGTGTTTACTGAAGTACAAATACATTGTGCCCGGATATAATGGTTTCTAAGAACGAAAATAAAATGTTATTTTGTGCGAAGTAATGCAGCCGGTGGTTGTTTTGCACGCCGATCGTGTTTACTGCTGGAACTGTGCTACGATTGTGGGCAGCAGCTTAGCGCTGCTATCGGGAGCTTATGCTCGCGTTTTTTTCCCCCTTCCGCGGAGCGAGCTGCGAAGGAAACATTTCGTCACTTCGAGCCAGAATGTGACAAGCTTGTGCTTTTGGGCATGAACATTGTGGACCGCCGTCGGCTTCTATTGAATGTTTCCAAGCAGGACGAAACTAACACCTGACAGTGTCACAGGCACGTATGTACGTTCGTTGTATAATTTCACAAGCTAAGTCGGATACATTTAATTTAGTTTGTAAACTTATACCGCGCGTTCTTGACTCTGCCGGGCGACATCGTCCGCCGTATACGAACGACACACATGCGACTGTCGTGTGCGCACCGGTGTTTGACCGTGATCGTAAGACGATCTGTGAACAAACTTCGATGACCATTTTGCGCACTAAATCTTGTGGAAGGCCAATATCAGCCATTTGCGTGATTACAGCAACGTATATGTACTTCTGTACACTGATAATGAGCGAGAGTTTGCTACATTGCGATTTATGAACGCGGCTGTCTAGTGCGTTCCATGAGAGGCTACTCTTCTCAACTTATTTATGGCTGTTTTCTTAGACTGCCAAGATTTGCTGCATGTGTAAAAAAGAAAAAAAAAGCAGAAACGCCCGCTGGTGACGCAGCACTTTTTTTCTAAGTTACATAGGCGATGTATAAAATTATTGTGCTTTTAGAGCGGTTTATGTAACATGCATAGTGACAGAGTGAAACTAAAGCTACTGGGTGTTCTGTTGTTTTGTATTTCTTGTTATGCATCAAGCACAACATTATTTGGGTATGCACCGTAGCATTTCAGCATAAAACATGATATGTATGCTGACTTCAGTTCATTGCATGTGCTCGGCTTACAAGCTCAAAATTTGAAGCATATGTTGTGAATATCACCTGGCCATTGGTTTCAAGTTCGAAATGCGTATGTATATATGAGCAAAGGATAAGTGGAAAAGAGGAAGTATCATGGGCCTCGTATTGGCCATGCTTTTATTGACTGCGATCGCCAAGATCTGCGAAAAACAAGTGTCATGCGGGTCGAGTGACTCGAGGCGAGAGCGCGCTCACGTGCGCGGAGAAATCGTGCGAGTATCTGGTGCACGTGAGGACGCGGAATTCTCGCGCGACAAGTGTGCATTCACGTGCCACGAGCACGAAATAACCGCGTGTGTTGAGCAACAAACTTGTACACGTGTACCCGCGTCAAGCGTGCAAGACGCGAACGATCCCTGCAATGAACTCCTATTTTCGTAGCATCGCTAACACCGCGTGCACTTCGCTTAAATATCTTCTAAAACAGTGCCGAAAAGCACAAGCAAGGTGTACTTATACCTCGCACACGCGGGTGTTTTTTGTAGGCTTGAAGTTCTCCCGGCCGATTCTGTGTAACCGCGCAGAACGACGCTCTCGGTCATTTTTCCCGGTCGGAGTCTAGAAAAAAAAAATATTTTCAGACTCAGTTCGGTTGCTGCATCCGAAGGCGGAGCAGCCAGGCATGATTTCCTTGCAGTCAAATGCGAGCGCGACAATCGGGACACAAAAAAATTACCGACGATTACGTTACTTCCTAATGCGAAATTTGAGCGCAGCAAATAAGCTGTTTCACCTTTTCGATAGATTGAGGCAAAGAAATCGAGCAACACATGTATGCGCTATCACAGAATTTTTTTTTATTTTTCACACGTATTCCTTTAACAAAGACTCCACTAACAGTTCTTGACAGTCATGAAGGAAGCTTTGTGGTCGGAGAAATAGACTGATATATGTTCGACTTGGTACACCAATGCTTGATTCTCAAAGACGAGATCTATACAAGTGCCTCGCGAGGTTGTCAGAGCCGTGGGACGCGTTACGAGCGAGAGGAACGGGATGTTCTCCCGCATAAGTGTTAGGAAATTGCTGTTTGTCTTTATGTCAAGCCGCCACCGATCTGGCTCTCTGATTGCCACCGCACAGGGCGAACGGCAGCGGCAATTTCGGCTCGGGCGGTGCACATATACAGATCCGCCGCCACCGATCTGGCTCTCTGATTGCCACCGCACAGGGGTTGCATTGGAGGAGGAGCGAAGAAAGGAATTAAGTTCGAGCCGGCGCTTTGACAACCGGACACTCGCAGGAAGAGGGGGGAGGGGGGCGGCGTGTACACCCAGCGGCAAACGATGGGGGCAGAAGCGCGCGCAGCAAGCGGACAACACGATAAAGGGAGGAGGGAAGAGATAGCAGCGACTGACTGATGCCGCTGACGCCGATAGTGAGTCAACCCCAGCTGCGGAGTTGGTTTCAGGGACAACGCCGCCGATGCCGACACAAACAATATGATACCCTCGCTTCCGCAGCGCTAAGAACCAGGTCTAGCCGTGGGAAGGTGGTCACGTATTCGTCGACGTGCCGGGGCCTACGTGAAATAACCGGTGCGTCGGCAACTGAAGAGCACCCTGTCCGCCACACAAGAACAGGGGGGGGGACCCTTTCCTTCTCTTTCTGCATGGCGGCGACGGTGTTCTATGCAGTCACGTTATCTTGACTCTCTAGCGGCGTCAGCGGCATCCAGCGGTATCAGTCGGTCGCTGCTAGCGCTGGGGGGATGAAAGGGGGGCGGAGCTGGTTACGAGGCTGACGACAACGCCGACGACGACGCGAAACCCAGGAACGGACGCCAAAGAGCTGCGCTCTAAAAACGTAGGGAACCTGCGCTGCCTGCGCTCTAACTCCGCCGGCCCGCCCGGCGCTTGGAAGGTATATGGCGCCCCAAAGTCACGTGGTACAGTTGGACCAATGAACGCGTCGGCGGCGCGGGGAAAGCGAATGCGGTACTCTGAAATTTTTTCCAGTGACTCTAGGGGAAACACCTAAAACATGTAATGTGGGATGAGGACCTAAATCTCCCTCGCCCCTCGTCACCACCACGCCACCCTCCACCTCTCAAATAGTTCCGCCGCTGTCCTTCTCATAGAAAGGATGTGCTGCAGTACCCAACAGTGCCTCCCATTCGACTTTTCTTTGCCGTGACGGTAATTTGGGCGGGGGAGGATGAGTGCGATAGCAGATGATGATGAGTCTGATGGCGGAGTCTAGACAGGAAATGAAAGAAGACGTCACACGTGCTTTTGTCCGCGTGCCGTGGGGCATGGAATGTTCACTGTTCGGGCTAGGGCTGCGGAAGAGTGAAGGGGGAAGTTGGAGAGCTGGACACAAAGGCCTGTCTCCAGGGCCCATTCCTGCCTAGTGGCTGCACACCCTCGCGCGCGCTCGATGGAAGAAGTAGGTCAAACTGGCCGCCGAACTTTCGAGAAAGAAGTAGAAAAAGATGACTCAGAGGCGACGGAGGGCGCGTAACTTCGCCCGCGCTAGGAGCCGCCCTCTCCCCTTAGTTCTCGCGCTCGGCGTCGACGGGGCGAAAGAAAAATCGAGAACCTCCCAGAACAGACGATAGCTCCTAGCCAATAGGAAGACGAGACCGGAACGGGAGAAGGAGCGAGTTTGTACGGAGAAGGAGGGAATTGGTGCAAGGAACTCTATGCGTATGTGAACGCCTGCTTTTGCACTAGTAACAGACAGAGGCGGCGCGCGTCTATAAAAGAAAGTTGATCGCGGGCTGTGATTCAGCCCCGAGCCGCCGGTTAAGCTTGCATAAGCCTGCCAGCTGAGGAGCTCCCTGGGGACGCACCACTCTCGGCCAGCCACGGACCATCCAGGCAGCGTGCGCCAGTCATCGGGACTGGCACCGTTGGACACCTGCGGTGGCGTCGGACTGACGAAGTGCCCGGTGAACAATTAGCATCCATTCATGCGAAAGTTCTCGGTCGGAAGCATCACAGTGGTGCGTCTAAACGAAAGGCGAAGTTAGAAAGAGAATAGCATGAAAAGAAGCTACCAAAGATGACAAAGTACCTACTGAATGCAGCTTCCGCGGAGCAGTATGATCGCTCTACCCAGAATCCGTGTCAAACTCCCGATAGTACCGACTGTGCTTCTGTGGAGGACTTGCCAACACCATCACCACGGTTTTCTGGCAAGAAGCAAGGTTTGGCTCATCTTGGTTGTCTGGATCCTTTGAAAACGGTGCCAACCTCTGTCGTCCATATTTCTGAGCAACCGACGCTAACCGAGCCCTGTCGTGTTTCTGAGTCAGCAACGTCTATGCTACTCGGCCGGGCCCCTGCCAGAGGGCTCCAGGTGTCCGGTCCGCCACGCCCGATTTATGCTACTGCTGATCAACAGGTGCCAAACCTCCCCGATGAGCCTCCTTCTACTGACGAGCGCCAGGAAACAGCGCTCCAAGAACCGACTCAGTTGTTTCCTGTTAGTTTGGCTTCAAATAATCATGTTGCCACCATCAAAGTGTGCTTCGAGAGTACGAATGAGACGGCTTCTCGTTGCGGCAACAGAGAAGTACAGACACCCCCGCAGCAAGAGGTACGTTGCGAGATTCTCCGAAGTGACCCTGCTAAGTGGCCGGATGTTATTACTGACAGCTTTCGGAGTGTATGCCTTGAGAAAGGGCCATTGTATTTTCAAAATCGGGCAGAAAATTTTCCGTCTTCCGAAAGGCAATACAAAACTCAGAAACGCTATATGTCACCTCATCTTTTCGTGCGGAAGGCTGTAAATGGGGAGGCGCACGAGCGACACTGGTTAATGTACTTGGAGTCCAAGGGTTCGGTTTACTGTTTCATGTGCAAGCTATTTTCGATTTCAAGCAAACCCAGTGCTTTCACCACGCACGGCTTTTCTGATCGAAAAAAAAAAGCAGAAGAAAAGGTTTGCGCACACGACAATAGCGTCGAGCACCGGAACTACGTGGCAGCATGGCTCGCCCGCTCTGACTCGAGTAATTGACACGGAGCTGGTTAAGCATCTTGTCACTGAGACCGCTTACTGGACAGAGGTGTTGAAGCGCGTAGTTCGTTGTAGTTAAGCTGCTAGCTGAGCGCAACCTAGCGTTTAGGGGCAGCGAGGAGATGTTTGGTTCACCGAGAAATGGCAATTATATGGGAGTGCTTGAGGCCATTGCCAAGTTTGATCCCTTTCTAGAGGAGCAGATCAAACGCTACGGGAACAAAGGAAAAGGTGACCCATCGTATCGATCAAAAACCATTTGTGATGAATTTATCGCGCGTATGGCCAAGGCTGTCAAGGAACATCTCGTTGACGAAGTGAAACGCGCAAAATACTTCTCTTTAATTGTTGATTCGACTCCAGACCTTACTCATGTTGATCAGCTGTCAGTTGTATTACGATACTATTTAAATGGGAAAGTGTACGAACGCTTTCTTGGATTTGTTCCAATTGAATCGCATATGGGCTTGTATCTTTTCCGATACCGTGATGTCTCTCTTGACCACCAGTGGCATCTCAATTGATGATTGTAGGGGCCGAGCTTATGATAATACGAGTAATATGTCAGGAAAATGCAAAGGACTGCAAGCTCAAATCAAACACCTGAATGAATTCGCAGTCTACGTCCCGTGTGCTGGTCATTCACTGAAGTTAGTTGGCGCGTGTAACGTTGACAGTTGCCTTGAGGCAGTCAAATTTTTCACTGTAATTCAGAGACTGTGTGTGTTCTTTGCTGCCTCACCTAAGGGATTGAGGTATCTTTTGGACAGCATGGGCGGAACTGGCCAGCAGCTTGTTTTGCAAAGTCTCTCTGAGACCAGGTGGTCAAGACACGATGAATCATGTAAGGCCATTATGAAAAATTTAAATGCAGTCTTGTGTTGCCTTGAAGCTATATCAAAGAACGAGGAAGAAAACGGTGACAATAGGAACGAAGCGCACTCTCTCTTCAAGAAAATGACAAAACTAGAGACTTCATTCATGGCGATTTTCTGGAGTGAAATCTTGGAGCGCTTTGACAAAACGAGCGTAGCACTTCAGAAACCAGGCCTAGACATTTCAACTGCAGTAAACCTGCTGAGCTCTCTAGAAGGCATTGTTAATTCTTTGCGACCTCTCTGATACCTTCGAAGAGAGAGCACGCACGCTAAGGTACCAATCAATGTTATCAGGATGAGGGCAAACGCATCGTTTTGAGTAAGCCCCCGGACGGTAAAAGCGATAGTGCGCTACAAGGTAGAAAAAAGTTGATCGTAGAGGCCTGCAATGTTGTACTTGACAGTCTAGGCTTTGCTTTGCGAGTGCGAAAGGCTGCCTACACTGAACTCTGCGAAAGATTCGAATTCTTAAAATTGCTGACAGAAGTTGGGAGCGAGGCTTCTCTGGCACAGCAGGCTGAGAAGTTGGTGAAAACCTACAAAAATGATTTCGAGCCAGCATTTTCCGTTGAAATCGTTCAGTTTGCGAACTTTCTGCACAACTCTCTGTGCCAGGACACGAGTCCCCTGGGAATAATGAAGTTGCTGCACGAAAGAAAGCTTATTGATGTGTTTCCGAACCTTTCTATTGCTTTGCGAATGTGCTTAAGCATACCCGTGGCAAACTGTGAGACCGAACGATCGTTTTCCAAGTTGTCGCTGATAAAAAACCGCCTTCGTTCGAGCCTCCTTGACGACAAGGTGAACTCGCTTGCTGTCATATCCATTGAATGTGACCTCCTCTGCGATCTATCCTTCGAACAGACTATATCTGATTTCGCCAAAGCGAAGGCGCGGAAGATGCCATTTTAAAAGAGGACTGTTTGCGCTATACATGAATAGTTCCAATAAGTTCGTTGTGTCGCGTCCCAGCCTCCACGTTGCCAATAAAACGCTGAGCAGTGTAATCCAAGATATGCCAATGTTCGTTGTTCGTGTCTCGTTTGTTCTTCTTGTGGTACTTAGCGTGCTTATAAAGAACTGTAGTTTTGTTGTTTTTGATAGTGCCACGTTTATTTGGTGTCGTCCTCGCTTGTCTTACCTTTAACGAAAATATTTTCAAATAATGTTTTGTAATTACAGTTCGTAATTTTAATCTGTATTCTAGTGCACTAATATGGTGTTTGTATTGCCTTAAGTATTGTATATAGCTATTACATATTTATAGAGTAACGTGTATAACGATTACTGCAGTCTGATGCTTGAATTTTGATAAAGAATGTTTTGGATACAATCATGCGTGTCCTCACGGGATTAAACTTAGTGATGCAAACAAAGCCTAGCTTTTGCTGAAAACGGAATGCAGATTAATCACAAAGTGAACATATGTGTTGATGTTTACAACACTACGCGTTTCAAGCAAGTTTTGTTTTCATAATAATAATAATAATAATAATAATAATAATAATAATAATAATAATAATAATAATAATAATAATAATAATCCCGTTGATCGCACTTCGTTATTGTTAATTTGGTGGAATTAAAATGAAACGGCATATTTCCAGTACCGTAGCAGTCGAGAGGGGGGGGGGGCTCCGTATAGGGAAAGGGGGCCTGCATGCGCATTAGCCTAGGGCCCCCATTTTTCTTAATCCGGCCCTGGGCATAGGAGGATGGATGGATGGATGGATGGATGGATGGATGGATAGATAGATAGATAGATAGATAGATAGATAGATAGATAGATAGATAGATAGATAGATAGAGATAGATAGATAGATAGATAGATAGATAGATAGATAGATAGATAGATAGATAGATAGATAGATAGATAGATAGATAGATAGGCTGAAACGCCTGACGTAGGAGAAAAATGCTAATCACATTTAAAAAAAATGTTGCGAGCGTTGGGAGTTTCCATGTTGAGACCCATGCTGGGTTATGTGTCTTGCAAGAGTTTTTTCTTTTATTTTTTTATGAACGAGGGATTTGGAGAATTTCTAGAATAATGTTGAGTGTTCCCGCCATTAGACTGCTGAGGGGAAGACGCAAAATACTCAATTGATGAGGACGAATGGACAGCTTAGCAGAGAACTCAAAAGGTCAACAGCGAAATAGTTCAATTAAAGGAATACAGCAGAAACTTGAAACTTGAGATTCGTGGGTTTCCTGCAGTTCAGCTTGATATTCTTCCAAAAACAGTGGTGAAACTTGCTGTACTTGCTCGCACGAGCGCTCGGAGCTTGATCTGATGTTCAACGTGTCTCTTCTAAGGACAAAGTGAAGCCGAAGAGAATTTCACAAGAATAGCAGCAAACGAAATGCTTTACGCCGCCACTAAAAGAACAAGTGACTTTGAATATTGATAATCGCGTATCTCAGGGCCCTCAATAAAGTTTTTCCAACCATCCATCCATCCTCAGATATGAGCAGAATAAGCCCGGTTCGACGTGATAAAAGTTGGAAGACCGTTTGGGTGGCCGAAGGGAAAATCCTCATGCGAGGAACAGAAAATTCACTCGTCCTAAGCATCAAGTGCAAGACTTATTGAAGTTGTGTAATTGTTTTATTTTACGTAGTCGGACTTGCTTCTAACACGCCTTTCACATCAGGTTCATCAGACGATCGTTGTACGGGCTCGCTTATTTTTCACAGGAATGTACTCAGCATTCGCAGAAACTTAATTTGATGGCATACATACGGCGGCATAAATATGCTTTCGATATATTGTTGTGGATGAGACATGGCTTGAATTTGATGACACGGTTCACATAGAGTTACTTTTCCTTTAAGCAAATAATTTATGTAGAAGAAGAGTGTTTTTTACTGTAATGGAAGTAAATTGTTTTCAAATTGTTATCGTCAGAGTCTATTAGTGAAAACGCGTAATAGGCAATTAAATCATTGGCGTAATGAATCGGTCTCCGAAATCCACTGCTACAATTTCCTAGAAAGATTTGAAGCCATTCTAACGGAGTTTGCAGTGAATCAGACAAAAATGTAGTTGGCGATTTCAACATTGATTGTGCTCCCAATAGCAGTAAAAATTGCATTCCGTGAGTCATTCGGGCTGCGTAATCTAATCATTGAAACGACACGTAATATTATGTTACCAGTATTGTAATCGATCATGCCCATTGAAATATCGAACGTGGTGTTTCTGCGGCAACCTGCCCTGAACCGATAGCTGACCATTTACCCATTTTCGTTATTCTAGAATAACGCCGCACCATCGCGTCCACACACTTCGCCGTCTGGCCGCACCTTCACCGAAAATTCGTCCGCTTCGATCGCCACTGAATATCTTCATTCACGACAGAGTTATTATTCGTTAAGAAGAGTTCACGAGATTTCAATATTCTCGGTGCGGCTCGAGGACCTGCGACGACACAGCCTGCTGCTGCTGACGCTCCGCAGAGACGTTGCGACGGCAGAATGCGGCAATGCCGACTGAGACGAGCTGCCCAGGCTGCTCGACAGGAAGGCTTCGTGCGCCGCCGCTATCGCCGAGTCCGTCTGGCAGTTCAGCAGGTCCCACATGAGCGACAGAGGCCTAACCACGAAAGCGCCGAACACCATCCGGAAGGCGGCGACCCACGCCGGCTCGCCGTGCACGCCGCCAAGGAGCAGAGCTGGCGCCCCGCTCTCACCCTGCGCTGCAGACCTGCGGGACGCGCATTCAAGGGTCAGTGTTCAGGCTTGTAAGGTGTTACGAAAAAAAAAAAAGAACTCACCGATCAGAACTGCTTCATTTAAAGTTGTTTCTAAATGGAGTGAACAATTACTACCCCCGTGAAAGTCGTTGAACAATCACATGCGCTGTAGTAGAGATAGGCGTTACGCGAAAGATTTTGCCGTCAGCTAGCAATCTTAATTTGGTTGTACTTGTGCAAAGCGTTACGGAGATGGTGCAACGTGTCCGTGAAAGCCGATCGACGGCATGGGTGACGCGAGCGTGTTTGTGACATGACTATGATAACCTGACGACTACAGCACTAAGGCAAAGCCTGCTTCGCTCCGTAGATGTTTCAACGTC